>NC_042622.1:200041087-200348887 GCF_901001135.1 Rhinatrema bivittatum | reverse complement strand
TCGGTTGTGTGGCGCTTCCCACGCCAATACAGTCATGCAAACTCCCTGGATTACCTCCCTTTACAGCAAAGCCAAACAAAGCGGCATTCTCCAAGCGTAAGGGGAAACTGTTCTCACCATCTGCAAGTGTGACAAAATTACAGAACACGCTGTCGGCGGAGAAGGTCACGGCTGCAGCAGGAAGCACTGAACACGTTTCGGAAGGAAACTGGGATGCATGGGTGGTGCACGAGGCTGCAGCGAAGGCTCGAGGGGTTGCGTGCTGAGCATCTGATCACATTTAGGGTCAGGAACGAATATTTATTTCAGAACCGGCTAAAAATGCACTGCTTTTGCTTTCCCCTGGATTAGCACAGGTAGAGAGACAGAGCTGTTTGACAGGCATAAGGGGGTTAAGTGTGAGGGTCTTCTTTCAGTCGGGGCCTATGCAATACAGTGCGCGCTCAGCCGAGGGCACTGTTTAACCCGCTGTCGGATGCAGGTTAACTAGGCGCTAATCCACCCCCCTAATGCAATAAGGGGAATAGCGCCTATTTAACACGCGTCCGACGCGGAGTGAATGAGATAGCGTTCAGCACATGCAAATGCGTGTGAATGAGCCTATTACTGTTCACTCCAAATGCAAAAAGATAAATGTGCGTGTTAGACGCACATTTATTGCTCAGGTAATAACGCCTGCCTGGAGCAGGCGTTAATAGCTGAGCGCATTGAAAAAGAAGTACAGAAAAGCTGAAAAAACTGCTTTTCTGTATTTCTTTTTTTAAAGTAAATAAAATAACGCGGCAGACCGCTGCGTTACGAAGACCGACGCCGGTAAACTCGGCTCATTTTTCATAACCTGCCCGACTGCCGCAGCCGTTTTTCATTACTGGCAGACGGGCAGGTTATGAAAACCGAGGCCAAGTTTACCGGCGTCGGTCTTCATAACCGGCAGCCGCGACCCCCTAATTTACATATTGCATGGCGCCTCCGTGGCAGGCGCCATGCGTGCATTAAGAAAGCGGGCGCTGAAAAGTCAGCACCCGCTTTCCGCGAACATTATAGCATCGGCCCCCCTAAACGAGCGAAGTAACTATCGGTTACTAAGTAGCTCAGCGGAATGCAAATTAAAGAGCCCAGCTTTCACTCACCAAGGACAGGCCCTTGGAGTGGGGAGAAGGAACCACAGGCACTGCTCAACGGGTGATGCCATTTCCAGAGGGAGCTGCGATTTGTGGCTCCCTCCTGCCCCAGGACTGGAGAAGGCTATAAAAAAAAAGCAGGGGAAAAACACCCCAGGCCGTGGCACAGGAAGGCTCATGGGGGCCACTGCCCAAAAAGGGGCCTGATCCGACTAAGCTGGAACCCACAGGAGTGGGAGGAAACCGTTGGGTCAAAAATGCAATCAGAGAAATGAAAAGTTATATAAATAGCAATGTCTTAAGCTCAATGTAGAACTGGGGTGGGCCTAGAGTAATACAATTTTCTTTACTAATACACAGCTTACACGAGTTGCTCTTTTATGCTGCAGGTTCTATATGCATTTATATTATTTCAAAATTACACAAGACAATCTTGATAGAAAATTAAAATGGAAAATTACAAATCAAGAAAAAGAAGTGCAAGAACTGACAAACAATATATATCAATATATATTCTTGTTACAGCTTTCAATTTACAATCCAGTCCTCAATGAGGGGGAAGGATACCAATCCACTATCCCAGGAAATTCAAATAAGCAATAAGCATTAGATCTTAGAAACAGCCATTACTATAAGAGGAACTGTTGTGAGACTATTGTGACTGGGGGGTCAACTAAGGATTCAGTGGAGGGCACTTTACCAATCAGAAATTGGGGCAGCTGGGGCAGGTGATAAAAAATATTTTTTACTCTTCACAGAGTTTTCCAAATTTTCTCTCTTTAAAGCCATGCTTTAATCAGAATTGCTTGGGATTGCTGTATTGAATTAACTTGAACCCGAAGGGATGACCTTTGTTGCTCAAGTTCAGCGGTAGTTATTAGCTAAACCAGAGACTTTATTTTCTAAATTCTCATTCTGGGAGGTCACGGGAGAAAGTTGTTGTAAGACAAATCCACCAAGTTCAGCCACAGCATCCCGGATATTTTCCAGAGGAATCACAGAAGGTCTCTGAATCAAGAGGTAGTTGAACAGGAGATGTTAATAATTCACACACAGTACCTTGAACTGATCCCTGTGTTGCCTCCATGTCTGCTGTCCCTCAAACCCTCGGCGTCCGACGGTCCAAGTTCACATAATGGACGAGCAGCAGAGAAATTCAGATCCCGGTCACTCCCCGCTGAAAACAGCCGACCCCCACCTCAAGGTTTGCCGGCGTTCCCTGGGTTTCTCGGGAGCCTCTCTCTCTAGCGCTGGGTCGCCAGGTGGCGTTCCTTCAGTCGGGGCTTAAAAGGTGACAATGAGCATGGGGAGAGAAGGGGAGCTCAAAATTCCCCTCCCGTTCTCTCCAGCGGCTGAATACCCGACGACGCAGGGCTGCTTCTCGCGTCGTGGGAATCCTCATCGGGCCCGTCCGGGATTGCGAAGAAGGGGCCCGCGGGGGAAACGGCCCTGCCCTAGGGCTCTCTCTTCCTTACCCATTCAGGAAACATTAAGAAGGAAAACATTCGGAGGAAAAAAAACTTAAGCCCGAGAGAAATCCTCACGGCGTCCTCGATCTTTCGGCCGTCTTGGATCCGCCCCTGCAGGTTCCTATATTTTACACAAATTGTACAACAACGCAGCAGAGATTTGGGGGGGGGGGGGGGGGGGTACAGAAATCCCGAGAGAAAAACACAGAATGTAACACTTCTCTGCATTCCGTATCGGGCTGAGGGAGAAGTGGAAAACTCCGTGAAGCAGAAATTGGTTTTCCTGACCAACACAAAATATGGCCGATCTAAGGCTTGCACGCTTTATCTTTATTTTTACAGGCATAAAATAAATCAGTTTTCTACATGTTCAGTTTCTGCACAGCAGAAATACATGCGCCAGAGTCTTGGTCCACTTAAGACCTAAACATCATCACGCAGTAAGACTAATGAATTTTATGTGGGCTGCTTGAGCTCTTGCTTTGCTTGTGGCCTTCTCCTGCCTAGATTGGGGAAGTGGCACCGGCCTCTGAGACCGCGTCTCCTACCTAAGCAGGCGGCTCTCAGACGGAAGCAGCACACAGGGCGACGTCTCTTCTAATTCACGACCTTGCCTGGGCCTGGTAAGTTGTGTCCCATTATGTTACGTGACACTGTCCGAACCAAAATCCTTAAATTGGCATCCCATTCCACGTTAGATTCCCTCCCTCACCCCCTCCCCCCTCTCAGAAAGGCTTGCACACCTACAGAAGGGGAATCACAAAAGGAGAGAAAATCACACATCTTGTTTTGTTTTAATTATCGATGGGTGCCCCAAAGGGAAGCTGCTGGGTTAGCTTTTTTTTTTTTTGTGCTTATTTTTTTTTTCTTTTCAGTGCCCGGCCCTTTCCTCCAGCACTTTTGGGCTTCCGGCTCATATCGGAACCAGGGCTGCGATCCGGGGACTTTTCCCCTTCTTCACTCAGCCCCAACCAGTCACTCACTCGGTGGAGGAGGCCACGCACCCAGGGGCTCCATCTAAAACCTTAAACCCGGCCACAAGGTGTCACAGTGGTGCAATGACTGGGACTCCCCCAAGCCCTGCCGGGCCTGTTAAGTGGAAAATCTGACCCGAGAACCAAACCCAGGTCCTTTGCCTGCTAACACTCAGCACTGCCAATGAGTCTGATTTAAACAAAACCAATAAAGCTCCTGCAGCTCCCTGGTCTTAGACAGAGGATCAGAGCACAAGGAATGTTTAGCTGCTCAGGTGACCAGGGGCCTTGCAGTAACAACACTGTACAGGACACACCCATTGCTCAGCAGGAACCTGCTAGCTTGACGTCCCCCCACTTTTTTTTTTTTTTAAAAGAAATATTTGAAGGTTAATGCCAGGACATTTCTCAGAAGCACTCCACAGTATTCAAAAGTGGCAATGCTGGGCCATCCCCTGCCTCCTATTGCAGAAAAATGTGGTATTTTATTATTTATTTTCCTTTCCAACAAGCTCGAGGCAAAGAACCGCCACAACAGCATAGCAATAATAATAAAAATCATCATCTAATACATAATTAAAAATGTTAAAAACAAAGAAGTAAAACCCTAAAAAAAAAAAAAAATAAAAACCACTAAACTGCAGTTATATAGTCACGGCCTTGGAGGCCAAACAGGGGAAGACACTTTCTAACTGGCTGATGGGGCTAATCCATGATGTCAAACCCCGTCTGCGATGGCCGGCAAACTTTTAAAAATCAATACCAATCAAACCAAATCAGGAACATGCAAAAACCCATTAAGTGTGTGCCTATGGCCAGGTGAAGCACTACATACACTGTGGTTTAGGATGGCAAGGGATGAACGCTCCAGGTGACTGACCATCCATCCACCTTTAGAGAAAGGCTCGCCCACAGTGTAATCACCCCTGGTATCAGGGAGGAGATCCTGGATCACAGCAAGACGTGCCCTGCTCTACTTATTAGTTATTATTTTCTTGTTAACATGTTACTATTGTTCGATGTAAAGTGCTACCCTAGGCGCCAATTTGTGTTACACTGTGAACCGATGTGATATCTTTGATGAACGTCGGTATATAAAAATCTTAAATAAATAAATAAATTAAATAAAATACTTCATATTAAAAGGGACAAGGTCTGGTGGGACAAGAAGCAACTTTTAAGTCCTTAAAAGTGCAGTATTAGTTTAGCGAGACCCTCCTCAGAATCACGTTAGAGGGACATTCTTAGAAAAATCTGCAACCACGGCACTGTGGGAAAACGACCACTACCGGATCTTTTATGCAATAAATAAGACTAGACTAAAAACGCTTCACCAAACCAAGTACATACAGTATACAGCTGTGTTACTGATATAAACGAGAGGATAACTGGGTACCCCTCAGCTGGGAGCCATAAAACTTAACCCATTTTGGATAACAGGGACTTTCCAATAACAGGGGCATTTTCTCTGACCTCCCAACCAGGCTTCAACCATGAGAAGCAAACAGATCATACGCGAGTGTCAGACCACGCTCTTTGCCTATGGCATGCATATTTGGAACAGTACCGCTTCTTGACGTGCAGATATATCTCACCCCCTACTAGAAAAGACAAAGGCCAAGACCTTGCTAAAATGTTTTCAGGTTCTCATCCCTGGAATAAAGCTGGCCAGCAAGGCAAGAGGTGGACATCCGCTCTCCCACTCCTTACATGAGTCCACCCAGGGCTGCATATGACGGAAGCAGAGCGCACACAGTTGCACTGGTACTCAGCAGGTCTGCACAGAGGAACCTGCATCTCTCTATCAGTTAAAAAAAAAAAAAAAGACAGCTCTGCTACCATCTTATTAACTGCTCTCTCTTACTAAATCTCAACACACATTCATGTTTCTGCCCTCAAAACCCAAGCCACGCCATGCATGTGTGTGCCACGAAATAGTGGGATATATCCAATAGGCATCCTCCGTGCAGAACCTGTCAGTGCACAACACACTAAGGGGGACAGACCTCAACGGGCCACCGAGTTGCAGGGTAAGTGCCTGCTTTTAACACATTGCGCTTTGTAGTTCATTTTCAAAGTGAAACGACCTGGGCACTGATTCCTCTGAAAATCAGCCAGCGGCGGCAAGTACACAAGTAGCTTGCTCCAGTTTGTAGTGCAGATGGATAGGCAAGGGTAAAAAAAAAAAGAGCGTACACACGTTTGAAAAACGGAAGGTACGCATGCTGCTTTCCCACCCCTTCCAGGGAAGGCCCTCTAATTTAACCTGGTGCACACTGTGGAAGTGCACATGTGCTTTTGGCCAGGCATGGAAGGATATATTTTTTTTTTTTTGGAGAGGACGATTAACCTGGACATATAGCTTGAAACTTCCCTCCACACATATGAAAAAAAAAAACACTGGGTCTTGGCCGACAACTAGTCTTAACGTTGCCCTCTCCTGCCTGAAGGTGTGCCTGCTCCGTTCCTCGTCTTATCTATACAGAAGTATAGAGCTACACACAGGCCGATGCAATATCATTGCGTAAAAAAGGAGCGCCCAAACTGGATGCATGGTTTTGTTTTTTTTAATGCGTGCACATCCACCTCTCCTGGGCACGTGATGCGATAGGCAAATGAGCTGCCATGCTAAAAAGGATGCGCAATGGATACTTTGTGCATGCCTAACGCTCTGCATCGGGTGCCTAGGAGAGTGGCTGTGCGTCCACAACAGGGTCTATTCCCAACTGGTCCTTTTCACCGACAGTCTTCTTCTGAGACAGAAAAGGGGATTTAAAAAACTCCTCTTTAGATCCAAATTCACAAACAAAGGAAATCTAAAGAACTAGGCCCAGATGCAGACAAAAGAAAAACATGAACAAATGCAGTCACCTTTTCAAGACAGTCACTTTATTACACAGTAGCAGCAAATCAAAAGTGTGGACAGACCCACAAGGAAATACACATATCAAAATCTAAAGGGCAACCCAAATTAGCAATAACGAGCTATCTGTACAATGTTATGTTGCATTTGTATACCGCCTTCCTTAGACATAATCCAACTGAGTAAATCAAAATGCAGTCAAAAGCACAAGGGCCCTAAATTATCATGCGATCGGCGGCAATAGAACATGACAGCGGGGAGGCAAAAATCAACGACCGAAGTGCTTCACGCAGTCATGAAATCCTTGTTTATCCTGGATGCGGTTTTTGTCAAAAGACCGGTTTCAAGGGTGAATCGTGGAAAGGCACAAATGCCACAGAACGCATCAGATCAGGCGGCTGGTACAGACTGCGCAGACGTTAAAAGTATGCCGCACATCAGGACTCGCATGAAAAAAACCCCCAAAAATCCTGCTTTCTGCCATTTCTCCTCTTGGTATCGTTGTGATACTAAACAGGAGGAACCACGGAAAGTGGAATCACACCGAGCTCAAGGGCTCATCAACAAGAACAACAACAAAAAAATAAAAAAATCAATACTTTCTGTGGTTCTTCCTATTAGTATCGCTGGGATACGGCAGGAGGAACCACAGAAAGCAGCATCCCCAAGTTCTGGCCCAACTGAAGGAGTGAATGAATTAATACTAAGCGTTGGGCACTTATTATTAAATGTATTCACTCCTTCACTTACTGCCGATTGGTCCGTTCTCTGTCACATGTCAATGAAAGGATCAATCCCCTTTCATAAAAGTATTTACCGTACTTATTTAGTTAGTTATTTTAAAAAATTGTTATATTTCAGCTTCTTCCAATAAAATCGTTCAGCGTGGAAGCAGAAATACCAACTACAGAAAAAAGGAAAATCTGTAACAAAAAGTTTCAATAAAAACAAAACAAACAAAAAAACAACTCTGGGAGGAAGAGCCCCCCCCCCCCCCCCCCCCCGGCATCCAAGGGAAGGAGATTTCACAGTAAGAATCCCGTAGGGAAAAAAACCCAGAACCCCCAATCCCACACACTGCTCTCCCCAAACTTCCTGTAACTTACACACACACACACACACACACACACACACTTACGACCTCACTCAGAAAGGGACCATTTCCCACTCTCCGCCTACGGGAAAAGCCTTTATTGAAGAAAGCTCTGAAAGTTCATAGCGGAGGGCCCTCCCAGCTGCCGTTGTCCCAGCCTCCTGCATTCCCCATAGTGAGCAGCAGGAATGAAAACATTTGAAATCCCGTGTCTTGCAGGAAGGAAACGAAAGAGAAAGAGAGGGTTCATCATAAGATGCGTTCCATAAATTCTGTAAGCTGCTGTTTCCTGAGGCAGAGAATACAGCCACTGATGTCTCGCTAGGGGGGGGGGGGGGATTACCTGGGATAACCTCCATGCGTCATGCCCAAAACAGGTGAGAGAGAGAGAGAGAGGGGTTTTACGCTGTCTCGCCTCTCTGATGTGCTCCTATGTTGTTAAGGAGCTGCTGAGAGCAGGCTAATAACTACCCTGGGCTCTGGCTTTGAAAGGGATTACTCCTAGCCACTGTAAAGCAGCAAGCTACGGCTTTAACCATGACACGCACAGGCTCCCCAAGTGACGACAGGCAGCAGCTGAATCTCCGTCAGAGACCACCAGAAAGGAAGATAAGACAAATGTATTCCCCTTGGAGTGCCAGAGGAATATATTCATGCATTATTAACGGGAACTTGGATTCTAGTATCACTTCAGGAGCACAGCTTCCCATAAATCTCAGGGCGATCCCCCCAAGCCAGGCTCGACACATGTGGCACTCCCCCACAGTTAGCACACCTGCACCAACAAATAGAGATAACCTTTTCTTCTTTTGTTTTTGGCTTTTTTACTCTTTTTTGTTTTGTCTAAATGGTTGTTTTGGTTTTTTTTTAGTTTATTGTGTACTTATTGTGCTTATTTCATCGCTAATTGCCTTTACTCTTCACCCAGTCTCTCTCCCCGTTCCCACTTCTACCTCTCTCCAGTCTCTGCCCATTCATCTCTCCTGTTTCTGTCCAGTCTCACCAGCCTTTTCCTCAGACCCGGGCCTGCTGCAGTGGTGTCCTTTGCTGGGTTTGGGGCAGCCTCTCTGCCAACAGTAGGGGCAACATCTTTCACCAGGCTGGCAGCAACAGCAGCCATGTCTTTTGTCAAATCAGCAAAAGCAACACACACTCTCCCTATGCCTCAGCCACCAGTGCTTTTAAATGAGCCCAGGCAGACAGCAGCAGTAGAACCACAGCAACTCTTGTCAGGCTCAGGAGAGAATCAGGTGCCAGGTTCCAAATTTTAGGCATCCAGGCTACGTGATGCCTGGGATTCTTCCAGCCCTACACAGTCTCTCTCATAGATTTTATAAAGATAGATAGATATGACATCAAGTGATTACACTGCAAAACATATCAATGCTCGCATTCTATCAATGAATTTCTATTTATCACCAATCATTCCAAAGAAAAGCTCAAGGTGAGAAATACAAAGAAAAAACAATAAAATGGGCAAAAAAAAATAAAACCTAAAAAAACAACTCAATCATGAGCATAAATGTAATTTTAAAAAAAGACCACTATAATGAATTTGAAAATATATGTAAAACAGAGTCAGGCAGGGACCTACCAGAATTTTCATGCCAGAAAGCAAACATGTAATAGTTCCGGACTCCTTATACTTTTGTTTTGCAGTAAACCAATATTTATTTATTTTTTTTATTTATTTGAAGGTTTTTATATACCGACGTTCGTTAATAATAACATCACATCGGTTTCCATCAAACAGAAATGCAGCATAAAGGCTTTGCATAGAACTAATTTTGAACTGGGGATGGGAGTGAGTAAACAACAGAAACTGGGGGAGGGGAAGGCTGGAGGTAAAATAGGAGATATTACATTATTATCCTTCAAATTATGTACAATTACAATAATATCCTTCAACTTGATTAACAATCGATACATGTGTGTTACTGAAAGCATATGGGGGGTATATGATGTTAGAAACACGCAGAAAATATGAGATGGAATAATTAACCATACATAATGTAAGGGAGTTGTCTTACATTACAAGCAGTGCATTTACATTTTATAGTTAATTCATAAGGTTCAGAGATAGAATAAGAAGTAGAAAATTTACTAGCAAGAGAATTTATGTTTTGTAGTTACAGCAGAGGGTTTGGTACTTTGATTAGTACAGGAGGGAGAAGTGGGGGTTGTAGAGGGTGTGTTTGGGAAGGTCTCATGGGTAAGGCTTGCTGGAACAGCCAGGTTTTGAGGTTTTGCTTGAATTTTTTTGGACAGAGTTCTTGTCGTAAATTGGAGGGCATGGTGTTCCAAAGCGCAGGTCCTGCGATGGATAGTGAGCGTTCCTTGGTGGAAGTGAGTTGAGTGAGTTTGGGGGAGGGCATTTGCAGTGTTGCGAGATACTGCGTTCTGGTGGAGGAGGAGCGAAACTGTAAGGAGTCGTTGAACCATTGCATAATTGGGTTGTGGATAGCTTTGTGTATGAGTGAGAATGTCTTAAAGTGGGTCCTGGAGGCTATGGGGAGCCAGTGGAGTTGAGAATGGGAATTATATGCTCTTTTTTTGCGTGTGCCTGTCAGTGTACGAGCGGCGGCATTTTGTAGCAATTGTAAAGGGGCAATAGTGTTCTTGGGAAGGCCTAGTAGTAGGGCGTTGGAGTAGTCTAATTTAGCCAGGATGAGAGACTGTAGTACTGCTCTGAAGTCGTTGAGGTGTAGTAGTGGTTTTAGTTTTTTTAGTGTGTTTTATATATATATATACAGATAATTTTTATATTTATATATATATATATATATATATACACAGAGAATTACAATAGTCCAGGCTAGATATAACCAGGGCATGGATAAAAGTAACTAGGGCAAAATTATTAACAAGTGTGTGAAGCTGATGAACCCGGCGCAATTGAAAAACCAAACTCTGGCAAACAGCTGAGACCTGAGCCTCCAATAAAGGGTGATCACAGATTTACCTACCCAAAACATTTCAGCCTTGTTTTCTCCCCCACCCCCACCATCAAAGCGAAGGGGAGAAAAGGCAAATTGGATTCAGACAACAACCAAACGCTGGGCCCTGACTTTTACTGTCCAGGGTACCGATTCGCAGACATTAGGGGGAAAAGTGCAGGACTGTTTGTATGGCCAAGTCCAAAAGCAAAGCCCGTTCAAAGCAGCACTGCCTGAATTGTCAGGAAGGCTGCTCACCCTGTAAAAATGTTGCCAGCAGTAATTTATGGGTTTGACAGTTGCTTGGTTTTGGTTGTTAATAACACTGCCCTTAACGTAAGGCTTGGGGGTAACCTGCACGGAGCGGCAGGCCTGGATGGACCATTTGGTCTTTTTCTGCCTTCAGTACTATGTTTAAGCTTAAATTTTCTAATCTTCATTCATTTTACAATTTCATCCAGACATTGGTTTAGAATAAAAAGCTGCATGGGCACCACCATATCATACCCCCTCCCCCCTGAGTAAGAGTCCGTTCAGTTCTGAACTTACAGCCCCCTCCTTTTCCTTTCCTAGCTCTCTGATTTGCCTCCTACGTCTCTGCCCCCCCCTGTATTTTCCTCCTATTCCCCTGCTCTTAGACCCCTACAGTTATCTGCCCCCTTGTATATACCCCCGCTTCCCCTGCTCTTAGACCCCTTCCTTATCCATTAGCATCATTTGCTAGACTATATATAGTTCCTTTGAACGTATAATTTGTAATGTTATATATAGTGCTTTCCGAGTTGTATAATTTAGATATACTGTATAAGGTCACATTAAGTGCCTTTTGAGTGTATAGTTCCTATACAGGGTATAATGTTACATACAGTACCTTTTTGAATGTATAATTTACAATATAAGATCTATTGTCATCTTTAAATATTGTTCCTCCCATCTCGGTACCTTTCTGTCCTTCTGGTACTGTTCCTCTTTTCTTCTCTCTGTCCTGTTTTTCTCCCTCTCTTCGCTCACCCCTTCTCTCTTCCTAGCTGATCCCCCTCCCCCACTCTGGTTTTTTGTACTTTCCTCTTGCAGTTATATTGTAAACCAGCATGATGTTGTACCCACGAATGTCGGTATAAAAAAGTTTATAAATAAATACATATCTTAAAGATATAAAAAGCCGTCTTACAGATAACAACGCAGACCAACGATGCCATAAAAATAATCTGGGAAATGAAATAAACCTTTGAAGAAGCCAATGAATCAGTGGGCCAGGTTGAGAAGAGAGCATCCCCTCTCTTGGGAGGGGGATATAAAACAGGGGGGAAAAACCTTGGATAGCTGCAAATGGAGGTTCATGGCCCTGTAGCCCCACAGAGGGCAGTAACCACTGAGCGGGAAGAAACTGCTGGGCCAACAAGCTGTAGTAACGGGGCATCCAGTTTTGGATTTGGCTGTCTGTAGTTTCTGAAGTTTTACGTATACATACATTAATTTTTTATTTTTTTAATATGGTACTACCTTAATGAGACTGCAGCTTCTCATAAAACTTCCCGTGATTCTCCGACGATGCCGCACGTTGAGCGCGCCTGCAATCAACTATGCTGACTGTGCCAAACCGCCCGCCTCTATCCATGACATCAAACTATACCCTTAGCTCTTTCCTTTATTTGAGAGAATGCCACCTTGACGAGAGCCTAAATCAGGTGAACTTATTACATCTTTCCTTTTCACTGCTGAAAAGCCAGTCTATAAAATCTAAAGACTATGGTGGGGTATTTAAGTACTGCATATTTATGTTTGAATTAAGAGCAATGCAGATATAAGCATGCAGAGGGAGTATAAATGACAGTAGTAAGAATGACAAAGAGGCTGGTGGCACAAGAGTCCAGGTAATATAATAAGTATATTAAGAGATCAATTACCGTGGGTTCCACACACTGGAACATCTGGATGAAAGCTAGCAGGAACTAACCAAGTCGTAGCTGTCTGAAGTTGCAGTCTAACCAGCAAACAATCAGGCTCTGTGTTTAGGTAACAATCTCTTAGGAGTTCCAGCAGTACAGAGGGGTGAACAGTCATTAACGCTTAAGTACATATGAAGCAGGAAGCATTTATTCCCAAAGTGCAGAAGGTGCTCCTGGAGGTTATCACTGTTATAACAGAAGTCAAACTTCACGGGAGTATAAATAAATAAATAAACAGAACCTTGTAAAATGTACTTTACAATCCAAATAAGGAGCAGTTTTCCGGTATAATCCCCGGAGAATTAAATTAGTGGGAAGCTGTGGGACATGAACCTGACTTCCAACTGCAGGACACTTGCTACTTTTTGCTTTCATATCTGAACAAACATTTTTTTGCTTTGAGGCATGCAATAATTCAGGACCCCTGCAGGAAATCTGTGGCCATCTGACCACAGATTATTCATAGGAATTGATGGTTGTACAGAGTTTCTGAGAAAAAACAAACAGTTCTTATGCATCTACCCTGTAGAGGGGAGAGGGAAGGGAGGGAGACTGCATAAAACAGATCACCAACCCTCTTTAGAGGAGGAGGAGGAAGACAAGGATCTCCATCCAGCGCTCTCTGTTAACATCTCCCATCCTATCTACCCCGGTCAAACTTGCTCGAGTGATTCAGGATGCCAACTGCCATACGGTAGAGCACAACAGACAAAAAAAAAAGCCATTCATTCACATCTTGTTTTTGGTATCAGGAAAGCTGCTATCATCATCCCTGTACGCTGCTCCGTCTGGCATGATTTACCAAACAAGCCTAAAACAAGCTGCTGTAGCTGGTGACGTGGTAACTGTGGCTCGTCATTCTGCAAATATTTCCATCTAATAAGCCGCTCTCAGGCAGAAATATTTACTCTGGTGTCGCTGGCTGACAACACACATGCTCTCGCTCTTCCCTCGGTGTCTCTGATCCTAGAATCACACAGCGCAGTGGCACCTCTTGCAGGACTCTGCATTTCCTGCCAAGTCCCGTGGCCTTCCATGCACTGCAGTCCTTGGCTGGGCTGTAGCAGTTTCCGGCAGGGATTTCGGTGGCATTCTGAGGGATTCCTCCATGTCCTGCAGAACCTTTCACGTAGTTGCCACGGAACATGGAAGTACAACTCCATGAAATCTTTTTGGTTTTTTTGCCATCAGTACACATAAGTAGGTTGCACCCCAAATTACAATGAGAATGCATCGCACAACATTAATAGATGCCCCCTAAACCTGTGTCAGAAGATTATCTGAAGCGTATCACTGTCCTTATATAATAAAGGGTCAGTCTGAGAATCCAAAAACTAAAAGCCCCAAAACTGAACAATTTATAACAAAAAAACATTCTTCCAAGGCTCAGCTCGAGAGTGAGGCTGTCCTTCAACTTTTCATATAGTGAATAAAAGTTGGAAGGACCACAGGAGTTCATCTCTCAGGAGATCTGTGACCCATCTGATAAATATATTTATACCATGTCGGAGGGCTCAGGAGCTGCAACCTCCAACAAAAATAACTTTTACTTAAGCTGCCACTAAATAAACTTCCAGGAGGCCCTGCAAACTTGCCTTTGTTTTGAGAACTTTAAGTCCTGCTCTGGAACTAGAATGCAGTGATGTAACACATCATTTCTGACCAATCAGCTGCAAGTGATGTCACAGAGCCACAATGGTCAATGCCATCACAACAACAGTCACAATTAAACCACCCCAATCTAAAACAAGCTCACACTGGGACTTAAAAGTTAACATCTTTTAAAAGAAAATGCCACGTGCATAGGAAATAAAGGAAAATAGATCAGGACTGCCCGTTAGATTCAGGCGTTATTCACGCTCTTTATTCATGAGTGGGAAGGGTATCCATAACTAACTCATAGCTTCTCCACAAATAGCTCTCCTAATTTGTGGATAATGAGAATAAAATCAGTTGCAACCATTATGCATTCGTTGTCTATACGTACATTGTTATCTATGCATACACACACACAGCACAAACCACTGCAGTATGTGCTGCTTACTGCTTCCAGATGCTCTCAGTGTGTTGGCAGTCTTAGCAAGAGATTACTTTTTTTTTTTTTTTTTTTTTATTGAAGGAGGGCATTAAGATTATTCAGAAGGGTCATGCCACAAATGCCAGGGAAGCAAACAACATGAAGAAGAAGGCTGCTGTGCCATGAAAATGGAATGGGATGCTCAAGATGTGTTCTTGGCTTGTGCCTTTAGAAAACAGGGCAGCTTTGTTTAAACCATGCTGGTAACTTGTCCAATGCTCAGAGAAAACACATTCACCATTGTCAGAATTATGCAATACCTTGAGCTATCACACATGGAAAAAAAAAAAAAGAGTGATTCCCAAAATTGTCTCCTTCCTGCCGCTTTTTAACACCATTGCAGCACACGTCTGAGGGAGGAATATTGAGAGGCATCGGGAAGCGACTGCCAGACTGGCTTGTTAGGCAGTGTGTGAAGGGTAAAAACACAAGAGCACGCTGTCTAGCGCAAGGATGGTGCCAAAAGAACTGTATTTCATATTCCGTATGTGAAAAAACCCCTGCCGGTTTCCAAGGAAACACAAAAAAAAAAAAAAAAATCCCCCTTCAGGTTTCCATGGCAACAGCTTCATTTGGCTGCTTTCGCAGATGAAACCTGCCACTAGGAGAGAGTTTCTCCTTTCTCCGGCTTTTCTACTGCAGATGGGGGGGGGGGGGGAAAACAATGGTGAGTTCCCCTTCACAAGAGAATGAGGTGCCCTGCCCCCCTCCAGGCATGCATTACCTGTGCAAGTCATTTCAGGGAAGGACATGCTGCACCGACGCCCGCTGGAGCAGGGCAAAATGAAGTTAAGTTTCCCCCTGCCAACTCGGTGCACTGTTTCACTTGCATGGCATGACGCTGCGGATTAACTGCGACATGCGATTTTCATCACGAACCACCCCCCCTCCCCCCCTCCAGACTTTGACCCTGCATCTGCCGTATTAGAGAGGGAACACTTCTCAGCCTAATCCTCGCAACCCGCCTGGCCAGTCAGGTTTTCAGCACACCCACGACGGTGACTCCGCGGTAAACTTATTTGCATGCACTGCCTTTGCCGTATGCAGAAGCACCAGTCTAAAAACGTAAAAGGTGAAATTTAAGACCTGCTCGCAGGAGCACACGTTACGTGCATTTGCCGTCTCACACGCGTGGGTGCAACTATTTTATAGCGCACGCGTGTATATGCGCAGATGGTATAAAACTGGCTGTGCGTGCGTACACGTGTGCGCAATTTTTCGCCGACACGTGCATTTGCGTGCAGATGCCGCCTCAATCGCGTAAATGGGGGGAGGGGGGATTTTAGTAGATACGCGCACCGACGCAAGTACCTGTTTCTCCAGGTTGTTCCCAGTTCGCCCCGGTAAAGGAGAGGACTTCCTAAACCCCCTAGCTAACTTGTCTCCCTTTTACCCCATTAGTCCTGACCCTTAAAATGCTGCCTGCTGGCCTAGTTTGTTTTTTTTTTTGGTTCATGACTCATACGCTGTCCACAAGAGAAGAAAGGTTACGCAGACAGGGACCTCGGCGCGCGCTGGTGTGTGCATAAATACGTGGCTTCATTCATAAATAATATTTCCTGGAACACCCATGCCCCGTCCAGACCACACCCATACCTCTTTTATGAAAACATTTTTACTCGCGTACTGGGAGATATTTGTGTACCTAGACGCCCCTTAAAATCCGTGGGGCGCACACTGGGCCAATATTCGGGCGTACCTCCCGGCTTTGCCGCACGTAGAGCTTTTAAAATGCCCCCAATAAGAGAGCGAGGAGGTTGGCTTCTACAGCTCCTATGCTAGGTGCCACTGGAAGGGGGGGCTCGGGTTCTCCTTCCACCCCAGGGAACTGAGAGGCGAGAGGGCTACTTCACCAGCAGCAGCCCTAGCATGCCCGAAGAGTACAAAATCAGGACTGGAATAGTCCTTCAGTTTAAAAAAAAAAAAAAACAAGTGGAGGGCAAAAATAGATTTCTGTAAACAGGCGGCAATGCCTGTTCTGCAGGATACTCGGGGATCCGAGTCAGGCATGAAAACCCAGGCCTCCTCCAGAGCAATGGCTCTCAACCAGTGTGTGTCAGGTTTCTCTAGCATCCACGTGTGCCTGGGCTGGCCGAGGAGAGTGCAGAGCAGGGGGCCAGGTACTTGCAAATCCCCTTCAACTGCTCCTCGCTACGGTTTTTCTCCCACACCCCGGCAAATCGCTGCTATTGCCAGACCAAGCTGGAAATGTGGTTATGCTCTCTCTCCCCATGCTCCAACAGCAATAGGCATCCTGGGCAGCCAATAAGTTTACTGCCGCCACCAGCCCGGGATGAAAATGCTGCATCTTGTTCTCCCTCCCATGGCTGCGATCACCACTGCCATCAGCGGCCTGGCTTGGAAACGTGGGGGGGGGGGGTGTTTTGTTCCCTCCTGCATGGCCACAATCACCACCCACTGCCTGCTGCAAGGGAATGGCTCAAGGCGCTCCCACCCCCCATTGTCCTCCTCCTGACGGCTCTGATTACGAGGCATGTGCATTTGTTTCATTCATTTCCTTATTTATGCGCATAAATCACAGACTTTATAGTGCACGCAAAGCAGACTGCATGCATGTACCTTTAATAACTCAACTTATGCGCGCACTATCCTTTTAAAAGGGTGTACTATAAAATCCGTGAGTTACGCGCATACCTCGAAAACGAATGCACATCCCTAATATGGAAAAGGGGGGGGGGGTCGGTATTGAAAGGGGAATGAAAGAGGGGGGGTCAGCCTGGGGGACGTGACAGCAAGAGGATGAACTTGGTGCAACGGTGTTTGCTATTGGCCGGGGAGGGGAGGGGGGGACCAGGAGTGGTAAAAGTGCCTCTCCCTCCCCCAGAAAAATGACTTGCAGAATTGAGATTAGGTGGGGACTTGGGAATGGGGATGGGGCAATGGGGACTTGGGGATTAGGGAGATAATAGTGGGTACTCAGCGACTGAGTGGGTAGTAGGCGTCTATTAGACGGGCTGGGGTGTGGAAGCAAAGGGTATAGAAAGGTGGGTTGGGATGAAGGGACGGTGTAAAACTGTGAAGGGCCTGGAGGGGCTAGGAAGCAGGGGAAAAGGGTTAAGAGACAGAAGAAAGGCTGGAGGCCAGGGAGAGGACAAGTGACAGAAGGAGCTGGGGCTGGTGAGAAGATGAGAGGCAGAAGAAGGTAGATAAGGGGCAGGAGAGGGAGGTCAAAGAGGGTGAATGGGAAGAAAGGAGCTGAATGCCAGGAGGGTGTAAATGACAGCAAAGGAGATGCAGCTGGTGATGAAAGGAAAGTCAGAGGAAAGCAGATAAGGAGATGAGCAGCACGGAGGTGGATATGGGCAATTAAGGAGTGGGTGAAAGCCAGACAGAAGGCTGGAGCAGCGGGGTTGACTGGGAGCAGGGGCGGATTTGCCTATCGGGGGATCGGGCATCCCCCGGTGGGCCGGTCGCTCTGGTCACGTGGTCTGCCGAGCGCGGCCGCGACAGGGCCGCGCTCGGCAGACCACGGGGTATCTTCTGGGCCGGGCAGATCTTTACCCAGAATCCGCCCCTGACAGGGAGTGAGAGTGGGAGAGTGAGAGTGAGAGGCAAGAAAGAGGACATTTGAAGAGGTAGAGCTTGAAGGGAGGGGAGAAGAAGAGGTGAAATCTAGCCGAGTGGATAGAGAAGCAGAGGGAAAAAAAAGAGAAACTGGGGAAAAAGTTGAAAAATCAATGTCAGAGGCAGTTGCAGAGGAGGAAGGGAGAAGACATGAACTTAGATTTAATTATCCACCCTTCCAAATCCAAGCTCAAGTTATAACCAGGTACAGGAGGTATTTCCCTGCCTCAGATGGCTTAAAATTAAGTTTGTACATGAAGCAATGGAGGGTTGAGCGACTTGCCCAAAACCACAAGCAGTGTGAGCAAGAGAAGCGGGATTTGAACCCTGCCTTACAGCCCCACTGCTCTAATCACCCCGCTACACCATCCCTCTGTTGAAAGGACTTAGGAGGACAGCAACCGAAGGAACGTGGAAATGAGAGGCTGGACAGAAAAATAAAATGCTCTTATTACAAAGGGAGAGAGAAATTTCATTTTCAGTTTTAGTGACTGGAATGCAGTGTGTCAGCTTTGGGGATGAGCATTTCTAATATCTTTGTATACAGCTTCTTTTTTGCAGGTTTTTGTGTTACTTCACAAACAGGCCGATACAGCCCTTGGACACGCGTTTTCCCTTACCCCTTATTCAGTAAGGGGCAGAAAACGCGTGTCCAACCCTGCATGTTGATGGCCCTATTAGGTATTCCCGCGCGATTCACAAAGCAAAATGTGCAGCCAAGCCACACATTTTGCTTTCAAAAATTAGCGCCTACCCAAAGGTAGGCACTAATTTCTGCCAGCACTGGGAAAGTGCACAGAAAAGCAGTAAAAACTGCTTTTCTGTGCACCCTCCGACTTAATATCATGGTGATATTAAGTCGGAGGTCCCAAAGAGTAAAAAAGTTAAAAAAAAAAAAAATTTTAAATGGGCCCGCGGCTGCCGGGTTGAAAACCGGACGCTCAATTTTGCCGGCGTCTGGTTTCCGAGCCCGTGGCTGTCAGCGGGCTCGAGAACCGCGCCAGCAAAATTGAGCGTCGGCTGTCAAAACCCGCTGACAGCCACCGCTCCGGGTCAAAAGGAGGTGTTAGGGACGCGCTAGGGTCCCTAGCGCCTCCTTTCGCCCGTTTCTACCGCACCACCTAATTTAAATACTGTATCGCGCGCGCCGGGAGAGCGGGCGTTCGTCCACTCTCCCGCGGACTTTACTGAATCGGCCCGAAAGTGTCTGGCAGCGGAAGGATTCTGCTCTGTGTAAACTCCAGAGTAGGTCAAAATATTTTGAAGTTGACAGCCAGATGCATGAGGGCTTGCCCTCCCTTCATCCGCATCTCAAGAAACTGGGGTACAGCACATCATTCCCACATTTCTCCTTGATGAAGTAAGCCAAGATTAAAACTTGTGGAAACAAATTTAATAATTTTAAATTTTAATAACAGCTTGTAAAAAAAAAAAAAAAAAATCGTGAAGAATATTTCAGCTTTTTGTGCCTTTTTGAACGGTAAATTATTAGGATTCTTTTATAGTTTGGCTGTGGCGTGTAGCGTGTCACACACTTGAGCATCATCTGTCAGTTGCATCGCAATGGAGAAAAAGGGCCATGAACCCTCTGCTACAGAGCACAATGCTAGCTAGCAGCTAAACTAAAAAGGCATTAAGTATTTCCCTCAACTGCAGCCAAAATCTTTTAACGCTCAAAACCAGAGCTTACAAGAATAGCCAAATCGGCAGCACCCATAGCTAGAGTCGGCAGCCTTCCTATGGACCTTTAACAGTATTTGGCTGCATTTCCTGTAGCTGTTCCTTGCACATTCCACAGACAGTCTGCCAAAATTCCAGAGCCAGCATGAGAAAAAGAGCTATTAAAAAAAAAACCTATATTCCCTCCAGGCCTTTTAAACGGATTCCTGCAAAAATTGATTGGTTCCACCAAGCTCCACCACTGGGTCACTTGTCACGGGCCTCTGCCTCCAGGTTCTCCATGGCATTCCACAGTTCCTCGCATGCACTAATGAATGGACAGCAGACAGACCAACAGATGTAGTAGGCTCAGCTGTGTTTATTATGCTTATGTTGGGGGGGGGGGGGGGGGTATATATCCGTCCTCACCGCCAAGCAAGTACAGATAAAAATAGGGTGGGGACATAGCCTGGAAGTACTGAACAATATGAGCCCAGGGAGGGTAAGAACTCCTGGGATACAAATTCAGATTTTGACAAAACACCGGTACTCCGATCTGGCCTTGGGCAAGTCGCTTTATCTTTCTCTTCATCGACTTCCCCAGCTGTAACTGGTTAAGAGCAACATTTGCTCCTTCTTTTCAACTACCTCTGGGAAAACCTCATGAAGGTCAGGGACCCAAAAGTAGGCTGCCAGGTCATCCTCCCCAGAAATGGCTGCACACCCATTTCTGAAATATCATCTAGCAAAACACATGGTTATCCTGTTGCAAAAAAAAAGGGGGGATACCATATAAATTTTTATTAAGACACAACAAAAGTCTGCTTTCAATGCAGGATTTTTTTAATTCCTTTCATCCAGAAAAAAAGCATAAGCTCCACCATCATGGGGGCCCTAATCCACCACATGCACAGCCACTGCTAAATAGAGAGCACAAGAAAGGTACTGCAGTTATTGCTAAACTTAGTTTAAAAAGTATGTATCATTTTAATGCAGATCACTGTTTTTTTCTCTTGCCTCAGGAATACTCACGAGATTTCACAACCCTGCACTTACATTGTGAAAGTTCATCTTTAAATCAGATGATCTCTGGGCAACACACCTCCTCTCTCTGACTCATCCAAAATAACAAACTGGACTGCTCCCGGCAAGCTCCACCGTAGGTCACTGCTTTTTACTGGGCACACAGTGTTACTGCTCTCCCGAAGAACTGCCGGCTGACTCCTCTTCAGTGTTTAAAAAAAAAAAAAAAAAAAGGATTATCCACTACTCATTTTGGCCCATTATATGAATGGACTTCTGGTTCTGATTTCCTCAAATCAGGATTCCAAGCCCTTCCGTAGAATAAGTTAAAAAATCCAGGCCCGGATCAACCTGTCGCCTTCTGCTAACTTTCAGCAGGACAGCTTGGTGCTACGCACGCATTCTAAGTTTCTGCCTAAGACCACGGTGGATTTCCCTCTCAATCAGTTAATCGTTCTTCCAACATTTCTTCCCCAAGACCACATGTCAACAAAGATGAACCAAGTCCTTCACACTTTTGGTTTGAAAGAAAGCCATCACTTTCTGCCTGGAGTGGATGAAAGGCATTAGGAAATCTGACAAACTTTTAGGCCTTTTTTTTTTTTTCCCCCCTCCTCAACAAGCTTGGGATTGTTGAACTGAGCCCAAACATTATTCTAAATGTTTACCATGCTGTCGCCGTTGTATTTGTGGTTGTTTTTGATTTATGTCTTATCTATTGCATTTTATTGTTTTCCTCGCTCAGAATGCCTTTCTAGTAAATGGCATGAATAAGAAAACAAAATTAAATGACGGCCTCTGTAGATAAGTACTCACTAGAAGCTTTGCGGTGCCCGGGGTTACTTAATTCCAGTGTTTGTTTTGGGTAGGGAAAAAGAGAGAGAGCGCGAGTGGAAAGTGTGCACGGTCCTGTCCAAGTTCTGAAAACAAATGAGGCAGGCCCGGTGGTTCTCATCTCGATCCTTGGTGATCCCCACCCCGATCAGCCTGGTTTTCAAGATAGCCACAATAAATATGTATAAGAGAGATTTGCACAGGCTGCCTCTGTTGTATGGAAACATCTCCATGCACCTTTGAAAACCAGACCGTGCCGAGGACCACCGACATTGGGCTACGGCAAGCTAGCCGCACAGTTTGAACCTTTTACGCTTACGTGGTTTCTAAGCCAGCTCACCCCGAAGGGAGACAGACTGCTGCTTCAAGAACCGTCTGTGCAAGGGCAAGGCAAGAGGCATCAGCTCATGCTCTGGAACCCCCCCCTTATCACCTCCCACAATTTGAAAAGGGGCATTTTAACATCGCTGCTCTCGTACGCCAAACGTCCCCTCGACACCAGCAGGAGACAGCCTTCAAGGTCAGTTACGTCCAGGTCAGTTTGAGTAGGAAAGCATGCTGTCCAGTCAGGTGGGGGACTTTCAGCCTCCCGGATAATAGGCCGCCATAAATTCTGAACACGGTGAAGAGGGGGAGGATTATTATCGTGGTGGTTTAGAATCTTTTAAAAACGTTTTTCTAAAGGCACAGTTGCGACAGTGACCACGTCATCGAGCCATTAATGCGCATCACCGTAAGCAGCTTGGGGGGGGGGTGGGTAGGGGGGGCCTACGTAATAAGACCTATGCTAAAACAGAATTTAAATTTTAGCATGGCTTTCTGTTGATGTGCGAGGTAGAAACCAGTAGTATGGCAGGATGCAGTAAACTAATGGGATGCAAATTGACTAGAAGTAAAAAAAAAAAAAGCATGTTTAACTGAAAGAATCAAGCTAAAATCGTGAGTTAACCTAAATATCTGCACTAATGCAGAAAATTGCTTTAAAACAGGAGTAGGGAAGTAAGTGCTTGAAGCTGGAAGGAGGGTGACCAAAATGGTCTTGCATGCAAGATTGACACCGAGCATCCCAACTTGTGTGCAATCTTGCATGGAAGACCATTTGGGCAAGCAATGTCAAGTGAAACCAATGGCTAAGATCTCTGGGCAAGGCACCTTCAGCCAAACAATATGCCCTTTGGGGCTGTGCATCCTGACCAGGGCACAAGCGAGTGTGAACAGCATTGCTCTGGGTGCCCTCTTTAGAAAGCTTAACCTTTCATTTCACACCTGGCATGCCTCGCTCAAATGGCCTTGCATGCAAGAATGTGCCCAAACTGGGTTATAATCTTGCACGCAAGACCACTGTACCATAGTGCCAGTCCACACTGTTCAGTTGTAGGTGCCCGCCCCAGACAGATTACACTTTGCCATGCCTTGCCACAATGGGGCGAGCACCTACAGCTGAATATGCACAGGCACTGTGGCATAATGGCCTTTCATAGGAGACTGGAACTGTGCAGCAGGGTGAGGTTTAGAGTGTGTACGTGTGCACTCTCTCCACCTTACAAGGACTGCTTTGTATTCTTCCCCCTAACTCTGTGTGAGGGGGTATAAGTGGTGTGTGTGTGTGTGTGCAGGGGCAAGGGTCGGGGGGGGGGGGGGGGGGAGGGACTATTGAAATTGCTTTGGCTGGCACAATGCTAGAAATGTAATTCCTGAGTCTGAGATGAAATAAAAGTTTACTCACATTTCTGGAGGCCACTGCTGTGTCCATGGTAATCTCTGTTTCTACCATTCTGGACACAGAGCACTGGCCATCAGAAATGTGCGTTTCCTCTACCTCAGACCAAGGAAGGAGTGAAATTTCCAGTGTAAGCTCACTGGGGCATGAACCTACAGCTGAACAGCATGCCCTCTGGCGCTGTGCATGCCAACTTTAGCATACTGTTCAGCTGTAGATGATCTTATACTTTGTTACCCTAGCTGTGGGTGCCTTCCTCAGAGAGTTTATGCTTTAATTTTACTTGCCATTCATTGACAAAAATAGCCATGCAAGAGAATGCGCCCAGAAGTTGGTAGGCACGGCACCAATCTCACATGCAATACCATTTTGGCAAGGCACGGCAAACAAAATTAGAGCAAATCTCTCTAGGGTGGCTACCTACAGCTAGGTGAACAAAAGTGTAAGTCCATGGGGTGGGCATCTACAGCTAAACAGTATACCACAGAGTCAGGATACACAGCGCATGCATACTTGTTCAGCTGTAAGAGTGCCTATCCCCCCTCCTCCTCCCCCCGCCCCAAAAGCGTACACTGGAAATTTAATTCCTGGGTCTGAGGTGGAGTAGACTCGCATTTCTGCTGGCCCAAGTCATTCTATTGCTCTGCCCAGTGTGGTAGAAGCAGCTAAACACTAGCACACTGGGCACAGCAACAGTATAACATGGCCACCAGAAACATGAGTTGAGTTTTACTCCTGCTCTGACCCAGGAATTAAATCTCTAGCGTTAAGAAAAGGTGCCTCAAGCTATCTAGCCTTTAATGCACCTCTCCCTGCATTGCTGAAGAATAGCTAATGCCTTCTTTTACATGAGATTTGCATGCACCTGCGCTAACTTTACTCCTGTTTTAGCATACCTATTTGTTTGGAGTTATAAACTCTATTAAGGGTTAACTAACTGCGGAAAAAATGCGTGCTAAAACAGGAATACCCGCGCTAACGTCAGCACGCTTTATCACATCAGCCCCTTGGGAAGCTCCTGAATTAACAAACCCCCCCCCCCCCCCCCCCGTGTGTTAATAACGTGAAGCGCTGTTATAAAACCACCGGAGAGACTGCCCAGCTCTTCCCAAAGTCTTGGTAGATGGGTCTGCTCCCAGGGAGTCACGATTAAAAAGAGCTCGCAACGCCCGCAAAGCGGCCAGGGTACAAACAGGCAAGACTAGAAATAAAGGGAAAGAGTAATGAAGCCAAATATCCTTGGCAAGTTAAGGAGGTGAAACGTGAAGCTAGAGAAAACTAAATCAATGGTCGGAGTCTGCAGGTCTGAAAAAGAATATTAAAAAAATAATATGCAGAGACTTTTAAAAAAAATTATTAACAACAGACTTTTAATGTCTAGTTTCTTCTGTCTTATTTCTGCTTTCTCTCCCATGCCTGCAGCTCGAATGATAGTCTGCTGCCCATGCATAGCCACTTTCCCCTCAGAGACCTTGTCCTGAGCGAGGAAATCAAAAGGTAATAAGCTGAGATAAAAGTCATCAGATCGGGTCATGCAAACAACCCAGGAGACGCATCACTCTGCACGTGAGCCCAAAACACATGCGTTCCTGTGTTCCCTCGTCCACCAGAGGAGGGGATTTGGGGGTCCAGGAGCACTTCTTAAAACAGTTACCCACCTCCCCAACCACCCTCCTTGACAACCCTGCAGAATTATAACCCCTGGTCCCGTAGCCCTTCACCAGACCGCAAGAGAAACAAATACTGCAAACGGCATCTCTAGTGAGCAAATATTTAGCTGCCTCGGCTTTAATAACCTTAACATTAAGATGGGAATGAACCTGTTCCTGTTAGGGCCTAGCCAGGTCATTGAGCTCTGGGAATCCCTTCAAGAGATGGAGGTAAGACCCTTGCTTGCATCTGGATAGTACAAGCAGGTTCAGTCACAGCACAAAAACCAACTAAGCCTGCAGATAAATATCATAAGGTCTATCCTATCTGCTCATCTTCCTTCTCTACTGCAATTCTGAAGACTCACATGATATCCAGCTTTATCCTCATTTCCCCACACCCAAATATCCTCTAGGCTTGCCCCATGCTCCCTTAAATTGTGTTAGTATTTTGTTCTAGGCCACCTCCATTTGCTAGGTATTGTGTTATCAATGGATTCAGAACTTTTTTTTTTTTTTTAAATAATTACACAATCTTTCCCATTATCAGTTCAATATGATCCCAGCACAGCACCTTGGTGGCATTAGATAGCTACATGAAGGCTGTTCTGTTCTCTCCAACACATACCCTATTCACCCCTCCTTGCTCATCTGAGCTCACCTTATGCTGTGCTTAAACCCAATCAGTCATCTCCCCGAACAAAAGCAGAGAGACAGAACCTGAAGTACAGAAACACACTTGGCAGATGCCTAGCCAGTAGGCCTCTCAACCCACTCTGCTGGCTTCAACCTTTATGCTCTATCACCATCATCAGATGCCCTCCTCGATACGAAAGGTTGGCAACTATAGTGTGACAATTCTCTCTATACTCAGCTTTCCTCTCTATTGAACCTGTGTTTCCCAATCTTGACCATTTTCTTATGTTATCACCCCCGATTAGTCTGGGTTTTTTTTTCTCCTTTGCCCTCATTAGTAAATTAGCAAATTTGCCACCAGAATGCGGACATTTTGTGCCATGTGTAATAAGGGATTTCTCCCCATTTTCTCTACTGAAAAAAACAACGTGCTACAACTGACCCTGAAGGCTTTATCAAGGTCAGGTGTACTGCACCAATTCACAGTAGTAAACAAATCTGTAGACTACAAATGTAACTCACCCACACATAACACTAATGTGAGCATTCACACATAAAGCTTTATTTACAGGTCTAATTTATATGCCAATAAAACAGCTCCTACTTCCTGCATGGGGAAAACAGGAGATCTAGGAAGTGGAAAGGACCCTGCATGTGTCAGTTGTGCTCTGAGCCTCAAGAGACATTCTGCCCACCCCCGTCAGTCTATTCCACATGGTAATGAGTCACTCCCTTCCTAGCTGCCAACATGTGTACCATAGGCACACTGTGCCTATGGTACACATGTTGTGGCTGCAGACATGCCTTCATCCTGTACTTGTGCAGGTGCTCCCCAAAGCCATCCAAACTGAGCAAAAAAAAAAAAAAAACAACAACTCTCAAATTCACAACTATGATCCTTTCTTTCGGGCTCTAAAAACGAAATAAAAATGTTTTAACTGATGGAACGAGTTCGTGCCTGCGCCATAAATGGCCTGAGAATTTCAGAAACAAGCCTTATCGTGGATATCGTGAAGTATTATTGTCATGTACATGTCGACTCTAGGTCATAGTTTTGAGGCTGCATTTTTCTATTTTCTCAGTAGCATTAAGAACTATTCGGCAGAGTTGGGCCAGTTCCTGAATTTGTTTTTGAGGCCGTAGCTATCCGGTGCTCAGACACTTGACAAGCAACAAGCAGGGGGAAAAAAAAAGGATGCGGAAACAGATGAGGATTGAGTGAGTCTGCAGGTCATTCCTCTCCCTCTCCCCAAAACTACCAGTTAAATAGAAATTAAAAACCTATTCTTCACTAAAGACTTGACTGTTCTAGATTAAAAAAAAAAATAAAAATCATACACCACCATGGCAATTATTCTTCCTTACTGGATCATTATGGGCTGTCCACCTACTCAAAGAAAATGTTAATTGTGCTGAGAAGCAGAAATCGCTGCTGCTGTTACTATTACTACTAACCACTTCTATGCTACGGTACTAGACATGTGAAGCCCTGCAGTGGTGCAGACCACACACACAAACACACACACTGTTGCTTCTTCAGTGTACATTTTGGGGGCTGTACTCTCTTACCCTGAAAGTAGAGAGATCACTATTTTTTTTTTTTGCCACATTACAAACCCTTTGAAAAGACTTCTCCTAGCAATGCTGGAGTTTGGGGAATGTTTGCTGAAGATCTATGAACTCGCTGAAGACTCCAGTTCTTTAAATGGGCTCTTTTGTAAGTCACAAATCCTGGCAGAAGGGACCAGGCTTGATGATCAAGCTCTGAGAGAAATGCTCAGATCTGCAGATTACAAACCTTCTCATCACATAGAGGCACGGTTTCTAAATCACTATTTGGTGGAAAAATATGAATAAAAGAGCCATCCCAGGTTCAAATATCCACATCATCAACATAACCCAGGGCTGATGCGAGGGTTTGTAGTGCCCTAGGCAGACCAATGTAACACTGCCCCCCACCACCAACCCACCCCGAAATGTGCCCCTTTAACAGTAGTAGATATAGAGTTATGGTCTCCCTTTTAACAGCTCTCTCTCTCTCTCTCAAACCTGGCGAGTGCTTCATGACTGCAGTCAGCCCTCCTTTCATATTTTGAAAATGGCGCCTCCTGTAACCCGGCGGAGCCCTGCCCACTGACCACTAGGTGGGAGTAGGCACCTCTTATTTTTAATCATCAGATCCAAAAAAAATATTCAGTATCACTGGACAATAATAAATGGTCAATCCAGCAACAGCAGACATTTTACTGTAAAAAAATTTCCCTCCCCTTCTGTGTCAGTAAAATTCAGATTAAACCTTGGAGGCAGTATAAAGGGTCCTACCCTGCATCTCCTCTGCCTTCAGAAAACCCCAAATCATCTTCAATCCATCTTCAAACGTCTTCCTTCCCCTTACAGCTGAGGAAATACCCAAAGTCCCATTTCTTGGAAGCATGAAAAAAAATTATTATAGAAGTGTGTTTGAACAGACATTTGAACGGGTACAGACTGCTCTTCTGTCGACTGAAAATGTCTTTACCAAATTATGAGTGCATCAGCTAACATCAAAGAGCTCAATTTGCTATGTTGTTTGTTTTTTTTGCAGCATGTCTATGATGGGGGGGGCTTAGTATATGAAATCCTAAATTATCACACCCCCAAAAATGAATGTAGAATTTTCAGATGCTTTAATACAAAGTTTGCAGAAGCTGTTTTTGTAAGTCCTGAGATTTTTGTTTCATTAATGCAACACAAACGCGTATCTTCCCATCACACGGTGTGGCAACAGCCCCTGGGATATCCTATGTGCAAATATTTTTGTAAAAAAACTGGTTTTGAATTTACTAAAAATAATGTATATTGCTATTTTTTCTTAATAAAAGGATCCATGAGAAAAAGAAAGCATTCTTTGCATTAAAAAAAAAATTGCTCCATCAGCTACCACTACAGTTAACACTGAACAGCTAAGTTATAACGTTAACCTTTAATTTTAGGATTTAAGGTCACTTCAACTTTACACCGAAAATTACAAATTCACGAATAGATTAAGGTTTAATTTCTTGGTTAGCCTATCTTTGGCCCAGAATTGCAAGTCTTTCTTTCCCCGCTGGAAAGCTCTGACTGAAGCCTTCCACATAAAAGCAACCACCATCGAACTGTGGAAAAAAAATAAAAATAAACTAGGTCATTTCGACTGCAGCATTTTTCTGAGACCCGTCAAAGCCGGTTAACACAAAAACACGAGGCCAAAGATAAACCCTGCAGTGTGTGAGATGTAAAGCTACACATAAACCGTCCCCATCCCCAGGGGCGGCGAGAAAGACGGACGGTGCGCGCGCGCACACACACACACGAGCAAGACCACAACAGCAGAGCCCGCCCTGCAGAGAAGCTGCACCGCCCTGACTGCGCTCGCGCACACCCTCCGCAGCGTGCCAGGCCAGGAGCGGGCAGGAGAGAAGGGGTGACGTCAGGCGGCTCGCGGTAGCCATGTGCTTGGTGCGCACGTGGACGCAGAGCTGGCACGGAAGAAGAGAGGAGAGAAGAGAGCAGCGCTGCCGAGAATTCTCTGAAGAAAAAAAAAAAAGGCGCGCGCCTGCCTCTCTCTTTCTAGCTGCTGGCGAGCTCAGCGTTCTTGTATACAGCTCACGGCCTTGACCGACTGGCTCTGGCACTGCTGAATCATCCCCGCGCCCCCTGCCCGGCAGCAGTCTCCTTTCTATCTGCCTATAGCCGCAGTACAATCGCGGCCCACCGCTTAAAAAAAATGAAATGAAAGACAAAAATAATGAATGCACTTCGAAATGTAAGGTCGCAAAACAAAATACGCCAAACTATAAATATATAATTCTCTCTGAAGCACTTAAGACTTGAAAAAAAAAATTTTGGCCCCCAGGCGCTAACTACTCATAAATTCTGTTTCTAATAATCCTATGCGCCCATAAGATTTCTCACAGCACACAAGCTTTTTAAATCTGGCTTTCAAGTGTCAAAAGTTCAAAGCTCACGGGCCCATTTTTTCATGTGAAACAGCAGCTCAGAGCCTTTGCTTTCTCCTTAGCACTAATACTATGGAAATGCATCTCAGAATTTTATTTGTCCAAAAACAATTACCTATTAAATAGCATGGTATGAGAGAACCTAAACATTTACAGCTAAGTATTAACATTTATTTTCCTCCTTCCCCCTATCTAAATATGCAAGATTAAATGTCCTTTGTTCTAACAAAAAAGGGAGTGAGTGCCAAGGTTGTGATGTGTATTAGAAACTGGTTGACCGATAGGAGACAGCATCTAATGGTAAATGGAAGCTACTCTCAAGAAAGAGCATTGTTAAGAAGTGCCACAGGGATCGATATCGGGACCGGTTCTGTTCAGTATCTTTGTGAGCAATATTGCGGAAGGGATGGAAGGTAAAGTTTGTCTATTTGCAGATGACACCAAGATCTGCAACAGAGTGGACACGCCTGAAAGAATAGAGAGAATAAAAAGTGATTTATGAAAGCTTGAAGAGTGATCAAAGATTTGGCAGCTGGGATTCAATACCAAGAAGTGCAGAGTTGGCATCTGGGATGCTGTAATCCAAAATAGTTGTACGTGATGTACGTCAGAAAATATTTCTTCACAGAGAGGGTGGTGGATGCCTGGAATACCCTTCCGGAGGAGGTGGTGAAAACCAAAACAGTGAAAGAATTCAAAGGGGCATGGGATAAACACTGTGGATCCCTAAAGGCCAAAGGATGGGAATGAAGAAAAGAGTGCATGGGGGTAACTTGCAGATGCGTCGGTTACTGCCCTTGACCAATAAGCCTGGATACTGTGGATGCAACTCCACCATTGCTCTCTGCTTCAACAGCAGGGGGAAAAGGGGAATTGGATTCGTACAGCAACTAATGAGGACCTCAGCTTTTACGGTCTCGGGGGGGAAAAAATACGTATGGGGGTAATGTACTGATGTTACGGTTTCCGCCCTTAACCACTGAGCCTGACTCTTTGATGCAACTCCATCACTGCTTTCTGCTTCAAACGGCAAGGCGTAACGGGGAATTGGATTCAAACAGCAACCAAGGAGGGTCCTGACTTTTACAGAAATGGGAAACTGATAAGCATGAGGGTAACTTCCACAGCGCAGCTGATACTATCATCAGCTTGCTGGTCAGACTGGATGAACTATTTGGTCCTTTTCAGCTGTCATTTCTGCTTCTGTGTTTAAAAAAAAATCTGAGTTCTATCCTCCTAGTACTTAAAAAAAAAAGTCAACCAAAGTAGTCAACCACTTTTCTATGTTGCTTGTCAACACAGACTTCAAGCACATCAGCCCCAGTGCCCCCAACAGCAAAATTCAATGTATATCTAAGCTTAAGAGTTAAATCACAGAATGCATCTCCACTGGGGAGTTAAATATAGGCAGGCAATATGGTTATTTATTCACATTTATATTCCATCCCTCCCCAATGGCCAAAAGCAGGATTTCCAAACATAAAACTATTAATATCCAGTAGGATTACAAAGTGATCTTTTAATTTTGAAAGCACAAATAAAACAAAATGCCACATCCCAGCACCCCTGTAAGTTAACGTGTTGGTGCATTTGCCTCTTACTACCAGTAATTATTTCTCTTAGGCATAGGCAGCGCTGTAGAGATTCACATAAAATACTATTTCTGCTCCCTGGAGCTTAGAATGTGATCAAGACTACCCCTGGACAGAATGTTTGGGGGTGGCCTGCACAGAACAGCAGTTGCTGCTACCCTAAAACATAAATAGGAATGGCTGGGCAGACCATTTTGGTCTTTATCGGCCGACACTCACTTTGTTCCTATGTAAGACATAGACACCAGACAAATATGAGGCTTCATGAAATGTACTTATTACAGTCAACATGATTACAATCAACAAGGCTATGTGATTGGGGAAAGCAAGGGTCTCAATCTTAAAAGCAGCCTCAAAAAAGGTGGGAATTTAGGTGGGGCTCGAATATGACCTGAGAGGGGGGCACGATGCACCAACTCAGGAAGGAACAGCAAGGTGGAAACTGCAGAGCTGACAAGACAAGAGCAGCGATGCAGGAGGAGGGGTGTAGGGGATAAGACGGGAGAGATAATTAAGGACTGAAGACACTTTTAAGCACCTGGGGCAAGTGGATTTTCAGGGCTGGCAAGGCTGGCCCCTGGGGCAGGAGGGGAACGGTGACATCTATAGCCTGGGAACTGGCAGCAGCACCTCTGGCCCTGATGGGGACCCTAAGGCGGGGAACACAAGCGTACAGAGAAGGAGTTTCTGCCCCAGGAGGAATCTGGGAAGCAAGCAAGCTTCAGGACCACACATAGGAACTGGGAGAGAGAGGGAGGGAGGGCTGCGCCTGGGCCAAGAAGGGTAGGGAGCGGAGAAGAAGAGTGACAGAGCCAAGGGGGAAGGGAAAGAGGCAAGTTAGAGGGCTGCGTGGAGGAGGGGAAGACGGGAGGAAGGGGAGGAGGCAGGGCTGCAACAGGGTGGAGTGGGGAGGTTCACTTGCTGGGAAAGAAAGGCATTTACCAAACCCCACCTTAAAAAAAACCCCAAAAAACTATTGGGAGGAGTGGGAAGAGGAGAAAATGGCAAGTCACTTCATCCCTGGCTAATAAGTCCTGGAGGAATATTCAAATCCCTGCCAGTAGGTGAACAGAAGAAGCTTGAACTGTATGCAAAAGCAAATGGCAGCTAGTGCAATGGCTTGAGAAGAGGGCATACGTGGTCATAACGGCATCGGAGGAAGATAAGATGTGCAACTGAATTGTGAAGAGGGATGGCTCACTGAGAGACCCACAAGGAAGAAGCAGGACATGAGAGAGTGGATAAGGGATTTGGTGGTGTGTTCAGAAAAGAAGGGATGGATGTTGGCAGAGCCAGATCTCAAATTTGGATGCCCATAGGCAATGCAAGGGGGAAGATCCTCTGAAAATTATCAAAAGATGGAGAGGGAGGGGAGGGGCGTTTTCTTCCCAGACTGCCCCATCTCCTCTTCCCACAGTGACTTCCTGTTAACTTGGAAACCTGTACAGAGGGCAGGCTGCCACGGCTCGCAGGCCCCCCCGTGCTAAGATTTGTTGCAGGGCTTTTCAAGGTAAGAGTGGAGTGGGGGCACTGTCCCGGCACAGCTGCCCACGCTGCCTAGCCCTAAATCCGGGTCTGGATTCTGGAGATGCTATAGAGAAGGAAATGATGTGCTGGCAGTCTTTTGGATACGTGCAAAGAGAAAGAGGAGCAAAACATGACACCCCCCCCCCCCCCCCCCAAGGTCATCATCATGGGCTTGAGAGGAAAGCTAGGTTCTGTCTTGGCCACACGCTAAATTCAGAGTGGCAATCAGACGTCCAGGCGATGATCTCGGATAAGCAGGCTGAGATCCGGGACTTGACTTGACTTGAAGTAGACCTGTGAGCCACTGGCATAAAGACGGTACTGAAAAACCATGAGAGGAGATCAGAGCAACCGGGGAATTAGCACAGAGAAAGACAAACGGGCCCAGAACAGAGCACCGAGGCACACAAATAATGGGATAGCGATAGAGAAGGAGTCACTAAAAGTATACTTTGGAGTAGTATACGCAGAACCCAGACAGGACAGAGTCCCAGAAATGCAGTCATAGATAGCGTTAAGGCGTAGATGGCGATGGTTTACGTCTTCCAAGCAACTCGGATTCTCCGCTGTCAGAGCCAGGACACTGGGTTTGATGGTCCATTGGTCTGACCCAGATTGATATTTCTTCTAATGACCAACTGTGCGCTGCCCTGGGCATCATAGTGGAAGGAAGGAGATAAATCAGCAAACGGTGTGAAAGGCAGCAGACAGGGTCAAAGAAGATGAGGGATCGAGTAGAGGCACGAACTTCAAATCTTTTCCTTTGGAAGGAAATCAGAATGTGGGGAGGGGGGGGGGGGGGCCATGAAATGACACACCAGGGGACGACGACTCAGAACCAACGTCAGGAAATATTTCTTCACGGAGAGTGTGCTGGATGCCTGGAATGCCCTTCCGGAGGAGATGGAAGACGAAAACAGTCAAAGAAGTCAAAGTGGCATGGGATAAGCACTCTGGTTCCCCAAAGACTAGAAGACAGAATTGAAGAAAAGCGTGCATGGGAGTAAGTTTGCAGGTGCAGCCGTTACTACCCTTAGCAGAAGGCACGGAGATTGCTACCCTTAACCAATAAGCCTTGGATGCTTTTGATGCAACTGCCACGTTGCTCTCCACTTCGACGGCAGGGGGAAAAGGGGAATCGGATTCAGACAACAACCAAAACGATGGCCCCGACATGTACGGTCTGGGGAACCGACAGGCAGACATAAGGGGAAAAAAAGCACAGGACTGCTTCTACGGCCACAAGCAAAGCTCGTCAAGCAGCGCTGCCTGAATTTTCAAGAAGGCTCATCACCATTAAAAAAAGTGTTGCTACTGCCGTAAGAAACTTGCTAAGCAGACCGGATGGATCATTTGGCCCTTTTCTGCCATCGTTACTACGTCACCATGACCTCGGCCGTGAAGAGGTCGCTGGATGGAGACTTTGCCAAAGGGGCCGGCTCCCTGAAATGTAAAAAGGGCTGAACCCAGACTGCTGTGGATCCAGAATGACTCGCGACGTGAGAAGATGAAAGCAGCCGAGGTGAACGGCGCACGTCCAAGTAGTTTGGGATGTGAAAGGAAAAGAGAAAGCTGGGAGGATAGCAGGTCAAGAAGGGTCCGATGAGATCTTCTCTGAGGAGTGGTGTGCAGGGCCGGATTTAAGATGTTGGCGCCCTTAGGCAGAATGCCTCGGCAGTGCCCCTTTGAAGCTGTGCCGGCACACGGCCCCCTAAAGCGGACAGAAGCAGGCTCCTCTTTTTGCCCCGGGATGTTTTCCGCCCTCAAAATTTGGTACCTCAGGCAGCCGTGCCTATTCTGGCCTGAACCTGGGCCTGCCACGGTCACAAGTAGGGTCTGAAGAACGGTGGTGGGAACAGTGGCGCTGGAAAACCAAATACGCCGAGCGGTGGGGGGGGCTGCCGCAGGAAGGGTGAGCGCCCGGAGCGCCACGCCAGCCTTTTCGGTCTGTCTGCAAAGTAAGGGAGCCCGAATGGAGGGGGGGGGGGGGGGGGGGGAAGAGAGCTGCAGAAAAACAACCCTTGCCCGGGGTTCCACTTTGTCCAGCAACTGCCCCCGCTTCTGAGGATGTGACAGAGGGGTGGGGGGGGGGGGGGGGAATGGACTGCAGGGCAAGCTAGAACGGAGAAGCTGGGTTGGAAAAAGGTCAGAGGAGTAAACAGCGCGTTGGAAGAAGAGATGATACACGCATGGCTGCGGTACAAGTCTGGGCCTGGACACCAGCAGCTCTGGTGAGTCAAACGTATGTGCAGCAATGTTCTTACGTAATAAGAGACACAGAAAACACCTTTTTTTTTTTTTTTAAAACAAAGTGCCTGAAATGGTACATTTTTAAAGGTTTTGGGGGTTTTTTTTCCTGTTAAAGTGTGCTCTGGGGTAAGGTTCTCTTAGGCCTGCAACGGAAGGGCTGCTACGTGACCCAGGCCAGCCCTCAGAGGCTGAGCCACTTCTGGTTTCGGCCCACTGCACTCCAGTCTTCCCTAGAAAAAAAAAAACAACTTGAAACTACAGGTCCAAAGATGAAAACTGTTGAAACCAGAACCGGAGCAGCCTGTTGGGGCTGACCCGGCTCAGGTGGCCACCTTACACGGAAAGGCCCCGCTGCCATTCTATGCTGCACGCCAGAATTATATGAGAATTATAATGGAGGGGAGAGGGGAGAGACCTGCTATCCAACCAAACAATCTGATTTCCCCAGGAGAAGGAATGGCCCTAGTGGTTAGAGAGATGAGCTGAGAACCAAGTTAAGCAGGATTCAAATCCCACCTCTCTCGCGGAGGCTAGTTTTGACCATGGGCTAAGTCACTTTATCCCCTGCTGCCTCAGGTACAGACTTAGACCATAAGCTCTTTGGGGGAGGGGGAGCAGGGACAAGGACTTATTGTACCTGAATTACTAATAATGCTCAAGGCAGCTTACATCATTATTTGGAAAGACAAGTTAAAAATCCCCTGGCTGCTGGTATCAGTTTATGCAGCACGAACCCAAAAGCAGCTAAGCAAAAGTTTATTCCAGACTGGGGGCACAGGGGCACGTTTGTGCCGTCAGTTTTTACACTTGCAGGGCCTTTCAGCTCCTTTTTTTTGCTGATGGCATTAAAGAAGGAAAACCTTGATGCACAGGACAGGAACACAGCTGCTCGGTTTACCACAGACTGCAGGACTGCATTTTGAAACGGGGCTTTTACAATGAGGAAGATGTTTACAGAAGAAGGGCGATTCCTAGCAAAGGTTATTGTGAAAAAGCAAAAAAAAAATTCAGAATTCCCTCCTCTTAACTGATTTCACCAACGAGAACAAAAGCCGCGTGCCAAACACACACGGCTCCTCGTTCTCCGATTCGCCTACACGTCGGGTATTCAGGGAGATGGGAGGGGAAAATCAGCGCAGTTCAAAATGATGGGATTAAAGTGTGAAATGGTTAAAAAATGATCATTACAAAATATAGTCGGACAAAAAAGAAAGAAGACTCAAGAGAATCAAAAGAAGGGAAAAAAAAAGTAGAATGGCCTGATATTCTGAATAACCTGGCTATAAATGCTGTGCTTGTTCCACAATTTTGTTATGAAATAGATTGATCCAGTTCTGTTTTACCTAAGAAAAGTATGAATACATTAATTAAACTGACTTAGAGAATAGCCACTGCTATTACTAGCAACGGTAACATGGAATAGACTTAGTTTTTGGGTACTTGCCAGGTTCTTATGGCCTGGATTGGCCACTGTTGGAAACAGGATGCTGGGCTTGATGGACCCTTGCTCTGACCCAGTATGGCATGTTCTTATGTTCTTATTTCCATGCATGCAGTGGGGCAAAAACTAGGACTGAATCAGCCTGTTCAGGTTGACCTAGTGACAACCCTAATTCCAAACGATGGCAAAAATATATTAAATCAATTCTAAATCAGAGGAACATAACAGATGTGACCAGGAGGAAGACCAAAAGTGGGACACAACAGAGCTGTGAAAGGGAGCGAGTTATAAATCAAGAGGAAAACAGCCGGCACGGTTTCCCTTCCAGGGCTTCCCTGCTCTGCCTCTTGCATTCCTGCCCCCGCACTGGCCTACTTTCACAGCCAGGCCTAATCTACCAAGTCAGGGCGGAAAGCACTTCAGGAGATGAGAGCCGACGGGGGCTGCTTGCTGCAGGAAGAGAGACACAAAGCCCCCTTCCCATCCCTCTCTGTAATTAAAAAGTCCAAATGGAAGATCAGCCACAGAATTTAATGACACAATCCCCTGATTAACTACACACTTCAGCAGCCAAATTCTATGAAAGCTGCAGGCAGCTATACATTTATCAATGGAGATAATTATAATTTGGGGTTTATTTTAATTGATAACCAAATCCTTAACAGCATGGCATCAGCATTCATGTTTTAAGCGTCCCGGGATCAAATCAAACCTCTAAGAGATGCATATGGGTTGCTCCAGGTAGGGCAGAAACCATACGTGGTGATGCCCACCTAAAATCAAGAGTCGCTATGCCACTCCTGATCTTTCTTTTAAGTCATCATCATCATAGCAGTTCTCAACCCTGTTCTCAAGAGCACCCTAGCCAGTCTGGTTTTCAGGCTCTCCCTAATGAACATGCATGAGAAATATTTGCTTACATCAGATTAGTGCTCCTCCTCGTGTCCCTGTCACGAGTCGCTTACGAGGCATGCAGCAGAATTCAGATTTTGTGAAAGCTTCTGCTGTGGACCCTGGGACTGGACTGAGGCCACCAACTCATTTCACTTCGGCCAACTTGTTACGTCCCTGCCACTCTGAGCTGGATTTGAATCAGTGAACCAGAAAGGCTCTGCAACCATTCCCTTAGGACCACCCCCATATACAGAAATGTATCTTGTGCACATTCATTAGAGACAGCCTGACAAGAGAGCCTGGGTGGAGAACCTCAGCTCTGGAATTTGTCCTGCAGAATGCACTGAGAGGGAAGGTACAGACCACTGGGCTGGAGTCGGTCTCATGGAGGTAGGCATGGAGTCATGGTAGGCATGGAGTCATGGTAGGCATGGTAGTCGGTCGCATGGAGGTAGGCATGGAGTCATGGTAGGCATGGTAGTCGGTCGCATGGAGGTAGGCGGTCAATGCTGTACCACCCTCACCACTGAATGATGTCTAAAATCGGTTCACATATTCCTTACCATTACCACAGCTCCTGCCTCCACTGTCTGTGCTGTCAACATGAGATGCTTCCAGTGAGGGATAACATTTTGCACCCACGTATAGGTTACCTCTGTGCACACTGGGAGGGAGAGGTTAAAACCCTTAAGTCCCACAAATCCTCTTAATAAAATTACAAATTCATCACTTTTCAGGCTCATCTACAATTTTCTGACATTTTTTTTGTAATTTCACTTGTCTTTAACTTGTTTATTTATTATGGGTTGTGGGGTTTGTTTGTTTTTCAGCTATTTTCCTATCTTTGACAAGTCCATGATTCAGGTAGTTAAATCGAGCTCAGGGCCCTCTGTCCTCAATGATGCTGAAAAGAATGACTGGGGACACTGAAGCCGCCAGCCTCAAAAGGAGGCACCAGTTTATTGCCCAAGCACAAAAGGGATTCAAGAGAAACTCTGCAAGGAGAGACCTGTAGGAGATCCTCATACATCTTCCCAGCCGTTTCCCGCAACTTCCCACAGGTCAACAGTCACAACTTGATGCATTCCTGGGGTCACTACGTCTGCCAAGTGAGCCAGTCTCTAAACAAAGACTTTAACCCTGCCTTGGACTGCACTGAGGAATTTGTGGCTCCTGCTTCTTTTATTTGAACTAAAAGCATGAAAAAAAAAAAAAAGAATCAAATGGGAGGTGACAAAACACCCAAACTAGCCCACCCGACAGCTCTGAATGCACATACGATAGTCATTCCTGCTCAGTACAGGCTTCCAAAAATATCTCCAGACTCCAGCAGTGATCGCTACGTGGCCAATTCCGGCTTTCAAGTCAGGTCTGCAGAAGCCGCTCTGCGAGCAACTCAGCCCTGCTGAATCAAGGGCAAGAAAGGGACAAAGGAAGGGATTCTGAGGTAGCCCAGAACGCGAAAACCAGGCCTGCGTGGGAATGCAAGACTCTTGGATTCAGCCAAACAATCAACTGTGGTGCCCAGGGAGCTCCCGAACTTACAGAACGAGACTGCAGGCTGCTGCGTTTCCTGCTGCCTTTCTTGCGCTTTTCACAGCAAACTCCCATATCGTGCAGGGCAAAAAAATTAAATAAATAAAAATTACCAATTCTTTGACAAGGGTTCCGAATCATCATCATCATCATCAGTATTTGGAAAAGGGAGTTTATTTTTGTCCCTCTGTTGCCATGGTTAATCAGAAATCCGATTTTCTGCTTTCTCCGGCCTCAGAGCTGCCATGGTTTGCTCACTGGTTCGCCAAGGGACGGGGAAGGGGGCAGGACTGTGGCATTCAGCAGGATCAGTCACAGCCCTTACGTGGCTGATGCCCACTGGGATCCAGTGTAAGGAGGGCCACGGACGCCGGGAGAAAAAGAACCACCATCCTTGTGGGAAAGGCGGAAACGCATGATCCACGGTGGCTCCCTCCGCAAACAACAAGAAGTGCGACAAAGTAGTTTTACTTCAAATCATTACCACGCCGTGCTAGAGTGAGCGTCAAGACTGACCTGTCACCGGGCAGCCTTGGCAATTCCAAGCCGCTGTGGTACATCGCAGGACCAGCTCTGTGCTCGACACTAGGACCAGGCAACTGAACTTTTCCTGTTAGCTTGGGTGCGGGGAGAATGCGGAAAGGGAAGACCGAGCTTCTGCAGCCATGCGCGGGCTGGCCCCGACCCTTGGCACTGCCGTTTTCTCTGAACGGTAAGACGCAAAGAGCATTTTTTTACAAAGCAAACCGGTGTGCTACACGCGACCCTCGTCTGGCCACCCAAAGTGCAACCGCTGGTTCTCCACGGTTCTAGGCAGGTGGCCGCCACTGCTTTCAAGCCTCTGAGGATGACGAGAAGGGAGATGCGTCCGTGGCAGAAGTTTGAGGGGGGACCCAGGGCTCCGGGCAGCTTACCACTCCCAAGGGCGGAAACTGACGTCGCTGCCTGCTGCGGCATACTTTTCAAAATTCGGAAAGGAATGGGAAAATGCCTCAGAAAACAACGGGCAAATGATTCTTTAAAAAAAAAAAGAAAAAAAAAAGTGGGGGATGGGGAAGTAAGCAATCAGCATGGTCCTCTTTTTCTTCCCAGAACAATTCCAGGTACATCTTTCAGGGACGCAGCTCTCAACGCAATCCTCAGGAACTCCTAAGCCAGTTGGGTCTTCTAAGTTACCGAAATTGAACAGACAGGAGACATGGAGAAATACACTTATTTTATTGTGGGCTGATGCAAACCCGTTGAAAATGTAGCAGGAAGTTGCGGGAAATGGCTGGGAAGATGTAGGAGGATCTCCTACAGGTCTCTCCTTGCAGAGTTTCTCTTGAATCCCTTTTGTGCTTGGGCAATAAACTGGTGCCTCCTTTTGAGGCTGGCGGCTTCAGTGTCCCCAGTCATTCTTTTCAGCATCATTGAGGACAGAGGGCCCTGAGCTCGATTTAACTACCTGAATCATGGACTTGTCAAAGATAGGAAAATAGCAGAAAAACAAACAAACCCCACAACCCATAATAAATAAACAAGTTAAAGACAAGTGAAATTACAAAAAAATGTCAGAAAATTGTAGATGAGCCTGAAAAGTGATGAATTTGTAATTTTATTAAGAGGATTTGTGGGACTTAAGGGTTTTAACCTCTCCCTCCCAGTGTGCACAGAGGTAACCTATACGTGGGTGCAAAATGTTATCCCTCACTGGAAGCATCTCATGTTGACAGCACAGACAGTGGAGGCAGGAGCCGTGGTAATGGTAAGGAATATGTGAACCGATTTTAGACATCATTCAGTGGTGAGGGTGGTACAGCATTGACCGCCTACCTCCATGCGACCGACTACCATGCCTACCATGACTCCATGCCTACCATGACTCCATGCCTACCTCCATGAGACCGACTCCAGCCCAGTGGTCTGTACCTTCCCTCTCAGTGCATTCTGCAGGACAAATTCCAGAGCTGAGGTTCTCCACCCAGGCTCTCTTGTCAGGCTGTCTCTAATGAATGTGCACAAGATACATTTCTGTATATGGGGGTGGTCCTAAGGGAATGGTTGCAGAGCCTTTCTGGTTCACTGATTCAAATCCAGCTCAGAGTGGCAGGGACGTAACAAGTTGGCCGAAGTGAAATGAGTTGGTGGCCTCAGTCCAGTCCCAGGGTCCACAGCAGAAGCTTTCACAAAATCTGAATTCTGCTGCATGCCTCGTAAGCGACTCGTGACAGGGACACGAGGAGGAGCACTAATCTGATGTAAGCAAATATTTCTCATGCATGTTCATTAGGGAGAGCCTGAAAACCAGACTGGCTAGGATCCCGGCACGCCCCTTCCTGGTCCAGCCCGAACCCTCTCTAGGCAGCCCTACGTCCCGCGCTTTGCAGGCATCCTCTTCCTGGCAGGCCTCTTGCCCACTGCTTTCCTCCAGACCTGCAGTTCTGATTTCCAGAGCCCCCCTACGTTGCCAAGAGCGACCATTCTGTAGCACAGAGAACGCCACCTTATGGCTGCCACTAAAACACTACCAACTGGAGGGACAGATGGATAGACAGATAGACCTGATTTGCCATCTGACTTGTAGCTCAAATAAAACCAGACCAGCTAAGCCATTACCCAGGACTGGGTTGAGAAGCACTGGCTGAGGCCTGCACCTGCAGCCTTGTGCTCTGTGCAAAGCACGTCTCATCTAAATAAAAATAAATAGATACAAATTACATGATATACTTGCACGCACATTTCTGATCCACTACAATGCGTTAGCTTTGTTGCACGTCAGCTGCATTAACTTATTTTGAATCTTTTAAATGTCTCTGACAGCAGCCAGGCTGGGTCCTTAGGAGGTATCCGGCAGATCCCAAAAAAAGCAGAGCCTCTCTCTTTACTGCTCACCCCCAAGGATAAGCAGCAGGTTTCTCTTATCTCCCTAGACAGTGGGGGGAGTAGCCAAGTGTTTAGAGCAGCGGGCTATGAAGCAGAAAAGTCAGGGTTCAGGTCCTGCTGCTGCTGCTTCAGTAATCTGCTTTGAAGTATCGGGAAAGGTGGAATATAAATACATAACTAACAACTGTTCATGGAACTTTTCCTCCAGGAACTTGTCCATACCCCTTTAAAACCCCGCAATGCCAGATGCCGCGCCCACTATCCTCTAGCAACAAATTCCACACTTTGATTGTGCGCCGAGTGAAAAAATACTTTCTACAATCTTTTTTAAATCTGCAGGTTGTTAGTTTCACGCAGCGTCCCCTTGTTTTAGTATTATCTGAAAGGGTAAATAACCGCCACCCCCCCCACCCCCCCCCCTGTGATTTTATAAACCTCTATCATATCGACTTATCCCCTCTCGGTCATCTCTTCTCTAAGCTGAAGGACCCCAACCTGTTTAGCCTTTTCTAAACTCTTCTTCTTCAGTGGTTAATAGCATGCGCAGAGAATTAACTGAAAGCTGACAGAGGTGCTGTCTATAGTGAATATTTAGCAGCGTAAGCCTTTCACTCTGCCCTTTCCTCAGGTAAAGTCTGCATTTGTATAAATAAAGAGAGAGAGAGAGATTCTCAGAGAGAGGAATAATCTTGTGCTACAGCTCCAAACTGCAAACCAAGGCTGTCACTGATAAACCACGTCCATTATTTTGTGAAAGGGCTGAAAATGCTTTTGAACAGACCCCTTTTCACACCTTAGAAACCAGAAGCCCGGGCGCACCCTGCACTGAATCCACAAAGCCTCCTATGTCAATTAGCTAGGATGCTGGTGCAGCTCCCTGTGACTATTACAAGGGACAATGCTTTCCTCCCCTGGTCTGTGGAAGAACAGGTAGACTGATATCTTAAAATAAAAAAATACAGATTCAAGTAGAAAAAAAAAAAAGAGAAAAGAGTAAAACTAACACACATAATTAGCATAGCTTAAGACCAGAAACCAAACTCCATGCAGGAATAAGCTGGAAGGTGGAGTCAGTCAGCTGCACGCCATGCTCTCGCGAGTCTGCACCACGGAGGACAAAAAGGTGACTGCGTTCAATCTGAACCAGAAATAAAGCTAGACAGCGTTCAGGTTGTACAGTTTGTCCTACCGAAACTCCTGATGTCGAAAAGAACCCATGGCTCTTTCTCCATTCTCCAAGTTACACACCTATCATGACAGTAACTATACAGCACTCTGGATATACGTGCACGGATGCACAGAGACACAAAGCAGAGACGGACACACACAGACACATGAATATCAATACCTGAGAGTCAAGACCACACACACAGGTGCACAAATCACATACAGACCTACAGGCACACACAGTAAAACGGGGATAGATATGAACTCATGCACCATTAATTATTTCCATAATGACAGAGAAGAGGAGGGAAGAGGAGACAGGTAAGATCAATCCACCCAACAGCAGCCCTATACAGATACAATCTTAAAAATGACAGAATTTTGCACAATTGGCAGCTTTTTGGGGGGTTTTTAATACCAGGGAGATCAATAAATATTCAAAGGCGCAGATCATCGACCTCACACCACCCCCACCCCCCCCACCAATTTGATCCAGAGCTTTGCTGGCTCACACAAACAGCACGGACCCTCCTTGGCGCAAACCAAGCAGCACAGGAAAGCAAAGAAAGGGGGCTTAACGGGGGGGCTCGTCTTGACATCCCATTCTCACAAATGCATAAAGCACGCAATTACTTTTCACTTATGGTCACGTCAATCCTTCCCACCTTCCCGGGCACGAGAGCAAGGTGAAGAGAGGACGTGGGAGAGGCAGAAAGGAAGCAGCAATAAAGGTTGCGGCGAGGCGAAGGCCATACCTGGATATACCTCAAGGCGCTCCTGAGGACGCTGAGGTTGGACGTCTTCTTGTCATCTACGTTGGGGATGTTCCTCTTTAAGGTCTCAAAGCATTCCTTCAGATGTGCGCGTCTGGGAAGAAAATGATTCCAGTCAGGCTCGGGGGGGGGGGGGGGGGGGGGCGGGGGGAGAGGAGGAGAACCCAACTCAGCAGCAAGGACCATGCAGCCAACTCGTGTGCCATATCCCCCCCCCCCCCCCCCCCCCCCAAAAAAAAAACCTCAGTTAATCATGTAAACAGATGGCCAAAATATAAGAGCTGGACACAAAAAAAATCAGGCACGTTATACATTAATAAGAATGCCCTGTGATAAAATGACAGGATAGAAGAGCACTGCCACTAGTCACAGCCGTCCCGACATCACCCCTTCCCCCCCCCCCCTCAGATCCCCGAGACGTCGTTCCACCCCCACCTCGCATCAGGAGTTATGGAATCCACCTGACTTAGCTCCCCCTCCCCCCAACGTCTCCCCTTAATCCCAGGGCAGAAGCAAGGCCCGACCACTCCCGCCCTGGCGTTCCACATGGCGCTGGCTGTGGCAGTTCCCTTGTACGCCCAGCATCTGCGAGGCTGGGCGTACAAGGGAAAGGATGCACGGATAGAGGGATGCAAAAAAAGCTTATACATCAGTTTGCCTGCACAATTTTGAAACATTGGATCTTTTGCTCCAGGATTTAATTTCTTGCATCTTCTCCTGGACAGGAGAAACAAATAATTCCATAGCCAAAAACGTCTGCAAAACGCACTGGAAGTTCGTTACCTGATGTTTAAATTTAGCTTTTGAGGACAAGAGAAAAAAGCCTACCGTTTCAGAGAAAATAATTCTTAATTTACAAAAGTTAATTTTCTGCTTCTGCAAGTGTACGGCGCTATAACTTAGTACGATACATCTGTGAGCAGCATGGCAACCTAGCTGGCTTTTTTTTTTTTTTAATGCAACTCAGGTCCGTGGAGCAGTATTTTATCCTATGCAAGCTCCAGGGGAAAGAAAATCTCAGGGACGGGGGAAGGGCACAGGCGCTAATTAGGGCCCTAGAGCAAGGTCTTGCTGGAGGTGTCGTAAGATAATGCAGCACAGTTGCAAGGGAAAGCCAGCAAGATCCCTGAACTGATGATTTAAAAAAAAAAAAAAAAGAAGTTTATTCTGTGCATTCATGGCCATGCCTGAACCCTGCCAGAGCAAGATGGAAAATCTTTAGTGAAAGCAGAAAAAGTAAAGCACAAAAACAGCACCATCAAAAAAAAATAAAAAAAAAATAAAAATATATATATATATATATATATATATATATATATATATATATATATATCGGAATAACAATGCAGCCGGGCTGACGTGTTTTTCAAATCCCACATCTCTTACTGTCATTCCTTGTGACCTTGGCCCAAGTCATTTTATCTCCCATTATGGGCCTTATTTTCTAAACGGATCGCACGCGAAATGTCCCTTATTGCGTGCGATGCCAAAATGGGGGCGGAGTCGGCCCCGGAGTGTCACCGGGGCCGACTCCGTGAAGACGCCGCGGACGACGAAAAGGTAAGGCCCTTTTCGCGTCCGAGTTCGTGCCCAATAGCTAAACCTTCTATGGTGGCGCTATTGGGTGCGAAACCGGCAGCGATCGCACCGCGACGGGGCGATCGCTGCCGGCTAGCGCAGGCCCGCCCCCTGTTTCAGCCCCCCGCCCCTCATTCCCTAAAGTATCACAGGCCTGCGATACTTTAGAAAATGAGGCCCTATGTGAGGTACCCAATTTATAAACTCTTTGGAGCAGGGACTTATAATCTAAAAAAAGATATGTCGTAAACCGCCTTAAGCTAAAATTGGAAAGGCAGTCCAGAACTACAAAATAATTTTATGACGTCCAGCTGTATCCAAAAATCTGAAAGATTTTGACTTTACAGCCTTCACAACAGGAAAACCCCCCCCCCAAAAAACCCTGTTTGGAAAGTTGTGCACTGAACTTCCAAATGCGTCCATTGTGATCGGCCCACTGCCTCTTCTGTAACCTCAACCTCAAGATAGTCTCTTCCGTCGCCTGCAAGGGCTCTCACTGTACCTAAAGCTCTTCAGTCCGTGCATCCATTTGTCCCATCTCCCGTGTGACTGCGCTGTTCTCCACTGCTGACACGCGTGCGCAAATCCCTCCGCGCCATTCCTCCCCTGTGCCGACACGACGAAGAGACGGACGGACGGGCATGGCCTCCCCTTAACGCGTTCTGTATGTGCATTACCCAAAAGAATGCCTACAAACTGACGGGAGTTACAAAATGTGAATTTATAACAATTTCACATAGGTCCTGTGATTTTACTGTGGCCTAAGCAGGCCCCTGAATGAAAATAATAATAATAATTCCAAAGCCACTGAACAGAAGAGACACTGTCAAATTAGTGCCCCAATAATTTTTTTTTTTAATACTTTTTCACACTGCTTAACAATCCCCACAAGCAGAACTCAGTCTTTGAGGGCTGTAAACAGGTCTTGTTTTCAGGATTTCTACCATGAATATGCATGAGATTTATTTACCAGCCCTACCTCCGCTGTATGCAAATATACCTCATGCATATTCGTGGTGGAAATCCTGAAAGCCCAGCCTGGCTGAGGGCCCTCAAGGGGCAGATTTGGGGAACCCCTGCCTGGAGGGTTTCCATAAGATGCAGCTGTGGGCTGCTTCTCATAGCTCTTAACGTTGCTGTCTAACACTTTCCAGCACCCAGTAAAGGGCAGCGCTGGGACCGGGCTGCTGCAGATCGAGGCCACGGTCCTTCCCGGATTGGGGCATCTCTGATCAACAAAGGCCGGGGCACGGAAGTGCTCTTCATACAGAGCAGGGAAACTTTATCTAAAATAATAAAAAAAAAAGAAACAAATTTGGTTTTCCAAACCTGTTTTACAGATACAAGGAGACCCGCACAGATGGAATTTATTGAAATGTCTTAAGTGATTTCTAAATAATGAAAAAAATTAAAACAAAAAAACATAAAATCACCACTGCAGCAGAACCTTAAGTGTCTCTTCAAAGGAACCTAAGCAGAGATACTCTTATCTCCTAAGAGTGCCATGTGCAGCAAGCAGAGAAGAACAGGGAGAGCCAGGGTTCACATTGTAAATTATCGTGGTTGCCAGAAAGGCTTTTTTTTTTGGCAATTACAGTCCTGTAAGAGGAGTTCGGTCTTAACCAGAGAGGAGTTTAATGAGAACAGATTGCCCACGTCAGAGGTCATTATTCCTCTCCCATATCCTCAGACTGGAAACAAGAGCTGAAAACACTGGGAGGTTCTCCCTTCAAGAAGAGTTTTGCAATGAGGCGGCGAGGGGACGGGACAACGACTTTTACAAAATACCAGGCTGGACTTCTAGAATTTTTTTTTTTTTAAACAGAAAACAAAAAGAGTTACAGGCTGCTGACTCCAAGGGGATTTTATAGCCATGAATGCTCTTAGGGGCGGATTTTCAGAGCCCTGCTCGCCGGGAAGCCTATTTTACATAGGCCTCCCGGCGCGCGCAGAGCCCCGGGACTCGCGTAAGTCCCGGGGTTCTCGGAGGGGGGCGTGTCGGGGGCGTGTCGGGGGCGGGCCCGGTCGTCGCGGCGTTGCGGGGGCGTGTCGGCAGCGCTTTGGGGGCGGGTACGGGGCGTGGCTACGGCCCGGGGGCGTGGCCGCGCCCTCCGTACCCGCCCCCAGGTCGCGGCCCGGCGCGCAGCAGGCCCGCTGGCGCGCGGGGATTTACGTCTCCCTCCGGGAGGCGTAAATCCCCCGACAAAGGTAAGGGGGGAGTGTAGACAGGGCCGGGTGGGTGGGTTAGGTAGGGGAAGGGAGGGTAAGGTGAGGGGAGGGCAAAGGAAAGTTCCCTCCGAGGCCGCTCCGATTTCGGAGCGGCCTCGGAGGGAACGGGGGGAGGCAGCGCGGCTCGGCGCGCGCAGGCTATACAAAATCGATAGCCTTGCGCGCGCCGATCCAGGATTTTAGTGGATACGCGCGGCTCCGCGCGTATCTACTAAAATCCAGCGTACTTTTGCTTGAGTCTGATGCGCAAGCAAAAGTAGGCTGATCGCGCTTCTTTTAAAATCTACCCCTAAGTACAAGTGAGGTTTCCTGGAGGAAACAGCCTATTATAAAAAAAAATCACCTGCCTGATACGCGGGTACGTCCTGCATACGGGTTAAGTTTACCCGGACTGAGGTGAGGCGTTCCCAGGGAGCGAGGGTTCGGGAAAGGGAGTGTAACGCTGCTCGCTGGCTTTCAAAAGCGGAACGCACAAGCGCACTTTTCCTTGGAAAAATCGAGTTATGCACCCGCTTCTTTTGCAGGTAAGCTTTGAAAATATGCAAGACCGTGCACACTGTTGCCTAACCCCCCCTCCTCCCTGCAATGCCTCCATGAAAATGCAGGTGACAGGTATACGCACGGTGGAGCAAGACACGGATAACTTAACCTGCATGCGGGGTGGGAAATTTTCAAAAAACTGGAGGAGCAGCGGGCTGCAAACCAGGGAAAGCAAAGATTTATTAACAATAATCCCAAACCAGTACAGATCTCTGCAAGAAGGAGTGAGATACACTGCACTCAGGCAGATAGGAATCACCAAGGATAGTGAATATCAGGCAATCGCTAGCTAAGCACCATGTTCCATAAAGGACACTCATCCTTCTTATTAAAATGTCTGCCCATAAAACTTCTATAAATTCCCTAGAGGGAAAGCCTTGTTTCACCACTGTGGGCTTCCTCGGGGGTGGTAAACTTTCTAAAGCATAAAAACCAACTTATATGAGCAGATATAATCCAGCTTTTTTCTATTCACCTCCCTCACTTCTGTGTTATCAGCTTATGCTCAATGATCTGTACTTCTGCTCAGCGCCCAATCAGGATTTCTCAACCCATCAACTCTCTCAAGTTAAATAAGCATTCTGCCGTTATTAACCGAACCACGACCTCAGGTCCTCGCCAATCTGAAAGACGCTGTGCAGCTGATACATATCGGGGCTTGCTTGCTGCCTGCCTAAGGGCACTGTGTCATATTCCTTCTTATGTAGATAGGGATTATTGTTAAGAGGATCATTACACTAAGTGGTTCCGCATTACTAATTTTGTGACCGGTGGTGCGGTTTGCACCTTTCAGCATTATTATTATATTCCATGTGCAAACCAGGGAAGCCAGAGTTCACATCTCGCCGCCACTTCCTGTGACACTGGGAAAGCCACATCATCCTCCATCGCCTCAGGGACAAACTTAGGGCCTGATTTACTAAAGGCTCTTCTATGACTACGTGAAAAAATGCTTAGTAAATGACACCCCCCCCCCCCTTAGATTGTAAACCCTCTGGTAATTCAGAAATACCCACAGTTCCTGAATGTAATCCACTTTGAAGTGCCTGAAAAAGCAGAATATAAATCAAACAAACAGATAAATAAAAAGCCCTTTTACTTGGGTAAACAGGCCTCTATACGAACGTAAATGTATTTGTGCGGCTAGTCTGAATAAAATGTATTTCAAAAGGGGAAAAAAAAAACAAACAGTTGTTCTAGAAATAACTTGGTCGCAACAGTTAAAGGGTTAACATTCTGCTGGTTTTGCTTTAAGTGCTCAGCCAATCAGCGGGCAGGACTTGCCCACCCCGGGGCACAGCAGTTCCTACCCGGGTATTTTGCATTGCAACCTCGTTTCCTTTCCAGCCCATGCCCTTGTCTATGGGCAGGACTAAGCTCTAGGGTCACCCGGCACCAGAGCAGCCAGTCCTCAGAGTTTATCCCCTTGCAGTCACGGCCCTGCTGTCTTGCACAAAGTTAGAAAAGTAACAGCAAACAAAACCCAGGACCAGATCAGCCTGCTCCAGGTGACCCGAAGTCATCCACTAACCCCCCCCCCCCCCCACCCAGTGTAAGACCTAGAGCTTTGTAACCGTCACATGGCGCTTGCTTTTAAAAAACACAAAACACCCGAGAACGGTTTTTAAAATATGTTTCTTTAAATTTTTTTTCTATAGGAAATTAGCAGCTGGTTTTATACACACCTGTTTTTCTCCAGCTTGTTGTGCACTTCCCTGGTCCCAGCCCTGGAACCCAAACGAGACAAAAATGAACTCAGTGACCATACCAAGGATTCCCCCTTCCAGTCAAATTCCTCCACCACAACCACCACGCTAGGATTTCAACAGCCATAATCCTACTCCTCTTTTTTTTTCTTTTTTTTTTATCATGGCGATCCACCAAATTGTAATCCTACCAAAATATTTATTAAGATGCACTGAGATGTCATTTTATCAGACAGCGTTACTGCAAAGAAAAAGCTCGGCCCATACCACAGAACTGGACTCGCCCGCGGCACCCAAAAATGGAATTCACCATCCTTGGACGGGGGGGGGGGGGGGGGCTCCTGTACACCGGAACTGAAGGTCTCCCTTATTGCCACATCCCTGCCCTCCATTGACCCCCTGCGTCCGTCCCCCCCCCTCAAAAAAAAAAAGAAAACAGAGGGAAGGTTGTCTATTATCCTACTTACAGTGCTACAATGGAGAGAAAAGAAAATATATCCCCACAGACGTTTCTTTCATTTTCATTCTAACAGCAGCCGAATAATAAAACAACAACTTCCTCTCAAGCAGTTCAGAAGAACATCATTTGCAAGCCTCAAATTTGAAATCACGTGAATCCCAGACACCCCACTGGGACATCCCTGAGTTTGCCTATGGGCACCCATTATGCTTGTGCCTAGGGCAACAGGCTGGCCTACGATTCGCTGCCCTCCAGCTCTGCCAAAGCTCATTCTCTGCCGTTGCTCGCCTGTTAACAGACACTTACAGGAGGTGGGGGGAGAGTGAAAAGCACCAAAAGTGCAGAGGGGTGGCAAAATCGTAAATCCATCCCCGCACTGGGGCAGCCCATAGCAGCACCAGTCACATTCCTACACACCAGTCAGCAGGCAACGTCCTTGGCATGCTACACACCTTCTCTGCCCATTTCACTCCGGGCCAGAATTCTACCGCTCCTGTGTGTGTGGCTATAAAATCTTCCGAGAGTGACGCTGGACCAGTTATGGACAGGGAAGGGGATCTGCACCCTCCCAAGCAACCCAACCCCGCCAACTCCGATCCAGTTCTGGGGGGGGTTTTCCCTCTCCCCAACTCCCAAGTTCAAACAGTTTTCTCTTGGCAAACTTGAAAATGCTCAGGCCTGGTCTGGCCCTGCCCCTACATAAATCACTGAAATGGAAACGCTGCCCTGGCACTGAGCAGCAGGAGGGCTGCCTGACCGCACCGCTGACCCAGAGAGGTCAGCGGCTCAGAACCAAAAAAAAAACCTGACAACGTGCCCCCACAAGCATGCACTGGTAAAACGGCTGAGGGGTGCCAGCGACAGGCTGGAGGTGGACTTTTTTATGCCAAAAAGCATTTCATCGGCTTTAGGCAGCAGACATCTTCTGAGGCAGCTGGGCAAGAGGGTTCCCAGTGCATCGGCGAGGGCTGGCATGGAGGTGGCATGCAAAAAGACAGGTACAGTTTTAGGAGAGTCCCCCCGACACCGTTACATGCATTCCCGCTTATCACGCTCTACGGGCTGTAAGAACGTCACGGTTAGAACATAATTTCAATACGGCACTTCCTATGATCTTAACATGCACTCTCTAGTTGTCCCGCCCTCTCTGTCATATCTAAACCAATAAATTAATTCACTAGGGTTCCATTTCCTAGAAAAAGGCAGAATATCGCACAGGAAATAAATAAATATTACTTAATACATGCTTTTCCCATTCACTGAGGCCCGGAGAATGACTTGAAGCAGCAGCTGGCTACTTACAAAACATTCAGTCCATGCTGTCTCACTCCCAAAAAAATTACAAACAAAACCCAAACAGGTTTTGCTTTGGATTTAAGGCCAAATCTTTTGCAAGACATCAAACATCAAATCCTTTTTTTTACAAATCAGCATCAAATTGCCATCAATCCAATGTGAAATTAATGACGGATTCTCCTCAGTTTTCACAGGGACTCACTGCTAACAAGCTTTTGAGTCTGTCGGTAAAATATTAAGATGAAAGTGATATTTCTTATGAATAATTTGCAAAGGCAAAGGCAAAAAAAACAACCCACCCCCACACTTCCCTTCATTTTTCACTACTGTGTGAAAGTATTCACGCATCTGTTCACATCAGAAACATGTTCCTCACGTTGCGCACACACATTAAAATAGGTGTTCGTTTTAAGCTAGCGATTCCTAAACACAGCCCCCTGGCACAGGTCAACTTTTAGGCTGTCCCCCCATAAATATTGCAGAAATGTATTTTACATACACTGGGGGTCTGAGAAAAACAGCTTCAACTGAAATACTCCAGTTACCCAGAAAAAGCCCAACCTGTCCAGGGCATTCAAGGCTAGTTTCTGAGATTTTGAACCACCTTCTGTGCACTCACCCTCCAGGCCTCCTCTTCTGTTCATTGGACTTGATCTCGTCTGCTGCTGTCAGCCGCAGGGCGCTGAGCTGCTGAGCCGGGGCCTGCGGGAGAGGAGGGGGAGGAGGAGGAGGAGGATGATGGGGGGGCTGGGGCTGAGGCTGGATGGGCTGCACCACGTGGTGCTGGGAGATGGTCAGCAGCGGGGCGGGATACTGCTGCAGCGGCTTGGGGCTTCCTGAAGGGGGCGTGCTGACCCTCAGCTCGGGAGGAACGGGGCCAGCAGGCCTCTGGATGACGGGCGACACCAGGACATCCTTGCCCAGGCAGGGGGAGCCCACCGCGGGCGGGTGACGCTGCAGGAGGGGCGGAGACAGGGCGGTCGGGGTCACCTGCTGGGGGGGGCTGGAAACCACGGGGACTACTGTCATGGGGGCTGACAGAGGTGGGGGCGGAGGAGGGGGAGGAGCTGGCGGGGAGACCGGAAGGGCAGAGACCTCTTCCCTCAAGTCTTCTATCTTCACTATCACTTTCTTCTGTTCATCTTCCCTTTCAAGGTGGAGCTTCTCGGTTTCCTCTGCAAAAAAAACCAAAAAAAACCCAAAGCGGATTTTATTAATTAAATACACACACATGCCCATATATATATATATATATGCATACACAAGAATGAAGCTTCAGAACTAACAAGATCTCTGCATTGGCTAGGGATGCAGCGGAGGCAGCACCCACAGCCCCGGGGGGGAGGGGGGGGAGGGGGAGGTGGGCAGAGGGTAGAAATGGGTACCAGCCATCCTACAAGGACTTCACACAGACCAGATTAGCGAGGGGGGGACACTGTCCGCTCACCCTCTCCTTGGGCTGCTGATGCAATGGCTGGACTAGAGCGGGGGGGGGGGGGGGGGAGGAGTGAGGCAGACGAGGGACAAGGAGGCTATAAAAAGTGGAAAGCTCCGCAGGATAGTTACAAATGGAGGGGGGGAATCATATGACCAAGTACAGATAAACCACTGCAATCCAAAGTCGGTGAAGCAGGAAACAGCCATGTGAGAATATCTTCAAAGGTCCCCCTCCAACCCTATGTTCAGATGACCGTATGGCCGACATGCTTGCCTTTAGAAGTAGGGGCCCCCCCTTAGGAACAGATACTGATCCCCAAGGGATTATAACCTTCTGACGGTGCTGACCCCCTCCGCCATGGGTGGAAAGTTTCCCACACTGTCAGCCAGCCATACCATTAGCCCCGCAATTAAACACTGGGGGGGGGGGGGGGGGGGGGGGGGGCAGGGCACAGAAGAAGCTAGAAAGCAGAACCAGAGGAGGCACCGGCAGCCCTCGGATCAGATCCTTCAAGCACATGGCAAGGTCGCTTGCCTACTTTAAAAGAAAAATTAAACACCTCTCGATCTCAAGGGCGGGCATTACAGAATTAAAAAAAACCCACAAAGGCAGGGGGGGGGGATGCCCTCCCCCCTGTGAGGGAGCAGGATGGAAATCCACACAAAAAGGTGACACGTCAATAAACATATTATCCCACAAAAAATTCATGACACAGAAAGGAAGGATGAGTTGATAATTACCTGTGAAAAAAAACCAGAAGGGGTGTTCCTGCCACCTGTACCAACAGCAGAGACAGGAGGCCCAGTCATAGCTAAACCACATCGTTTGCATCTTCTCTTTCCTCCTCCCCTCTCTCCCTCAACCTGCTAATTGTTGTAAAGGTGCCAGTGCATGGGTGTTAACATCCTGCCGGCGGCCCTCTTCCTCCTGACCCATTACCCTAGTCAGCTCTGGCACACTTCAGCTGCGATGGGGCTTTATGTTCAAGGCGTCTAAGACTGGGATTCTCAGGCAAACAAGAGAGTAACCCCCCCCCCCCCCAAAAAAAATAAAATGAGAGTTGCTGTTGCTGAAATTGAAACTCATGGGGGATGGAGGGACACACACAGCAAAAACCGACGCGGTGAGTGGGATCTTTGGATATCCTTGTGTTTTTAGGAAAGCACAGAACAGACCAGAGTCAACCCTAATAAACTTGGAGACGATCAAAACCAGCCTCTTCCAACATCTGGCTTGCTGGAAACAGCTGCAAGCTGCTTTTTGGAAAAAAGCACATGGCAGCAAGAGGAAGACACTAAACTGGAAATTAAAAAAAAACAAAACAGTAGAGAAAAATAATGCTGTTTTTCCAGAGGAAGAGCAACAGGGATGACAATTCCCCAGTTCCACAAAGCCAGGACAGAGAGGTGACCAACTCCCATCCTCAAGAGCCACACGAAGCTCTGGTGACCAGGATATCTACAAGGAATATGAATGAGATGGATTTCCATATGAAGGAGGTAATGCATGCAAATCACGCATGTTCACTGTGGATATCCTGAAAACCTGACTGACCAAGTGGACCCCAAGAAGCGATTTGAGAATCAATGCTGTAGAGGTAGTTTAGTATATAATCTTTTATCCATTCCTCGTAGGCTAGACCTGTCAAATCCTTCCATTTTATTGTAATCCCACTTTGGACTAAGAGAGACATTTCCATAAGAACATGCCATACTGGGTCAGACCAAGGGTCCATCAAGCCCAGCATCCTGTTTCCAACAGTGGCCAATCCAGGACATAAGAACCTGGCAAGTACCCAAAAACTAAGTCTATTCCATGTTATTGTTGCTAGTAATAGCAGTGGCTATTTTCTAAGTCAACTTAATTAATAGCAGGTAATGGACTTCTCCTCCAAGAACTTATCCAATCCTTTTTTAAACACAGCTACACTAACTGCACCAACCACATCCTCTGGCAACAAATTCCAGAGTTTAATTGTGCGTTGAGTAAAAAAGAACTTTCTCTGATTAGTTTTAAATGTGCCACATGCTAACTTCATGGAGTGCTCCCTAGTCCTTCTATTATCTGAAAGAGTAAATAACCGATTCACATCTACCCGTTCTAGACCTCTCATGATTTTAAACACCTCTATCATATCCCCCCTCAGCCGTCTCTTCTCCAAGCTGAAAAGTCCTAACCTCTTTAGTCTTTCCTCATAGGGGAACTGTTCCATTCCCTTTATCATTTTGGTAGTCCTTCTCTGTACCTTCTCCATCACAACTATATCTTTTTTGAGATGCACGACCAGAATTGTACACAGTAGTCAAGGTGTGGTCTCACCATGGAGCGATACAGAGGCATTATGACATTTTCCATTTTATTCACCATTCCCTTTCTAATAATTCCCAACATTCTGTTTGCTTTTTTGACTGCTGCAGCACACTGAACCGATAATTTCACACCTAGATCTCTTTCTTGGGTGGTAACACCTAATATGGAACCTAACATTGTGTAACTATAGCATGGGTTATTTTTCCCTATATGCATCACCTTGCACTTATCCATATTAAATTTCATCTGCCATTTCGATGCCCAATTTTCCAGTCTCACAAGCAATTTATCACAATCTGCTTGTGATTTAACTACTCTGAACAATTTTGTATCATCTGCAAATTCGATTACCCCACTCGTTGTATTTCTTTCCAGATCATTTATAAATATATTGAAAAGTAAGGGTCCCAATACAGATCCCTGAGGCACTCCACTGCCCACTCCCTTCCACATTCAGTATTTCAACATCCTCCAAGACGAACAGACAGTTTACTGTACAGAGTTGCAGTATGGTACCTGCAGTACTGGTTGCAAATGGAAGAAGGACTACAGATCCCACAATGCATTGTGATGTAAGTTCAAAATTCAGGAATGGTATACAATCTCCCTTCGAGAAGTGGGCAACTTGACAGTTTTGGATGTTTTAAACCCCTACCCACCCTGATATACAGTATATGATATATATATATATATATATATATATATATATATATATATACTGCTTTGACGTCAGATAAAGGATATTAGAAGGTGCAGAAAAGCTAGAGATGGTGCAAATGGAGATTGGAAAGGCTGAAATGTTATACATACATACACACATGAATGTATGTATAACATATATGTGTGTGTGTAATGGGTGGGTGTGTGTATGTGTGTGTGTATATATATATATATATACACACACATACACACACAATGGAAATGTATAACATTTCCATTGTGTGTGTGTGTATGTGTGTGTATGTGTGTGCACCATCTCTAGCTTTTCTGCACCTTCTAATATCCTTTATCTGACGTCAAAGCAGTTTAGTTTTCTAGCTGCAACCGCCTTCTTTAAGACAAGGTCTCCCCAGGTACAGGAGGACACGACAGCCAACTGGTGCAGGGGCAGAGAAACTTTCAATTAGAGAATGGGGGAAGAGGAGGAGGAGAATGAACCTGGAGCAACCCAGAACACTCAGCTGACAGAACCAAATCATTGCAGGCACCAATAAGTAATCCTTACAGATTTTTAATAGAAAACAAAAGCCTTGGGCTTAACTTCGGCTCAAACCGCTCTCGCTGCTCAAGAAAAGGGCGCAAGGAAGCTAAAACCCGCTGGGACAGCCTCACTGTTTCTCAAGCAACTGTCCATGCACACTTGACAGGACAGGGGAGAACAAGTCAGGGGATTATCATAAATGCTCAGGCCAGGCTACGGCAATCCCGGCGTTTCGTTTCACACAATTCAAGGCGACTGCCTGCCGTATCTGTACAATGGCCATTTCACTGATGCTGACTAAACTTCCCAAATTCTTGTTTAACCTCCCCCCCCCCCAAAAAAAAGATATTTAAAACAAAAGCTTCCCGTCGGCAAGAGATGGAAAATTCCTTCAGCTCCCATTGCTGGAAGAAATCTGGTGCCCGCAGAAACTCTCTTTCCTATGTCCGATTAGGCCCAATCCAGAGCCTTGCAGGGAAAACCTGTTACAGCCCCCACACCAAAACACCAGCCAGCCCAGGAGCCCGCTCTGGTGCGATCGGCACACCAGGCCGGGGCTACGGCAGTATTTGAGTGTCAGCCTTTCATACCGAGACCAGCAACCGTGCCTCTTCATTTATGCAAGCACAGAATTTGCTCAAGTTCAGTCCTCTTAATAAGCTTTTTCCTGGCTCTCGGGATAAGACTCGGCTTCTGATGGGCGGCCCCAGGAAGCTCTCATTTTGGGGTGCAATGGTAGTCTTAACTGATTTTTGTGTGTGTGTGTGCTTCCTTCTTTTTCTTTATTTGTGGTTTTGGTAGGGCAGGTTGGATGTGAGCGGATGGTTTTATTGGGAGCGAGATAGGCGATTCTGATGTTTTAGAGGCTTTGCTTGAATTAGCAGGAGGCAGAGGTTCCTTCCATCGATAGCATTTCTGTATTACATACCGACTGGTTGTGTTTCTTGAATTTTACTGGATATTTGTATTTGCTGATCACCATTTTGGGCAGTTCATGTAATCAGGTAAGATATCACATAAAACTGAGAAACGAAATAAAAGCTGTTCCTACCCTACTCATGCTTTATTTACATTCCGCTTTTCAGGCACTTGAAAGCAGATTTCATTCAGGCACTGCAGGGTATTTTCCCTGCCCCCCAGTGGGTTTATAATCTAAAATTTATACCGGAGGCGTAAAATTTATACCTGAGGCAAAGGAGGGTGAAGGGACTTGCCCAAGGTCACAAGGAGTAGCAGCGGGATGTGAGCCCTGCTTTGCAGTCCATTGCTGTAACCACTAGCCTAGTCCTTTTCTTTTCCAAGAAGGGTTACCATCTTACCCCAGGTCACCCCAAGCAGACTAATCCAGTTCTGGTTTTGCCCCATTGGACGCAGAGAGATGCATTCTGACTTTTCTTCCCGCCCCCCCCCCCCATTGATTTATCTAAGTACATCTGAACTGCAAAACTCTGCATGCACCGGGGCCAACCGGGACCGGATCAGCTATGTGGTTGATCTGGGGTGTGGCGTCATCCCCATTTCCCGTGCACTGATGTGCGCATGCGGGATTGGGGAGAAGGGAGGTCTGCAGTAAGGTCTCCTTTGGAATGAAATAAAACTTGAAAGGAAGAGGAGGGTGGGAGGTATCAACAATTCTAATTATTTAAAATAGCCAATTGATCAAAAATGGGGAGGTTTTGCTCCTACTTCTGCTCTCACTGTTCACTCAGGGCTCCTGTCCCAGTCCCTAAACGAACCTGCCCTCATCCCCCACATGAAACAAATACGCATTCTCCCCGCCCCCTTCCAAACACATGCATCTCCTCGCCACACAAAGCCAAAATGCAGAGCCTGATTCAATCGGGCAGCTGGACAGAGTGCCACAGCTGGCTGGCAGCACCGAACCAGGATCTGAGGAGGTCACCCCTATCACCCCCCCCCCCCCCCCCCCCCGCAGCATTGCCTCTACCTGCGATACAAAACCAGAACTGTCAAATGCGACTGCCGTTTGCATCTGGACTATTCTAATAACCAGTATATGTAAGCACGTGGAACGACTGCTTTAGAATTTATTTCGATAAAAAGACAAGTTTGAAAAAAAAAAAAGAAATCCCCCGTCAAATGCAGAGTAAGGCAGACTTCAGAAGAGGAACTAAGCAGCAAAAGTACCACCCCTTTTACTACAGCAAGGCTAGCTCCTCCCTCCCCCACCCGTTAGAAACCCAGGCACTTCAAAGCACAGTTTACCGATTGTTAAATGCTGGCGCCCACGTCACCCTGGGCACAACCTGCGTGTTGCTAAGTTAGTACCTCTAGCACTGTTTATATCGCCAGCACATGTCAGCCACCGACTGAAAGCTACGCGATTCCAGTCTCCCAGCCGTGCATGCCGTTCCCTAGCGAGACACGTCTTTCCAGAGATACTATTGTAATGTTCAACCATTGCCAGAAACTGAGCACTAGGAAGGTTTATTTATTTCTCCTACCTGCTCGCCTGACTTTCTATCCCTGTGATTCTCTAGGCGAGGTACAATGAAATAAAATAAAAAAAAAAACCTTGAACAACCGGATTTCAAAACAAAATCAGAAAAGCAGACTGATCCACATGTCCAGCCCAGCTCTTATCACCACACACTAACTAATCCTGAGTGTCAGGAACTGCAGCCACCTTGGCGTAAAGCATGATCCAGGGTCCAGATCCAGTCAGGACAGGCTGGGAGGTCGCAGAGAAGGCCCGAGTAAATAACCATGCCTTTGAATGTTTCCCAAATGCAGAACACCTAGTTTCAGAACGAATGTCCAGGGGTATTCCCTTTCACAATGTGGGTCACACAGTACTAAACGCACATCTACAAGCCTCAGCATTGGGATTGGATCCATCAACAGATTTTTGCTGTGAAGAACGCAGTTTCCTTCTACTTGTTAGGTGAGGAATCAGAAGAAAAGTTAACTAGGCAGAAACCATCTTATTCAGATAGTTAAATGCAATGGACACGAGTTTGACCTGCACCGGCCACGGTACTGGCAGCCAGTGCAGCTCCTCCAAAATCAAGGTGGTGTGACCCCTGGACAGTGCGCCAGTTTGGATTTTTCCTGCCATATATTTCCCTTTTATTTTTGGTGCGGGCAAGGGAAGGACAAACTTTTATGGCCAAGTAAGTGTCATTGGTGCAAAGAATCCCTCTATGTGGATGGATCTGGCTGGAGAGGCTCTTACCGAGAGTCCTGCCAAATTTCATTCAAATCCATCCACAGAGAGCAACTCCCCTCCACACACCCCCACCCCCAAAAATGAACCGGGACAGCGTGACCCATGCCTGAATGTTACAAGACACAGGATTACAAGTGCAACTCTCCTGTTTGTTTTCACTGATAATCTGAATTCTTGAACAGACATTTAGGATAGCAACGCAGCTTTCTTTTAACTTTACTCAGCTACATAAACGCTATCCAAAGTGTAGAGACACAGAGGGCATCCGTGTGCATGCAGTCATGCACACGCCTACTCCTGAGTCACTGCAGACTTCAATAACAAGCTGAAAAGGATGCCCAAGCTCTGCGTAAAAAATTGCGAAACTCAAGACAAAAAAAAAAAAGTTTTACAACAGTACAGCATGAAACGACTGCCACTATCAATACCAGCAGTGGAAATTTTATACAACACGCTCCCCAAGTGCTTTGATCCACTGTTATTGTAAAAAGAAATAATAATAATAAATCATAGTTTAAAAAAAAACACTTTCCCTCCTAGGGCTGAAGACAGTAACCCAATAGGTGGAAAGGCTGCACATGGACGGAAAGCGAGCAAGACAAGGGTGTAGGGAGAAGAGCATGGGCCATGAAGGAATGGCAACGTGCCCACCACACTGTATCTGTTCAATGGTGGGGGTAGTGTGCGGTGTGTGTGTGTTCCAAACTAGTGTTAAGGCACAGAAAATGGAATACAGAGGAGAATAAGGACTGCAAGGCTGCTCAATTTACCATAGACCTGCATTGATTTTGCAGCTTTTACCTTCACAGCTAAGGTTACCCCAGGTTTTCTTGAATTCTGTATGTGTTCTTCTCTCCACCACTTCCTCTGAGATGCACTCTTTCCCCGAGTCTAATCCCTTACACCATCTTGTTCCCCTTTCTTCCTTATCATTTAGGATAGAGACATTCAGATATCCTCCACTCCCCACACCCAAGGGTATACATGTTTAGGTCATTAAGTCTTTATCTGGCAAGGCTTTTGATGCAGACCCTGTACCATTTCAGTAGCTCTTCTGTGCACTACCTCTCATGTGTCTATTATCCTTTCAGAAGTATGACTTCCAGAACTGGACACATTAAATTAGGGGAGGTCTCAAACAACCTGCAATTGTTAACCTCTCCCACTCAATACACCTTAGCATCCCTCTGGCTCTGACCACTGCCTCCTCACACTGCTTTGCAAACTTCACGTCATCAGATTTGATGACCCCCGCGATCTCTCTCATTTGGTGCACATCAGTTTGGTGTGTACTACTCCCTTGGATTTCTGCATCCCAAATATTCAGTCCTGCACTTTTTTTTGACATTGAATCTTAGTTGACAAAATACTTGACGGCTTTCTTAAGAGCAGGCCTGAACAAACCTGATCTGGATATAGGAACTGCTTTCAAAATTTAGGCACTAGGAAGACAGATAAACAGAGGCAGCATCAGGAAGAACCAAACAGATATATTAACAAAAAAAATGTAGCTCCTCTCAGAGAATATTTGATGGCAAAATATTTGTATAGCAAATCACAAGAAGCACTGTAGCAAAACTGTGTAGCAAACTTTAAATGCAAAAGGATCATTAACATTTTTTTTCTAATTATGGCTGGTGTGGGGGTTTTTTTCCCTCCCATGCTGTTCCTTATCCACATTATCTGTCTATTTCCTCTCTCTTTTTCTATTCAGTCTCCTGATTTTCTCTCTCCCCCAAACTATCTTCCCTCAATAATTCCTTTTTCATCCCTCCCTATGCAGCCCCCCTCCTCCCGGGGCAGTTATTCACCCCAGATTCCTGTTCCTCCTTCTTGGTAAATCCTGGCTACCCTGTCTTAGACCACTCCTCATCCTGTCTGTTCCATAAGAAGTGTTCACTCTATTGCAGACCTTAGCATCATCTACTGCAAACGCAAACCTTTTCTACTAACCCTTCTGCAGTATCACTTTGAAGAAAAATGAGTCCAGAATTAATCCCCGAGGCAGCCCACTGATAACCCCTCTTCGCTCAGAGACTGCATATTGCATTTACTGCTATCCTCTTGTTGCCTATCACTCAACCACTTTCTAACCCACTCGACAATCTTGGAAGCCATCCCAGGCCGCTCAGTGTATTTATGAACCTCCTGTGTGGAAAATTATCAAATGCTTTGCTGAAATCCAAAATCTACCACATGCAGTGCAAGCCCCGGAACCAATTCTCTGGTCACCCAAATCAAAGAAAGCGAACAGATTTGTTTGAAATGGGGGAGAAAAAAAAAAAAAAGTGCTGCCTCGGATCCTGCAAATCACTATCCACTAATTTACCCAGCACATGTAGTTTCCAGCCTCTTTCCTCTGAACACTTCCCTGAGAGGGGGGGGGAAGGGGGGACCTCTGCCCTTATTCAGTCTTCTAGCATCATGCCTGTCTCCAAAGAGTGGCTGAACAGAAAAAAAAAATCACCCTGGCTCCTAAAAATTCTAGGCTGGTGCCAAGGTTTTCTAAATATTTTTCCATTCATGCATGGGTCTGTTTTTATCGTTTTATCTACTTTTCAGTAGGGGGGGCTTTGTGCACTCATCAACCCAAGGTGATGGGGGTACGTAGGAGGAAGACAACACCACCGGACATGGATAATGAGCGATGACTCTCAAGCGAGCACAGCCTTTGGCTGGTAGCTGGGATATATCCTTAGCATTTGGACAGCAATGACTGCGCAGACCGGATGATGGTTGGTTTGTCTTTTTCTGCCACCTTCTACTATATTATTATACTTCCCAACAAAAAGCTTTGATAAATCTATGAAAACCATTATATATATATATAGATAGATAGATAGATATACCAATCCCAAACTAAAGTGCCCAGCAGCTCTCAGAGTCCCCATTTCTGACCTCCTTGGGGTCAGAAATGAGGATACTGGTGGTGACTTGGCGTTTGGACTCAGATCTGCCACTGCCTCTGTGCGAGTCTGTGTACTGCTACTATTGCCCTGGGTAACAAGAGTACCTTCCCTCCCACCTTCAGTAACTCTACTTAGCAAACAATGAAGGGGCCTGTGAACTCATGCTTGTGTGTTTTGGAAGAGTTAGGATCATAAAGCACTCTTGGCTGGTACAGAAGCACAGCCTGTTACCCTAACTTGCGTGCTGTCCAGGCTCCTGCAGCACGGAAGACATGGAAATGAATCCACCCTCAGACAGACAATCTGATCAAGTCAGCGTCACTATAGAGTCTAAATGCACCTGGGTGGAGAATTCCAACAGATGTGTTCCAGGTGTGTTCCACACCACCTGGTCTGGAAGCCAGATGTGGTTCCTCGGGCACACATCCTCTGGGGAAGGCACCTTTGTGGTTTCAAAAGTTCAAGCCCCTCGTCCTCTCTGGACAATGCCTCTGGTCTCAAGGCTTTGTAAAGAATCCTTCCACACCTCTACAGGCTTAGAATAATAATTCATTCTTCAGCTGAACAAGGCTTGCCAGACTGCACTCGCTGCAAATATTCCTGAGTGAGGACTGCGGTAGAGCTTCCCTTGTTCCATTCAGATCCTGCCAGCTGCCAAGTGCTACTGTAGATCCAAGGCACACACCACAGGAGAATGTCAGCGCCGTGATCCCAGGCCCAGTCACCCATTCCTCTGATCCCCTCCTCCCGTAAGCTCCCTCTAGTTCAGACTGCTAGAATATATCCGCAGATCTGCAGGTCTGGCAACTTTCCCTTCCATAAGAGACCAAGCTAGTGCAAACCTCTCTCACTGTTTCTACCACCCACCCACTAAACTTTTCCTCCTCCACCCACACCACCCCAGTGACCATTTCCTTTTCACCACAACCCAATGTGACCACGTCCCTTCCTACCCACCAGCTCGACACATGCTCAGGGCTGCCAACTGGCCCCATGTTTTACGGACAAGCCGATCCGGGTTATTTTAGTCCAGAAATGTATGTTTAAAATGGAAAAATTCCCTCAAACTGCCAAGTGTCACTATTCTGACACTGGCTACAACTGCTTTTTTGTTTGAACATGGGAGGGCGGCAGGGGTCATTTGTTTTTTTTTTTTATTCTGTCCTATAGATTTTGACAAGTTTCAAAGTTCAGATACAGGCAGCTTTTGAATTTTCCCACTTTTACATTGAAAATATCCCCGATCATAGTCTCAGGAAATCTTCCTAAAGGCACACAGAAACAGCCCCATCTAAGAGGAATCCCAGAATAGAGAGGCAGACTGCAGCCAAGCCCAATAAGTAACCAATTAAGGAATAAACCTCTTAGAAGCCAAAGTCCACACAGCAAGAATACGGATTTACATTCAGTGCAGAGCATGGGTCCAGACACGCACCAAAAAAAAAAAACCACATAAAAAAAACAAAAGCAAAGTCAAGATGTTCACAAGCAAAAATAAAACAAAACTGATATGGAAAATCTTCATTTGCTAAGTCTAAGCTAAGAGATGGTACCCTGGCTCAGCTGTGTGTTCCACTGCCAAACTACCGGACCTCAGCCGAAAGCTCACCTGATTATCCACATAAACAAGGACAACCAAACCCTCTCTAGTTAACTCGCCTCCCTCCACCTGTTTCCTCAAATCCAGGGCATAACACAAGAAGAATCTGAATTTCAGCCCGCCTTTCCAAACCATGCTCAAGAACGATCATAGCTTTATTAATAATTCAGACATAACTATTCCCTGCCCCCAAAAGCTTACAATCTACCGGTAAGTGGGTACCTGAGAGAACATGAGATAAAGTGTCCCAGGTCACAGTGGGGGAAGTGGGATTTGAAACTCTGACTTCCACTGGATCTCAGCCCATTGCACTAACCACTAGGATGCTGCTCCCCAGCCGTAGGGAATTCCAACATCTCCCACTCTAGCTTCTTAAATCTCTCACCCAATGGCATGATAGCACTGATTATTTTCTTTATTTACAAATCCAAGATGCCTTAAGAGATATCACTATTTAAAAAAAAAAAAAAGAAGACTTTGAAGACCTATCTTTTTAAAACAGGCATATGAGTAGGAATGAATTCTCCTTATTGGCCACCTTAGGTTTTTGCCTCCTGATCTGATGTGCACTGGCGGAAAGCATATGCTGATCGAGCCCCAGCATATTGCATTATTCATGAATTCTTAATTACTTTGCATATTCTCAGCTGCAGTTTGTCTAATTTGTTTTTAGTCAATGTTTTTATTATGCATGTTATTTTATTTTTCTTTTACTTATAGTCTATTTTATTATTTTATGGAATTATGTATGTTGTTTTATCTGTAAACTGCATTGAACAATCCATGGATAAAGTGGTATATAAATGTTTTTAAATAAAGTAAACAAATACATTTATAACCTGCACTATTCCAATGTTCTTGGCGGCTTATAATAAAAACAAAAATAAAAATATCTAACCAAAAACATAACATCAAAATGTACAATAATTCTACTTTCAACTTCAAAGTGTAAATTTAAAAAAAAAAAATTTTCAGATCATAATAAGTGTATTGATGTTAAAATTCATGTAATAAGGAGGACCCAAGAGGATGCTGAGAGAAGGGCGAGCTGAAGGAGTTCTCAACTGCCTGCAATTAAATTTCCTCCTTTTCCAGCTTCCCTCCATAATAGCGGGTACAGCCTCTGTTGCAGTTAAAGCCAAAGGAGAGGCAGCTTATGGGGAATACTAGCCAGTGATCTTGAAACGCAGCCAAAAATCAAGTGGTGTCCAGAGCCTTGTGGATCTCGGAGCTAGACGTTTTACTGAGGCCAGCGGGCTTCATATGACTGTAACCTATGTTCAACAGTCTGGTATTACTACTGGAATATCCCAGGCCTTGCCCAGTTACTTTGGATAGTATTTGGAGTGTCCTCTCTTCAGTGGAAAAGTCCTTAACTTAATTAACTGCTTCTACTAATAGTATTTATGGCCAGCTCCAATCATAGGAATATTCCATCTCAGCCCACACTACTCGGATTGAAAATTTGCAGCAGACAACTGATAGACTGGCTTCAGTCTAGGCTTGTCTTGTTCAAGACAGGGCTGTGGTTAATGGGGACTGGAAAATTTGGAGAATTCGGTGAGACTGTTAAATTTCCCTGTGGTCTCATGGTGTCCTTGCGGAGCTGTTTAAAACTTATATGAAGGGTTTACTTTGTATTTGCCTACTATTCTTAAGGCCTATTATCTTCCTGAAGTCAGGGAGCTGAAAAGCAAAGAAGCATGACTTGGGCTTAACTGCAATTTTGGAATCTACTGTGGCGGACGGAGACCATAGGGCTCATTGCTAGTTACCTTTGTTTCTTTACAGGACCGTTATTTGATTCTCCATCTGTTTTTTTGTGGTGCTCAGATTTAATTTATGGGGTTCAAAGTGTGGATGTTTCCTGACTTCTTCAGGGTTACCCAAGAAAGAAGATAAAAATGTTTGCCTATGCATAGTGAGGTTGTACCTTAGGAGAGTCTTTTTTAAGATTTTTTTGTAAATGTTTAATTTTCCTTCAGAAAAATTTGACTTTTTTTTTTAACCTTCGCAATTACATTTCTAGATCGATGCCAGGGTTTCCACTATGGAAGAATCTCATGTTGCTGTCTCGATATATTTTTGGATGGGATTGGTAGGTGAATATTTGAGGGGTTTTTTGCCCTTTAGGGAGAAATTTCTTTTTAATGTTTTTATTTGTAAAACTCCTTTGTTTGCTGGGTCCCCTGAATTCAATGTTATTTCTTTTGATGATGGACAAATTGTAATGTTTCTTTTTCTATTTTTCTCACTATTTATTACTTGTCTTGACATTGCTTTGCAAGTGTATACTTGTAACTTAACATATATAAAATAAAAAGTAAAGCAAAAAAAATGAATACAACCAAATCATAAGAATATATGATATGCTATACTGAGTCAGACCAAGGGTCCATCAAGCCCAGTATCCTGTTTCTAACAGTGGCCAAGCCAGGTGACAAGTACCTGGCAGGATCCCAAAAACTAAGTATATCCCATGCTACTAATGCTGACAGCAAGCAGTGGCTATTACCTATTGATTAACAGAAGTTTATGGACTTCTCCTCCAGGAACTTATCAAAACCTTTTTTAAACCCAGTGTCACTAGTTGCCTTAACCACATCCTCTGGCATGAATTGTAGAGCTTAATTGTGCATTGAGTGAAAAATAATTTTCTCTGTTTTGTTTTAAATGAGCTATTTGCTAACATCACGGAGTGCCCCCTAGTCCTTGTATTATCCGAAAAAGTAAATAACCGATTTATATTTAACCAGTGAAGTCCTTTCATGATTTTGTAGACCTCTATCATTTGTTAGTTAGTCGCAGCCAGGCAGAATGTTGCCCGTCAATGGAGGTCAACAGCCACTCCTTTTTTTTAGTCGGTTGCTTTCACCAGCTTTGGCAGGTATATAAAATGGAGTGCATTACCTATAGGTTATGGGATTTATATTCTAATGTGCCCAAGTAATGGGAACAATTTCATTCCAAAATGACATCTTTCTTGCTAGCAATGGAATATCTGCCTTGTGATTTCCGTATTCCGAAGCTCATCTCTACACTGGGGCTCGGAATGAAATTTATTTAATTTTGTTGTTTCTCTCGGTCAGATACATTTTTTTGAGCTTTGATTTGATTGTAAAGATGTTACTGTTGTTCAAATGGAAATGTAAAGCATTCTATTCAATAAAGAAAATTAAAAAAAAAAATTCATACAACCAACACCTCTGACCACTCACCAACTAGGCATTACGGATACTGAACCCCAAAAATACTTGTGTACACATAAACGGATTTCAATTTTTTTTTTTATTTTAAAGTCTTAGTACAAGTAGCTAACCTTAAGTTTTTCAGGAAGCAAATTCCAAAATTCTAGGAGCTGCTATAGAGGCTGCTCTTTGCCTAGTTTCTGTAAGCCAAGCTAAATGCAGAAGCGAGAGATCACGCAGGCAATGCTGAGATGATCTCTAACTGCATGTGAGACTGCAGGTCCATGGTATCATATTACCACCCAACAGTTTATAGATCAACATAACCATTTTACTTTTCACTCGCCAATCAGTCAGCAGCCAATGAAACTGACACCCCGAGATCAAGGGTGTTTTCCCCGCAGCTTCCAGAATGTTCCTTCCCGCCTCATGGATCGACCTTCGTTTTCCGTTTTTATTTTTCCTAAAGAATTTCAATATCATAACAACAACAAAAAATCAGTGAAAAAAATAACTTTTCTACTGATTTTTCTAAACAAAGTCATTTTTACATTATTTTTGTTATAAGCTTGACATTCTCAGGAAAAATAAAAACTGAAAGCAAAGGTCCTACCTATCGCATAACAAACAGCGTCCACGAAGCAGTAGCGGCCTAGCAGTTAGAGCAATAGGCAGAGAACCAGGGAAGCCAGGGCCTGAATCCCACTTCCCTCACTGACACCCCTCCTCCCCCCCCTCGTTGTCCTTAGGTACTTTACTTACTTTAGGTAAGTAGCTTTGTGTAGCCAGGTTGATAAGGCGCGCTGGGGCAGGTGCACATACGCAAGGCATGCCTCACAAAATCCCCCCCCCCCCCCACACACACCCCAAAGCGAATGTGCCACCAGTACTCTGTCGTTCCCGCTGGGCTACCACAGGGGCTCCCCACACTACCACCCAGGGACAAGATAAGGTACTACGTTTTGGGACACGTTCCACATTTTTGTTGTAGCGTTAAAGCTGTTCCAGATTCGTCCACGCGTACCATAGTATCCTTTGAAGCAGGACAAAACCTGGCTGAGTTCTACTCTGAAATAACAGTTTGATGCTTCCATCCCTTTGTGTTTAGCTATCCCACGCTTTTTATTTTTTTAATTTTCCTCTTTTAACACTTTGGCTCCACTGCATGCAGCTCGCAGCGGGGGTCAAGCTGCTGAACCAGCATTCCTTATCCTGCCAAGTGACCCAGTTTCTGGAGACAGACGCAAAGCCACTCCTGGCTTTCTGATGGCCCTTCCTGTCGTGCAGTAAGCATACGTTGTGCTTATTCACAACCTCGTACGTGCAAGACAGCAAAACCAGGGGTGGCTCGACCTGTCCCTGATGGCCTGGAGTCACCTGGCAACCAGCCTTGTGTGCATTGTGCTGACACTACTAGAACAATGACTTCATGGTGGAAGGACCTCCTCAGAGTGCAGCCCCTTGAGCCTTCTCTTCTGGGCTGTGAACGACTGCAGGTAAGGCATGCCTGGCTCTCACCTTCAGCCTGCTTCTCTCTCCAGCAAATAGGACAAGAGCAAGAAGAAGCCCAACAGGAGCAAAGGCTTGCTCACTACAGCTCCGGCCTACTGGCTATATCATGGCCCCATAACCCTCTATGCCCCTTCCACGCAGTCTGTCAGGTGCTCATCAGTGCTCGAGGACTGAGGTTTCCACTGGCTGCAGCTGTAATTCCCTTTATATTTTTTATTGGTTAAAAAAAAAAAAAAAAAAGAGAGATCTATAATTTGAGAGGTCATAGTACCAGGCCACTCCTTTGGTTGCTTCCTCCATTCCTTGCAAAGCTTGCTGTTCTCACTTCTATGGCAGCAGTGAAACCGAAAAGGAGTAGCTGAAGAGTCACCCGCCGTAGGTCAGCTGCACCACCGGGACGGGAAAAAACGGGCATTTCACCAGTTTTTGATTAAGCCTTCCTGCTACACACATGCAAACACCGACCCGCCACGTTCAGTCCCCCTCACCTGCCAAAGTGCAGGTCAACATAGCATATCGGGGCCCCCAGCAAACGTTTCGTGCAGGCTTCGATCGCTAAAGGTTCCATTTCCAGCGCCGTAGCCCTCCGACGGCAATCCGTTTCCCCAGCTCTGTAAGCATTTATTCCTCCAGCGGGAGGCAGAACTCTTGAGCTCGGATTTTCAGCAGCAATGCAGTCAGCACCAGGCAAATTTTTCATGCTCTGCCCTCCCCCTCACCAACTCAGTACCCCCACCTCAGACTAAGCAGAGCTCCCCAAACAAAAGTCAAGATTTTACGCTGGAAAACACTAACAGAGCAATTTTCATAAGCCATTTACCAGGCTGAAAGTAGTTGCGTTGGCCCACAGTGTGTTTGCTTTTAACCGCATTAGAAGATGCTGTTCCCTGGGAGGAGGGGTGGGGGGGGGGCAGGGGAAGAAATTAACATACCTACAGGTCAATACAGTAAAGTGCGGCTGCGGTTACCCTGCTTCTAACCCACTTTATACTCACTTTTCGGCCACGTTAGTCCAACCCGCGATACACTATCCCCTTTAACCCATTCTTACCACCTCTTTAAACCACCGGGTAACCCCTTCCGCCCGCGGCATGTATATGAGATGTAAACGATCGGATTAGCTATTCCCTCCCATACAGTAACGCGCGCCCCGACTATCGCTATTTTAACCTGCAGTTTTGCTGCGCGTTTAACCTGCTAACTTACCGCCTACCCTTACCCCTGCATTAGAGGCAGGGGTAAGGGTAGGTGGCAAACTTTCCCCCAGCCCCCGCTCACCTGCCCTGGCCGTGTCCATGGGTGCTGGTCTCCGGGGCAGCCCCAGTCCTCTCTCCCCTCCTCCCGAAGCAACAAAAGCGGAAAAAGCGAAAAAGCAAAAAAAAAAAAAAAAAAAGTAGCAACGAAACGACTTACTTTTCTTGCAGCCCTCCTCCAGAGACGGACCGCGGCTCCCCTGCCTCCTGGAGGCAGCTGCTGGCGAAGATGGATGCCTGCACGGGTGAAAGCGGCCCCAGTGCGTGCAATTTGGCCGCTCAAGGCGTGACGTCACGACGTTTGGCGTCACGGCATGTGACGTCACGTCTTGAGCGGCCAAATTGCACGCACAGGGGCCGCTTTCGCCGCCGGCTGCCCTCCCGGGAGGCAGGGGAGCCACGGTCCGTCTCTGGAGGAGGGCTGCAAGAAAAGTAAGTCGCTTCATTGCTTTACATGTCGTTTCACCAGTCCTCTCCCCCCCCCCCCCTCCCTGCGCCTTGCTTCGGGAGGAGGGGAGAGAGAACTGGCAATCCCGAGCGTAGGAGAACCGTCCACTTCCTGGTACCTGTCATTTGAAATGACAGATACCAGCGTGTCCATGAAGCGTTAGGCCCATGCACCCAGGATACTGTGTAGCACTCTATACAGTAAAATGGGTTGCGCGGGCCTAACGCTTCACGGACGTTTCTTGGATGCGGCTTGCATTTGCATGACATTTCAATACAGTATCGAGCGGTAGGTGAGCCGGACTGTGCGTGCGGCAACCGCGGGTGCACCCGGCACTAACGCAGCTCTTCCTACCGCTCCTTACTGTATCGGCCTGTCAGATTGTATTTTCAAATTCACATGTTATTTTCCACTGCAAAAAGCATCCGCAGACAAAGCTGGCACAAGCGTGCGACTGTTGACCCCACGCGGGCCTACTTTTCGCTTTCAAAACTCAAGCAAAGCACTTGTAGACTTTTCAGCATGCCCCCCTCCCTGAGGTAATCTTCAAAGCAATCCTCACTGCATTAAAACAGATTGACACGCCTAGATCAACCAGCCCCGCTAAAAGCACAGGCAGGCTTCCCCAGCAGGAGGACTTTTAGCAGGATTGCGAGGAGGTGGGTTTAGACTCTGTATCGCTCCATGGTGAGACCGCACCTTGAATACTATGACAATTCTGGTCGCCGCATCTCTAAAAAGATATAATTGCAATGGAGAAGGTACAGAGAAGGGCAACCAAAATGATAAGGGGAATGGAACAGCTCCCCTATGAGGAAAGACTAAAGAGGTTAGGACTTTTCAGCTTGGAGAAGTGACGGCTGAGGGGGGATATGATAGAGGTGTTTAAAATCATGAGAGGTCTAGAACGGGTAGATGTGAATCAGTTATTTACTCTTTCGGATAACAGAAAGACTAGGGGGTACTCCATGAAGTTAGCATGGGGCACATTTAAAACTAATCGGAAAAAGTTCTTTTTCACTCAACGCACAATTAAACTCTGGAATTTGTTGCCAGAGGATGTGGTTAGTGCAGTTAGTGCAGCTGGGTTTAAAAAAGGATTGGATAAGTTCTTGGAGGAGAAGTCCATTACCCGCTATTAACTAAAGTTGACTTAGAAAATAGCCACTGCTATTACTAGCAACAGTAGCATGGGATAGACTGAGGGGTAGATTTTTAAAAGCCTACGCGCGTAAATCGGGTTACATGCGCCGGGCCTATTTTAGAAAGGCCTGGCAACATGCGTAAAGCCCCGGGATGCGCATATGTCCCGGGGCTTCGAAAAAGGGGCGGGGCCAGAGGCTGTGTTGGAGAGAGGCAGGCACAACAGGTAAAATAAAGGTCGTGGGGGGGTTAGGATAGGGGGCGGGAGGGTTAGGGGAAGGTCATGGGTTGTTCTTAGTGTTTGGGTACTTGCCAGCTTCTTGTGGCCTGGATTGGCCACTGTTGGAAACAGGATGCTGGGCTTGATGGACCCTTGGTCTGACCCAGCATGGCATGTTCTTATGTTCTTATGGAGAAATGAAACAGTGCATGTACACGACATTTCCAAAATAACACACGCATATGCTATTTCACCCATCTTGGCCACCTGCAGAAAACAAGCAGGTGAATTTTAAAAGCCCTGTGCATGCAGATTTTGAGAGGCGCCAGAGTGCGCACGTATCTCCCAGTACGCTCACAAACCGGGAAGCCAAAAAAAGGGACGGGTTTTGGGCAGAATTAGGGCTAATAGGATAAAAGGAAGGAAGGTTAATTAGGGGGGGTTAGGAAGTCCTAGCCTTTACCTGGGCAATCTGGGAACAAACGAAGGAAACTGCTAATTGCGTTGGCCTGCGTATCTAATAAAAATCCCCCCACTTATGTGGTAGAGCCGGCATTTGTGCGCACATCCGATTTTATATCATACGCGCATATACACATGTATGTAATGAAATGGCTGTGTCCACTGGCGCGAGTTGCCATACGCACATACATGCAAGTATGCCAACGCGGCTATTTAAATGTCGCTGTCACACTTTTAGAGCATGCAGCAAACACTAAAGGCTGGATTTTAAGAGGCCTGTGCGCGTAAACCCCAGTGTGTGCACACGTGCTGGGCCTCTTCAAAGGGGCGGAGGCCGGCCGGGACAGCAGCCATTAGCCATTGTCCCGGGGAAGCGCGCACCAGCAGGGGCGCGTAAATTACTTCTGCATCCGAGAAGCAGCAATTAATTGGAGCGCACCGGGAGGGAACTGGGGAAGGCGCAATTGCGTCGCCGCGCTGACTTTACATAAATTCACCCCCCCCCCCCTTGCGTGCACCACCTGTACACGCGGCCACCCGATCTTATAATATGCACGCACCGGAATGTTATAAAATCTACCCCTAAATATTCAAAGTGAATCCAACCCAGGTTTTTCACCACCACAAGGCCTACTTTGAATGCTGCCCCTTAAATCCTACAACCAGTCTTTAGTGCTAGATAGTCACGGGCTCAATGGCAAAAAAATCCCAGCAGACTGCACCCTGGACTGCCTTTTTGTCTTCCTACTGGTTTTCCTCACTGTGTAATCCTCCCGTGAGTTTTGTGAAGCCCTCCAAGAAGTCCAGAACCCAAACCTTCTGCTCCCGAAACTCTACAAGCAGCCTCTCCTTGGCCTTCACAGCAACAGAAGCTGCTCCAGTTTTCAAAGATTAAGAATGGCAGGTAAGCTGTACCAGCACAAAGTTAATCGCACAGGAGTTGCAATCAGAGCGCACCGGCAAGGGCGATTTTCTCTCTTTGGAGCTCCCTCGACTGTTGGGAAGGCGGCACCCACAAGATAGCAGAAAGCATTACCCGTATACATTTTTATGCAGACCATAATTAGCACTTTTTAATTGCTTGCCATTATGTTATGTCGCATGGCATTCAAACTCAAGGTGCACTACCTTTAAATGAGCATGAGTTCTAAATCTCACTTGCAAAACATTAAGATAATTTAACTGTTCTAGAGATTTTGTAGCATACCAAAAATAGTCCCCCCCCCAAAAATCAAATACATGGGATATTCGATACTGTCTAAACACCAAGTTTCACTTTCTCTTCCTGATTTTCTTGCAATAAGTATCAAGATTCTCTGGGCTAACAATCTGTGCTGGGCAGAATAAGGCCCTGCCAAAATTAATTAGGAAGGAAGTTCCTTGCCAGGTTCTGCTGGCATCAGACATATTGGTTCCCACTATAACAGCTGCCAGGCAGGTTCCCATTTCATAGCTCTGAGCCCACTATGGATTCCTATACATCACAAGGCAAATGCAAGACTGGCATAGAGCAGGAGCAAATTCTCACAGAATAAGATCCAGCAGGGTGGGCTAGACATGTGTGAGGCAGCAATTTTCTGAATGCCCTTGTCGATATATTCCCTGCTTTCCTCCAGGTCTTCAACCATCCTTAATGTCTACTTTAAACAAGTCTTGATGTCATCAAGTCTTCCTATACCTGACAGATGCCACTATGGAATACATCTGCTGCCTCAATGCAAAGACACAAACAAGTTCCCATTATGGGTTTCATCTCAGCCCTAATTGTCTAAAGGTTTGCTCTCATCCATAGGGCAAAAGTCCTTGAAAAATGAACTTTACAGCATCTGTGACTGAAGTCTGTGCTCTTCCCACCCCACCCAGGAACCAAAGTCAGAATTATTTTGATAAATTGTATTTTTGCGGACAGTCTTGAGTTCTCTCTTTCTGCATAGGGTATCTGAGGATACAGTTCTTTTAGACCAGGATTCATTTACTACCTGAACACAAACTGGGTCTGGAGAAACCAACTTGGAATATACATTAGCTAGCTGGAACCAGAGATGTGCTACCATGTCCTCCTCAGAGGGCCCTCGCCAGCTCTGCTTCACTCAGCGAGTTCAGAAAATAATTTTAAAAGGGGCTCCAAAAGCATCCCTGGCTTGAAGTGGATTTCCTCCCTCACGATACAGAGACATATAATCAGGCTACCCAAGGAATCAAGTCAGTAGTTTCCTGGTTCCTGAATTACAGGGAGGCAGGAAAGCAGCTGACAAGTTGGGTTTTTTTTTTCAGACAACACATTTGCAACATCTCGGATGGAAATTACTGGTAAATGAAATAGTGTAGTGTAAGACAACAGACGATAGTCCATAGCGCTGTATAATTATTGCACTTCTACAACTCACTGTAATCAGCTTGCTGGTGAGCTATTTATTGAACAATGCTACTGTTACTCACACAGATCAAAACGAGACACAAAGGCACCCCCCTCCCCCACCCCACACACGTTTCAATTTTGTACAAAGAAGAGCCCTAGAAGGAAACACTGCCAGACGAACTGCTGCACACATCAAGATTGCAAGTGATTATTTTATTGTATTCATGTGACCATAGCTACAGCTGGGGGAGGGATATTTCTATGGCCTTTTAAACTGCAAGGGCTATATAGTATCTCCAAAAAGAAAGAGAGCTCACAATCCACCAATGCCAGCCATTTACCCACAGACTAGAACCACTACATAAGTGCACCAGGGCATCCCCTTAGATGACAGCTCTCTGTCACACGTGCTAGAATTGTGCATACTGGGCCACATGTATGCCCTCAGGTAAAATTGTACCTAGGGTGGTGCATAGCCCAAGGGGCGGTGAGGGGGGCTAAATATCTCCAATTCCTGCAACTATATTCGACGTTAGTTTGATATACAGAAACACAGTGAGACAAAGTGAAGGAAAAGCCATTACTTCAGCTTTTGGTTTCACTTTATAATGATGTGACTAGCCATTGCCTCAGACAGTAGGCCAGATCTAGACAGTCGCTTTACATTTTTTGACGGGTGGGGGGAGTAACAATTTTTTTACTGGTCTATTTTGGAGTAGCAACTGTGAACTATAATGCTCCATCACCCCACGTAATACTGTTCAGCTAATGTGAAGGTCTGTGATTGTCCTATGATCCTCCGATACAATCTTGGAATATGTAATCCTTGCATTTATTTTCTCTAGTATTCTTAACTACTGGCAGAAGACCCTCCCTTCATAGATTCTACCCCATCTGCTGCCAAAAATGTTCTTCCAAGTTCCTAATTTGCCAAGCTGGCTCGCCAAAACTACGGCTCAAAACGACTCCTAAAATCAATAGCAGACTATACGGTACCAATAAAGACTGTACAGTATAGCCGCCCTATATTACAAAGCCTCCCAGTATCCACTGGATATGATTTTCTCCAATGAATAGAGAAAATAATTATTTAAAGAAACAGCCTGGGATTCATTAACAACATCATCAGAACTTCCGAAGGATAATAGTAAAGGAGGACAAATTCTGATCCAGACAGGCAATCCCCGCTGCAGACATCCCCGGCGACTGACTTCTGCCGCGTGCAAGAAAAGCGCCCGCGCCACCCAGCCCGGACTAACATGCAGCAGCGAGGGAGGAGTTAAGCATCAGCCAGCCAGGCCCGGCGCTGCCCGGGAGGCTCCCTGACGCACGTGGGAGACGGGGGCGGGCTCCTACACGTCACCCACCCCTCTGCAAGAAAACACCGCCCACCCCTCCAAAAAAGGAACGCACGTACAACCCGTCCTGGCGTTCTGCCCCGCCCCGGATCACGAGAGTTGCACAGGCACGTCCCACGCCCGCGCCTTTTTACATCCCCGTTTCTCCTTTGAAAAAAAAAAAAAAAAAAAAGTCGACCCAAAAATAAAAACGTTTTTTTATATTTTCCCCCGGTAATTTTCAGGGAGGGAGCTGAAAGAAAAAGGAGAACATGGGGAACGTGTCATATGACACCCTGGATAGCACGTCATTATATGTAAAAGCAATCCTCGGCGTTCCTGCGGCAGCTGGAGTGCCGCCACCGCCCTAGACTTGACATCCAGGAGGAATTTTTTTTTTATACGGAAATTGCTAAATAAAATAGAGGCAGTCTGGAAACGTGAATATAGGCGCTGTTTCTGCTATACTTAATAGAGGAGTTTCATCGGTATGTGCAGCTTTCAGATCTCACATGACAGTTTTAAGACATAAAAAAACTGGCTTTGGATTTTCATGCTCCATTCAATACAAATTTTTTTTTTCCGATTTAAAGACAGCAAGCCACAGAAAACCAAACAAGGGGAAAAAGTGTTCTGCAGATCAACACAGTAGGGCAACCAACAATATAGTGAAAGAAGGAATACTGGTGTTTCCCAGATTATGCTGTGAAACCAAAGATCTGCAAAAGAGAAAACACCGCTGGCAAGAAATCACATCAACCTACTCATACGGAAACGTGACTAGAAGAACTATGGGGGGGAGGGGGCTATTCTGTTTTAACACCGGTCTATATCCGCAGTGCTCGATCACATTTCACTTTGAAAATCATGCAGTTGGCAAAACCTTGCCATAAGATCATAAACCCAGAGACACAAGAGTAGCAAAGGCAGCACACAGACACTAAACAAACCTGCACCCATTCTTGCAACAATAAAAAAAATAGATAGATATCCTGCAAATTCCCGTTCTTCGAAAATGGTGCCCTGTATCTTTAAACGGCATAATTTCGATTTTACATGCTGCCCCTTACCACGTGCTTTCTGTTGTTGCTGGGCTTGCCATTCCAAGAACATAGCTGCTTCTAAAAGCGTCTCCAGGCTCATCTCCTTCACTTGTTCTTCCGATCCCAAATCCTGGAAATATAAAAAGGGGAGTCTTTCGTGCCTTCTGCCTTAAGTGGAGGCGGGGGAGGGAAGAAAAAAAAAAGCAATTCCCCCCCGGTCCCCCGCCGTATCGTCCAGACAAGAAAAAGGTTGCAACAAGATGGCGATGAGTAACAGAAACACAACAAGAAAAAAGGGACCAGCACTGCCCTCAGCTACTACAGTGCTGCAAACAAAACCCGGCCTGGAAGTTTCGAAATGGCCGCATGGGACTCTTACATGTTTCAGAGAGGTAGAATGCAATGATTGCTGTGGATTCATTGAGTCTACACATGCAAAAAGAACGATACTGAAATTGGGTAAAAATAAGAACAAAATATTTAAGTTATAATGTTCCAGTGACAGCCTATAGGGGGAAGAATTAATCCTTATGTAATTTTATAGGCTGGGGCAATTCTTTATGCTCTCAGATGTTGATCAAGTCATTGAAGCGGAAAGAGGGCTATGTCTGCACCTTTCCTTACTTTGATTTTTATAATCGCATGTAACCGTGTTTTTTTTCTTTTTTTACAGGTTGCAAAAGAGAACATTTCCATCACGCATTGCGTGAACCAAGCAGCATACAGGGTTGTGCAGAAGAGGAAGTGTATACCTACATACAGTTGCCTCATATACGTTAAATAAAACACGCGTGGCGACCGTGTTGGTCCACTTGCCTGTTAAGAAAAGACAGTCAAATTGCATATAGAGAAAGAACTGCTCGGCTAATTAACGTTACGCAGCCTAATGAGATTAAAATATCTGCTTGATCCCCGTGAGCACTGCTGTTCCGTAAGAAATTGTCTAGTGTAAGCCATGGTGGGTGTATAGTTCTGTGCTATTATACTGCATTAGTGAGGTTTGTACGCGGTTGTAGTTTTCTTGTATGATCGAGCTTTACTAGGACAAGTACGATCCATCTGGGCAGGGGGACTATGCTCTGCGCCATGTTTTTTGGGCGTCCCTCCCCCCCACAGTGCCTTTGCATCTTATTAAAATATGTCATGCGCTCCCCAACCAATCAGTTTCCAGAACAACAAGGCATGGAGCAGCTCCACATGGACACCCAGTGCCGTCTGACTCAGACATTCTGCCATTTAAAGGGCCAACGACTCGGGAATTCCCTCATTCCCCCCCCCCCCCCCCATGCTTCTCCCTGCTAGGACACGTTGCGCCCTCCCGGCCGCTTCCCGCCTACGAACCCGGGAGGGTTTACAGTGCCCTCATTAAAATAATATAATTAATAAGCAAAACAAGAATGGACCTCAGGCACTAAAAATGAGAAGTTGCAAGCCGGGGAGGCGGATCGGAAGCAGGGTCCTCTCTACGCAACTTTGTGCCAAAAAAATGTGCATTAAACTTGATTGGGCTGTCAGCCGATAGTCTGATGCAGGGTCTTTGTGTGGGGTAGGGGCGGGATTTTTTTTTTGGGGGGGGGAGGAGAAATGCCATTGAGATTTGAGGGGAGGTCGGGGATCGGCCCTGGAGTCTTCTTTTCCGCATTTACTCGCGCAGCAGAAAAGGACGTGGGCGAATCGCCCTGCAGAGTTTAATCTTTCACAATAGACGGGGTAGGGGGGGGAAAAAAACAACGTGGAGGAGGGGTGGGGCCCGGAAAGGGGCGGGGTTACACAAGCGCCTGATGCAGAGGAAAGGGGCGGAGCCATCCACGGTCACCTTAGGAACTGGGCTTGCTCGGTCTAGTCGCGACTTGTGCAGGCACGCGGGGCTCCTTAAAGCGGCAGCGCTCGTCGGCAGACACGTGTAGAGCTCTGGCCGGGGGGGGGGGGCAGGGGAACGCCCCCCATAACTCCCTCCCCCTCAATCTGAGGCTGCGCACATCCCCCAACACTTTGTCTTACGTCAGTGCAGTTTCTTGAGATTCAGAATAATAAGGGAGTAGAGCCAGAAATGATCACGGAGCGTTCAAAAATCATTTCCGATCAGTAATTAAATACAAATCCGAATGGAAGCTTTTGAATTTTAATGATTCTGCTTTTACCGCTAATAATTTTTTTTTGGTACTGCTACAACCTAAATGCTGTAGTTAGCGTAAAATAACCACGTCTATACAGCGCTATAATTTGTACAGATCTAATACGCTGATCTAATAATGTACATGCCAGTTGTTCCAAGCTATTACACAGGAGCGGTCTTTATATATTTTATGCCAGTTGTGTCAAAGAAAAATAATGCAGAAATGCAGAGGGCAATGCTGCAGCCGGCTGCAAGCTTATCGCTGGACGGCTTGTATGCAGAGAGCTTGCTGCTGTTCCTACCCCCGTGTCACACATCTAAGCATGGGTTGCTTACCATAGCAACAAGAATCTGTAGATAATAGAAGGGCTGATGTAATAAGTTGGGCTGCCTAGAGTGTAATGTTTAACCTGCACATGCAACTGAGTGCTCACTTTTATGTGCACAAAATTTACTGGCCATGCAATAGGGAGTTTTGCACACAAAAATGTGTTCACAACAATGTGCTATAGTTAGAGCCTTCTATGCAAATCTCACGCTAATAATGATATTAGCTGTTAGCCTCTAATGCAGAGAAGTATGCTGGAAACATAACTCCTAATTCAGGCAGTGTAAAGTTTTCAGGACTAATGTTAGTCTATGGGCGGAAGCTAGAATTCCGGTGCCAGGACCTGTACAGTATATTCAAAGCGGTTTTCTGCATATAAAATATGGTTTATGTCCAGAGAAGGGCGACCAAAAAGGTGGAGGGTCTTCATCGAATGACTTATGAGGAGAGATTGAAGAATCTAAATATGTACACCCTGGAGGAAAGGAGGAACAGGGGTGATATGATACAGACTTTCAGATACTTGAAAGGTTTTAATGATCCAAAGTCAACGACAAATATTTTCCGTTGGAAAAAAATCAGCAGAACCAAGGGTCATAACTTAAAACTCCAGGGAGGAAGACTCAGAACCATTGTCAGGAAGTCTTTCTTCACGGAGAGGGTTGTGGATGCCTGGAACGCCCTTCCGGAGGAAGTGGTGAGGACCAAATCTGTGAAGGATTTCAAAACGGCATGGGATAAACGCTGTGGATCCATAAAGTCTTGAGGATGTGAATGAAATAAAATGAAGAAAAGAGGATGGGGGTGGCTTGCAGGAATGATGGCTACTACCCTTATTCAATAAACATTAACAAGGTTAATGCAAACTCCAACATTGCTCTATGCTTCAACGGCAAGAGGAAATGTGGGAAAAAAGATCTGCATTCACAAATAAGCGTGGGAGTAGCTTGCTTGTTGTGGCAGTTACTACCCCAAACCAAATTAGCCTGATGCTTCACTTTCATTGCATATCCAAGCAGTTCTCTGCTTCAGTTGCAGGGGGGACGAAGAAAAGAGGATTTATATTCAAACAACCAACAAGGACTAAATCGCACAGGCTGGGAAAAAACAAATAAGGGTGGGAGTAGCTTGCTTGTTGCGGTGGTTACTACCCTGAACCAATCAAGCCTGATACTTCACTTTGAATACATATACAGCACAGTTCACTGCTTCAACGGCAGGAGGGATTGAAGAAAAGAGGATTTATATTCAGACAACAACCAACAAGGACTAAACTGCACAGGCTGGGTAAACAAATAGGCGTGGGAGTAGCTTATTGCGGCGGTTGCCACCCCTGGCCACATTGATGCAGCTCCGGCACTGCTCTCTACATCAATGGCGGGGGTGAAAGGAAATTGGAACCAAAAAGTTACCAATAAGGTCCCTGACCTCAGCGGTCAGAGTAACAGATAAGTATGAGAAAAATAAGTGCGAAAGCTTGCTGGGCAGACTGGATGGGCCATTTGGTCTTCTTCTGCTGTCATTTCTATGTTTCTATGTGCACAACATATCTCTTGCTTAAAAAAAGTTTTGTATGCATAAATCATATTTTATGTATAGAAAAGTATAGTTTATGTGCACAAGTTGTTTTCTCAAATAAAATCTAATCACACAAAAATGATTTTTGTGCAGAAGGTATTTTTGGCACACATGACATATGTTCATCAATCATGTTTTTATGTGCACTAAGAATTTTCTTTACACGCATTTTTTAAATTCTGTACATTTTAAAAAATTCAAGTATGCGCGTTAAGAATGTGCGCTGTTATTCAGCTTACAATTTTAATGCTCATTTTATTACATTGGCCTCTCAGGAGTTTGTAATTTAGTCCTTTCTGATTTCAGATACAATATGAACTTCTATGGATTCTTGCTACCACGTTTTTTGGGGGGGGGGGGGGGGGGTTATTGTTTGATTCATTTTTTTCTCACAAATGAAAAGGATTCAAACAATCCATGAACTGAAATTCGTGGAAAGAATACTCCCGAAAATGTAACAAAAATTATTTTTTTTCCTTCTGCATATCCCTAATGGGGGTAAACCTGTATGTAGCAGTAGTTACTGCCATAAAAAAAGAAAAAATTAAACTTGCTGGGGGCACTAAATGGACCACTTGGGTCTTTTTCTGCCATTATTTACTATCAGGCCAATACAGTAAAGCGCGGCCAAGGTTACCCTGCTTCTAACCCGCTTTCTACTCACAATTTGGCCGCGTTAGTCCAACCTGCGATTCACTATCCCTTTTAACCCATCCTTACCGCCTCTTTAAATCAACGGGTAACCCTTTCCGCCCACGGCATGTATATGAGATGTAAACGATCGGATTAGCTATTCTCTCCCATACAGTAACGCGCGCCCCGATTATCGCTTTTTAAACCTGCAATTGTGCCGTGCGTTTAACCTGCTAATTTACCGCCTACCCCTACCCCTGCGTTAGTGTGGAGCGTCAGGCAAGCCGAGACGAAATTTCACGGGCCACGGAGCAGCCCCGGCCAGCCCCGCTTCACTGCCTGACCCCCTAACTCTCCGGGACAAGACCGAAGTGAATCGGGCAAACTTTCCACCAGCCCCCGCTCACCTGCCCTGGCCACGTCCATCTCCCGTGCTGACAGCTCCGGAGCAGCCCCAGTCCTCTCTCCCCTCCTCCCGGGGACAGCCGGCGGCGACAGTGGGCGCTCCCCATGGCTCCCTATTCTCTAAAAGGTAATGTGCATGCCGTGACCTCGGACGTCGCACGCCGTGAACTCGGACGTCCAGCCGGGTGCTCAGGTCACGGCGTGCACTCATTACCTTTTAGAGAATAGGGAGCCATGGGGAGTGCCCGCTCTCGCCGCCGGCTGTCCCCAGGAGGAGGGGAGAGAGGACTCGGGCTGCTCTGGAGGTGTCGGCGCGGGAGATGGACGCGGCCAGGGCAGGTGAGCGGGGGCTGGCGGAAAGTTTGGGGGGAGTTAGGGAGTCAGTCAGCCCTTCTCCTGTATCCACTTCCTGGTACCTGACATTTCAAATGACATTTGAAATGACAGGTACCAGCGCACCCAGGATACTGTATAGGCGCTGTATAGCGCCTATACAGTAAAATGGATTGCGCTTCATGGACGCTCGTTGGATGCGGCTTGCATTTGCATGCCATTTAAATAGAGTATCGAGCGGTATGTGATCCAGAGTGTGCGTGCGGCAAACGCAGGTGCGCCCGGCACTAACACACCTCTTTCTACCGCACCTTACTGTATTGGCCTGTATATTATTATGTAAATGTTTAGGAAATATTTATATGTACACTTATAGGCAATAAGAGTGCCCCTGAATATAAGCAAAATTATGGGGGCGTCCTAATGTGTGTTCCTAGCTGTATGTGGTCCCTGAGGATGACATGCCTACTAATTATTAGTGATGATATTCAGAGTGGTAAAGGTATTGCATTGCAAACTGCCTCAGTTCTACAAGAACATCAGCAAGCTCATTGTTGCTGATTTGATCTTATAATGGGGGCACATGTGAATCATACTGGTGAGCCATTAGCCAAAGAAAGCCTGGGCATTGCTGCCCAGGCTGGATGCGAAGAAGGGTCAAGATGAAGCTGAAGACATTCGTCTCCTCTGACTGTGCTTGTAAGGACCAGCTAAAGACCTGACTTTTCATAGTAATGGTGACCATGAGGGTGCGTATATCAGTCAGACTCTTCATGGCTATCCAAGCCAGAAAAGTCATTACTAAAACCAGCATTTATAGGAACTTCCCAGGTTCTTGTGGCTTGGTTTGGCCTCTGTCGGAAACAGGATGCTGGGCTTGATGGACCCTTGGTCTGCTCCAGCATGGCAATTTCTTATGTTCTTATGTAACACTGGGGCCTAGCCAAAAAGGATTCTTTCCTGTGCTGCACCTATGGACAAAAATAATCTTTATTGAAAAAGCTCAATTTCAAATTTTAGAATTGTCTAAAAATTTATTTTTTTTTACAGAAAGTGTAATTGGCATGTTATGGGGTAGAAAACCTACCCCTGCCTCCCTCTGCACGCGCCGAGCGTAAGTCCCGGGGCTTGAAACAATGGGCATTTCGGGGGCAGGGCCGTGGGCGGGGTACCGGCCTGGGGGCGTTCCGAGGGTGGGGTGCCAGCCCGGGGGGCGTTCCGGGGGCGGGACCGAGGCCTCCGGAACAGCCACCAGGCCAGGGGATGGAGAGCTGGCGCGTGCTAGTTACGCCTGCCCAGAGGCAGGCGTAACTTCTCCAACAAAGTCAGGGGGGTTTTAGTTAGGGCTGGGGGGCGGGTTAGATAGGGAAAGGGAGGGGAAGGTGCGGGGGGGCGGAGGGAATGGAGGAAGGCTGCTCGGCTCAGTGCGCGCAACTTGCACAATTGTGCACCCCCTTGCACGCGCCGACCCTGGATTTTATAACATGCGCGCGGCTGCGTGAACATGTTATAAAATCGGGCGTAGATTTGTTCGCGCCGGGTTGCGCGAACAAATCTATGCCCACGCACATGTTATAAAATCTGGCTCTATGTGTCTAAGGCAGGGGTAGGTCACTCCGGTCCTGAAGTGCCACAAACAGGTCTTGTTTTCTGGATATCAACAATGAATATGCATGAAATAGATTTGAATGTACTGCCTCCATTGTATGCACATATATCTATGCATATTCATCATAGATGTCCTGAAAACCTGAATCTGTTTGTGGCACTTCAGGATCAGAACTGCCTACTCCTGGTTGGAGGGAACAAACAAAACTGGCAGGATTTTCAGAACTCTGCCCAATTTACACTAACATAGCGTCGTCACAGACATCACAGAGGGTTTTCTCTGACATCATCAGGCAACTCAGAATTTCTTTGGAATCCTGGCAAGTTCAAAAGTTTCCAGGTGTATTCTTAACTCCTATCTGATCAGTTTTCATAAACATGGAATGTTTTATTCATTATTCTTTGCAGATGCACATATCTGTACCAGCATACCTTGTTATGGTAGCTTCTGAAGTGTATGGACAAACTGACAGCTGACTCTGTAATTCATAGGAGAGCTAATTACCATGCAACCAAAGTTGTCCACGAGTTCCTTTTTTAAGATTATTTTCCTTTATGGAAACTGGCCCTGTAAGATCATTGTGTCTGTGTCTTTGCTCTCCTAAGAGGTTTTGAGCAGTACATCTAATGTCATTCTAATTTATGCCACAGATACTATAGTTTTGTTTAGTTGTACTAACGAAGTGGGGTATACATTTCAATAAATAAAGGAATTAGAACACCCAGTTACACCTCCCCACACACACACACACCTTACACTTTTTATATGCCCTCAAGGCCCCCAACACTTAGAATCTCGTCTTATTATTTCCTAAACGGGAAACAGGCCAGGTCAGTTTACTGTAGCTGAAATCTCAGAGAGGTCAAAAGACATTGTGATGTCATCAAGCATTTGTAAAGCTGCCTTTCCATTGGTTGTCACTGAGCTTTTTTTTTAACATTGCCATTGGTTAGTGCCTGTGGTCACCAGCTGACTCCATTTCTTGCCTCATTTCATAGAAGGGGAAAAAATGGTGTGCTTATTACACAGAAAAATTAAAAAAAAATTCTTCTCATAATCTTGTTCAAATTTCTGCATCAAAGAAGGAAAAATGTTCACCTAAACTCCTCACTTTCCAGTCACTGGATGGATCCAGTTTTTGTTTTACCCCAAACTACAAGTCTATATATACAGTGGGTTAAAACCAGGACTGCTTCACTGTCCCTCCCCCCACCCCCAAACATGAAGCTATATGGTCACCTTATTTATAAATAATTATAACTCTCATAGAGCTGTAAGACTACAGAGTTACCTTCCAGCAGTGGCTGCTAAGATGTAAGAATGAGTAAGCAATTTACTTCTGCAATCCTTCCTGCAGGAAGAGGAAGAGGCAGGCAGGCAGGCAGCTGACCTGGGCTGACGCGGCAGTGAGTCTATAGCCGTGGAATATGAATGCAGAAGACTGTCAGCTTATCAAAATCTCCTGCTCCACCAATTAGGGCAATGATGGCTAAGTCCTTACGTTGAAATCCTCGACCCAGTGTGTGGCAGCAGTAAAAAAAAAAAAAAAAAGCAAATAGAATATTAGGAATGATCCAAAAAGGAATGGAGAATAAAACAGAAGATATTGGCTCTGTATCATAAGTGGGGGTAGAATGGGTAAATAAAGGACAATATTTATACTTTCAAATAATACTAAAACAAGGGGACACTCCATGAAACTAAAACTCAGAAGATTTAAAACATTTTAGACAGTACTTTTTGACTCGGGGTACAATCAGGCTGTGGAATCTGTTGCCAGTGGACACGGTCAATGTGACTAGCATAGTAAAATTTAAAAGAGGTTTGGAGGAAAAGCCCATAAAACATTATTAGCCAGGTAGATGAAAGAAAACCATCGCTATCCCTGGCAGCAAGTAACAGTAAATATTTGGAATCCGCCAGTTACTTGTGACCCAGACTGGCTACTGTCAGAGCCAGGGTACTAGGTTCGATGACCCTTGGTCTGATCCAGCCCAGCATTTCTTATGTCCCCTTATAACAACAGTAACTGTGGAATAGCAACTGGTATTGCCAGTTGTGATTTGTGCACGGATGATTCTCCTGCAAGGTGTCACTCCTGGGCATGTAAGCCAGTATGGAGCTGTTCTTTGGGCATAGGTTATTCTTCTGCAGAGTCCTGGGATTGTGAGTCCTGTTTATATCCCTGAATTTCGCTGGTTGACTAAGCCCTGGAATTTTGAGTCAACTAATGTTTCATAGTAATGATTGACAGCAGAAAAGGATCAGATGGTCATTCAGTCTTCCCAGCAATTTTCATATGGTAGTATCTGCCACTCCCTGCAGGTTACCCCCATGTTTCTCCCAAGGGTAGTAACTGCCACTCCATGCAATTGTTCCCCAGGCCTTATGATAAGGGTAGTAATATTTACAATCAAAACCAAGCAACTGTCAAACCCATAACAAATTACTGCCAGCAACAATTTTACTGGCTGAGGAGCCTTCCTCATAATTCAGACAATGCTGCTTGATGTTCTTTGCTTTAGGACTTTCATCTTGTGCTTTTCCCCTTATGTCTGTGTGTCAGTACCCCCAGTGCTTCAACGCCCATGTTGTCTGTATCCAGTTTATCCTTCTCCCCCTGTTGAAGTAGAGAATGATGTTGCGGTTGTGTCAAAAGCATCAAGGCTATTGATTGAGGATACTAAACTCCAAGCCTTCTCTTAAGGGTAATAACTGCCGATGAGTGAGGTTATCAAATTTGCAGATGATACAAAATTATTCAGAGTAGTTAAATCACAAGCAGACTGTGATACATTACAGGAGGACCTTGCAAGACTGGAAGATTGGGCGTCCAAATGGCAGATGAATTTTAATGTGGACAAGTGCAAGGTGTTGCACATAGGGAAAAATAACCCTTGCTGTAGTTACACAATGTTAGGTTCCATATTAGGAGCTACCACCCAGGAAAAAGATCTAGGCATCATAGTGGATAATACTTTAAAATCGTTTTCTCAGTGTGCTGCAGCAGTCAAAAAAGCAAACAGAATGTTAGGAATTATTAGGAAGGGAATGGTTAATAAAACGGAAAATGTCATAATGCCTCTGTATCGCTCCATGGTGAGACCGCACCTTGACTACTGTGTACAATTTTGGTCGCCACATCTCAAAAAAGATATAGTTGCCATGGAGAAGGTACAGAAAAGGGCAAGCAAAATGATAAGGGGAATGGAACAGCTCCCCTATGAGGAAAGGCTGAAGAGGTTAGGGCTGTTCAGCTTGGAGAAGAGACGGCTGAGGAGGCATATGATAGAGGTCTTTAAGATCATGAAAGGTCTTGAATGAGTAGATGTGAATCGGTTATTTACACTTTCGAATAATGGAAGGACTAGGGAGCATTCCATGAAGTTAGCAAGTAGCACATTTAAGACTAATCAGAGAAAATTCTTTTTCACTCAACGCACAATAAAGCTCTGGAATTTGTTGCCAGAGGATGTGGTTAGAGCAGTTAGTGTAGCTGGGTTCAAAAAAGGTTTGGATAAGTTCTTGGAGGAGAAGTCCATTAATGGCTATTAATCAATTATACTTAGGGAATAGCCACTGCTATTAATTGCATCAGTAGCAGGGGATCTTCTTAGTGTTTGGGTAATTGCCAGGTTCTTATAGCCTGGATTGGCCTCTGTTGGAAACAGGATGCTGGGCTTGATGGACGCTTGGTCTGACAAAGCATGGCAATTTCTTATGTTCTTATGCAGGTTACCCCCATGCATCCTCTTCTTCTTTCCCATCCTCCAGCCTTTAGGGATCCACAGTGTTTATCCCACGCCCCTTTGAATTCATTGACTGTTTTCTTCTTCACCACCTCCGGAAGAGCATTCCAAGCATCCACCACCCTTCTCCATGAAGAAATATTTCCTGATGGTTCTGAGTCATCCCCCTGGAGTTTCATTTTGTGATCCCTAGTCCTACTGTTTCTTTTTCGACGGAAAAGGTTTAAAGTTTGTCATCATTAAAACCTTTTAGGTATCATATCTCCCCTGTACCTCCTCTCTTCCATGATATATTTATTTAGATCCTTAAGTCTCTCCTCTTAAGTCTTCCGATGCAGACCCCACACCATTTTGGTCACACTTCTCTGTACCACCTCCATCCTGTCTCTGTCTCTTTGTAGATATGGTCTCCAGAACTGAACACAGTATTCCAGCTGAGGCCTCACCAAGGACCTGTACAAGGATATCACCACCTCCTTTTTCTTACTGCATCCTTTTGGCTTTAGCTATCAAATTGTCACATTGCTTCACCGTGTTCAGATCGCCAGATACTATTACCCCAAGGTCTCTCCCTTGGTCTGTACACATCAGTGTTTCACTCCCCATCACATACAGCTCTTTTGGATTACCACACCCCAGATGCATGACTGCACTTCTTGGCATTGAATACTAGCTGACAAATCTTTGACCACTCTTCAAGCTTTCTTAAATTATTTTTTATTCTCTCTGCTCCTTCAGGCGTGTCCACTCTGTTGCAGATCTTAGTATCATCCACAAACAGACAAACTTTGCCTACTAGCCCTTCCATAATGTCACTCACAAAGATATTGAACAGAACCGGTCCCAAACAGATTCCTATGGCACTCCACTTAACATGGTTCTCTCTTCAGAGTATGTTCCTTTTATCATTACATGCTGTCTCCTATTACTAATCCACGCCACCACCTTGGTGCTCACTCCCAAGCTTCTCATTTTATTCACAAGCCTTCTATGCGGGACTACATCAAAAACTTTGCTGAAATCCAAGTAGATCACATCGAGTTCTCTTTCTTAATCCAATTTTCTAGTCACTCAAACAAAAAACATCAATAAGATTGGTCTGGCAGGACCTGTCCTTAGTGAATCCATGCTGCCTCAGATCCTGCAAGCCACCTGATTGTAGATAGTTCACTATCCTTTCCTTCAGCAGAGTCTCCATTAATTTTCCCACCTCCAAGGTGATGCTAACTGGCCTGTAGTTTCCAGCCTCCTCTCTGCTATCACCCTTGTGAAGAGGGTCCTGTTGCACTCGCCACTTGAAGGGTTCTTCCCGCAAGCAACCTCTCTCACCTCACTAGGCCAATGCTGGTCCTGCTGCCTTCCATGGCTGTGGACTGCTGCTATCGGCTGTTGCTGTGCAGCCCAGATGCCTCCGACGCCGCTGTCCATACCGCAGCCCGCTGCCACTGCTATCTGCTGGGTGTGTTCTGGCTCTGGTCTCCTATGCGGCAGAAGAGCCACCGTTGCTGCCGCTTGCCGGCCCTGCAATTCCCGCGGCAGGGGAAGCCACTGCCGACCCTGCCTCCCCGTGCAGCAGGGGAGCTGCTGCTGATTCTCTTCTCCTCACGGCAAGGATGCCACCAGCGATGCTGCTGTCTCCACCTATCATCGGGCTCCTGCATAGGCCCACATGCATGCCTCTCTTTAACATTTAAAGGGCCAACGGCGGGTAAAGCCCTGCGGTCCAACTGATGATGTCATCACCTTGTCGCTCCAATAGCCCTATAAAAGGGCTAAGCTTCCACTCTTTGGGGCCTTCGCATGGATCCTCACAGTTGTCTGTGCTTCCTTCATCATGCAAGGTTCTCTGTGATCTTCGCCTGACTTGATGGTCTACATGCTAGATGTTCCTGGTCTCATGTGAATGTTCCTAGTCTTGTTCTTCATTGGAGCTCCTTCGTCATCTCTCCAGTGACCCTGTTTCATGTTCCTGATGTTCCTTGTTCTTGATGTTCCAAGTTCCTGATGTTCCAGTCCTGGTCCTGATGTTCCAGCTTCCGGCTCTTCGTCCTACTTCCAGGTTTCCTTCTCGTCCACCTTCCTGGCGTGCCACTGTCGTGGTCCGTGACCAGTCCATGAGGGGCTGAGTAAGGCGCTTCATGGCACAAGGCCTGTATTCATTTCTGCAGCGCAGGTCTCCTGAAAGGCTCTTGCTTTTAACGCCGAGGTCTGTTCCTGAATCCTGAGTCTTGAATCCTTAAGTCCTGTTCCTGGTCTTCGGAGTTCCTTGTTCCTGCTTCCATCCATGTTCTAGACTCAAGCCAGAGCCTGCTCCGCTCAGCGTGGTCTGCGACCAGCCACAGTCGGCTGTGTAGGGCACGCTTTGGTGCAGGCCTCTTCTGAATCTTTGTCATGTTTCCAGCTTCAAGTCTCCATCTTGTTATGATTTGACTATTAACTTGTCTTTGATTAGACTAGTATATTATTGTATACAACTGTATTCTATGTACACCGTTGTGATGGTTGAATAACTGATGTGACGGTATATAAAAACCAAATAAACTGTAAACTATCTTCTTGTCTGGAGTCTGCTTTGCTTCTGGTGTGGTCTGCACCCAGCCATGGGTGGCTGTGTAGGGCACGCTGTGATGCAGTACTCACCCCATACTAGTGCCTGAATCCGAATCTGAGTCTTCCAAGTTCCTCGAGTCTTCGTCTAAGTCTTCCAAGTTCCTCAAGTCCTCGTCTGAGCCTCCCAAGATCTTCAGTTCCATGTCTCATCATGTACCTGCCCTCAGCCTCCGTCTGGCCTCACGCACTCGTCGTTCCCAAGCGGCGGGTCCGGAAGGGATACCGAGTGGCCGGAGGGCTACTCTTGAGACCAGCATTGCGTTGCTGGGTCTCACCTGTGCGTGCAGGTCCAGTGGAGGTCTGAGCCTGCCTTGTTCCAGTTCCTCTGATGTCCCACGTCTCAATCCTGGTCCTGCCTTGCTCCAGCCTATGCTTGGCCACTTTCACCTCCCACAGTGCTTGGGGCTCCTTCCTGAGCCGCGCCGTGGTCCAAGGGCTCACATCCCTCCAGAGCAAGCGACTGCACCCCCGCTTTCGCAACAGGTCCATAGCTGCACTTCTCCAATTTCATGGCATCAATCCCATTTCTAGGGATCTATTGAAAAGGTCCTTCAGCGGATCCACCAGCACATCTCTGAGCTCCCTCAGTATCCTGGGATGTACCTCATCCAGCCCCTTGTCCACTTTCAGTTTACTTAGCTCATCCCATACATTCTCTTCTGCAAAATGAGTTTTGTTTACCCACCCCCATCTAAGATTTTGTCAACCAGTAATGGTCCTTCTCCAGGGGCCATCGAACTGAAATATTTGTTTAATATTTCTTCATCTCTCTCCACACATAGCTCCTCATCACCTTTAAGTTTCACTATACTACTTCGGGCCTTTCTTCTTTTTCTTTTTTAATTTTCTTTTTATTTGCATTTTAAACATATTACAAGAATAATTTCTTGTGAGTATAAATGAGGGTTACAGAAATATGTTTTACATAAACTTAACCTTTAACAATACCAGTATACACCATCTTTTCATAGGTAGATGAGGAAGGACATGGAAATAATGGAGCAAATTTGAAACAATGAGAAAAAGGCTACAATGAAACACTGGACCCCCTGATTACATTTATATCAGAAAACTATGATGTTAATCCCAAAAGACCCTTTAGTTGTTCCGGGTCAGAAAAAACATATCTTTCATTCTTATAATTCACCAAGCACCTACAAGGGTACTTTAAAGTGAAAGTTCCCCCCTTAGATAATAATTCCTGTCTTAAAGCTAAGAATTTTCTCCTGCGGATTTGTGTGTTCCTTGCAAGGTCGGGGTACAACCAAACGTTTTGTCCATAAAATGTAGCCAATCTTGATCGAAAAAAGAATCTCATTATATTGTCTCTTTCAGATATGAAAGCGAAGGTTATCAATAGCATCTCTCTGTTTTTTTACTTCTAATTCTTGCGAGCTTTGGATTATTTCAGAGATGTTCAACAAGGCTTGGTTTATGGAATTCTGTTCCTCCATATTTTCCCTGGTTTTTTATTTGACCTTTCTTAGATCTTATATAATGCGCTTTAACAATAGCTGGAATACATGCTGATGGAATTTTCAGAATTTGTATCATATACTCTTTGAAAAGTTCAATCGGGGAAAGTTGGTCCACCACAGAAAAATTGATCACTCTTAGGTTTAATGCACGGGTTGCATGTTCAACATTTTCAAGATTTTTCAATAAGTCCCCTTCTGTTTGTATTTGATATTGTTGAACCTTTTCTACTTTAATCAAACGTTCATCCATACTTGTAATTTTCTTTTCTTGTTCTTTCAAATTATCAGTATTGATTTTTAAATATTTATTTGTCTCAGTCACAGCTTCTGTTAATGTTGATATTGATGTTTCCAATTTCACAATCACATTCCATATAGTATCGAGTGTAACAACGGGAGGTTAATCGTTATATTTTTACTGACCTTAGGTCTTGCTCCTTGGTCCTGCAAGATATCCCGGTCAGGATCTCCAGCCCTCGGTGAACTAGTCCCAAAGGGAGGTTTCACAGCAGTTCCCGCTATCTCAGATTCGCAAGTCGCCGGCTTTCCCTGCTTCACCAACCCTCTTTCGCGCTGAAATCGTGTTCCTTCATCTCTTTCCGCTGGTCTTCTGGAACCTGAGCAGTATCCAAGTCATCTGACGATTTTTCCCCTAGCGTCAAGCCAGCACCCGGTGGAGGCGGCATTGCCGGTGCTCCAGGGCTCAACGAGGCTTTCCTCGACAAGGACGGGAGAGTTTTGCTCCAAACCCCACCCATCAGCAGTCCTCTCGGTGGGAGTTACAGGGGGTAAGCTGAAGCACTCGGCAATGCTCCATTGCGACGATTCATGTGTAGAGGTAAAAGGCAAACTTTTCAGCTTTGCCTTTCTTTTTGTATGAGGCATTTTTCGTCGACTTAGAGGAAATAAGGTAAATGGCTTTAGGAAAAGTAAGAGCCGAGCGTTTCCGTTGCTCTCAGTGCGCCTTTCTTCTTTTTCTGATATATCTGAATAAATGTTTTGCCACCTCACTTTAACTCTTTGGCAATCCATTCTTCCACTTGAACTTTTGCTTTCCTGATTTCTTTCTTTGTCTCCCTCAGCTTCATTAGATATTCTTCCTTACATTCTTCTTTTTGGGATCCTTTATACTTCTTGAATGCTATTTTTTTTGCCATTATTTTGTCAGCCACCTCCTTAGAGAACCAGATCAGTTTCTTTTTCCTCTTAATTTTGTTTACTTTTCCAACATATAGATTTGTTGTCTTTGTAATAGCTCCTTTTAATTTGGCTCACCATTGTTCCACCTCACCCATTTTCTCCCAGTCTTCTAATTTTTCTTCCAGGTACATCCCCATTTTGACAAAGTCCATATTTATGAAATTCACAACTCAGGTCTTCTTGTGACTTCTCTGCATCTTGTTTGCAATATCAAGCCATACTGCCTGATGATTACTGGCGCTCAGGTGGGCACCTACCTGGACATTAGAGACATTATCCCCATTAGTGAGCTCTAGGTCAAGTATCACACCCTCCCTCATGGGTTCCATTATCATTTGTTTGAGCAGAGCCCTTTGAAGCACTTCCACTATTTCTCTACTTCTTGTAGATTCCGCAGAAGGGATACTCCAGTCCACATCCGGCAGATTAAAATCGCCAACAAGCAAGACTTCTCCCTTCTTTCCACTTTTTGGATACCCTCAATCAGATCTCTGTCCAGTTCTTCTGAGAAGGAGACCTGTAGATCACACCAATAAAAATGGAAGCACCACCTTCTTTTTTTAGGATGGTCCATAATACTTCTCTACCCCACGTCCCTTGCAATTCCATTGCTTGGTTATTGTTTTTGATATAAAGAGCTATTCCTCCCCCTGTTCTGTCCTCTGTCCTTTCTAAACAAGTTATAGCCCAGGATGGTTGTATCCCAATCATGAGAATCAGTGAACCGTGTCTCTGTAACAGCAACAATGTCCAAGGCTACCTCCACCATTAGGGCCTGCAAGTTTGGAATTTTATTGTCCAGACTATGAGCATTTGTGGTCACAGCTTTCCAGCTGCTCTTCCTAGTCACCTTTTCTGCCTCTTTTAACTGATTGATTTTATGACTCTCTCTCCCCACTTCCTGTATTTCTTGGTAGTGACCTGCCAATTTCACTGGGCCACCTCCTGCCTTCCCTGCTGTCTAGTTTCAAAGTTAAGCTGAACGATCCTGTTGTCTGTGGAGTCCTGACACAACCCTGCAACCATCACCTCCTTGCAAGGCCAACCCAAGACTCACAGCAGAAATAGCCACTACAGCCGATGCTGCTGTCACAACAGATGAAGGAAATTCAACCACATTAATGGAAATCCACCAAGCTTGCAATGAATGCCAATTAAATCATCTGTCAACCTGGAAAATGCAAACAGACATTACCTCTTCCCGCTATGTTGGAAACTACATACTGGATTTGTGTTGATTCAAGGATGGCAAGTATCACTTTGGTAAGAAGAGCATGTCTGCTACATAAAGTTCAAGACAGAAAAGCACCCAAGCAGTCACAGGCCTTCTCCATGCAAATTATTTAATCAGCCTAATCATTCACATCTGGCATTCACCTTATACAACACATGGCTTATGACGAAGGATCAAAGCATCCACAACCTCACTTTCACCTACATATGGAGCACGCTGGTCTTCGCATCATGCAAAGTTACTACCACCAACCATCTTATATGATCACCAGAAGAACAGTATGAGTGCTGTAGGATCTTGCATTGTAGGGCACATGCCTCTGCTGGCCACAGGAGGAAGCAGTGCAAGCTTCCTCAGAAGAAACTGGTTTATAGCACTTAGGAGTTCAGCTGTCAGGATTCAGGAGTTCATTAATTTCCAGAAGGTCTAGTCAAGGCCATGCTTAAAGAATTAGCCAAAGTCTTTACTAAAGAACCTGAAGACTTTTCTAATGTCAACTACTGGCACTGGTATGGCAAATATTTCAGGATGTGACTGTCCAGCCTCTGCTTCTGATTCAGGAACCTATTGCTGTCCTTCCATGTCCCCTCTTATGTATTTAGCCAAGCATGTAAATGTTAGCTCCAGTTATTAGGTGACAGGTAGCAGTATTCTAGCTGAGAGCACATAGTATCATTTTATCTGCATACTCTTTTGTTTCACTGCAGTTACTTCCTCTGTCTTTGCTTTTGGAGGAACTGTTCTAAAGTGAGCCTGCCTGTTCCTGATGCAGGCGTGTGCATGCTTGTGAAGGGGCCTCCTGTGCAGGGAATAAAACATGGATGGAACATGCTTCCTCTCTGATCAGAGACACCGATGAGTCTGGCACCAGCAAGATTCTTGGACCTGATGGACATGATGCTTGCAGAGGGCATGGTCGCCACATAATGGCTTGCTGGCCCCTTATTAGTACATTGTATTACAGGAGAAAGTGGAAGCTATTTCTATGCTAATGCTATAAGGGTTACATTTTTCACTACATTTTATTTTCTCTGGTTTTGGCAGCAGCGACTAACCCCAGAGAAGCTCTAGCTCAGCTTCCAACGAGCCTGATCCAGGTGCCGGAACTCTGTTAAGAACATAAGAAATTGCCATATTGGGTCAGACCAAGGGTCCATCAAGCCCAGAATCCTGTTTCCAACAGTGGCCAATCCAGGCTACAAGTACCTGGCAAGTACCCAAAAACTAAGTATATCCCACGCTACTGATGCTAGTAATAGCAGTGGCTATTCTCTAAGTCAACCTGTTTAATAGCAGGTATTGGACTTCTCCTCCAAGAACTTATCCAAATCCTTTTTAAACCCAGCTGCACTAACTGCACTAACCACATCCCCTGGCAACAAATTCCAGAGTTTAATTTTGCATTGAGTGAAAAGGAATTTTCTATGATTGCTCTCTCACAGGTCACAGGATGCAGCTAGCACCTGAAGAATGCTATACCCTAGTGACAAGTGTAACAGTAACAGAGCTAGGACTGAGACAGATAGGCTGATGGTACAGGTCCGGAAGAGAACTGATAGAATCTCAGTGATCAGGGTAACAAGGGAGAAATGGGTGGGAGAAGAGGTCCTAATCTGCCGAGAACCAGTATGTTAGCATTTTACTGCATGTTTCGGTGCAGTATTTAAAAAGTGTACATACAATACCCAGCCTCTGTATATTACAATTGTTACTGCAGGCATTTTTTTTGAAACCCTAGAAATCTGTAGTTCTTCCATATGCCTCAGAGCAACCATGATTAGAGCAGTGTCACAAATTATCTCCTATAAACATGAAATCTGATTGGTCCATATTCTGCACACATGTGATGTATTTATGACATCATACTCCCAGAAGCTCAGGGGAAGCAGCAGTGCTAACCTTATTTTGGATAACTCAGTTGGCAGCCAAAGCAAGCAAAATTATTAAAGTCCTCCCTCCTCCTTTTTACATTCTGAAGAGATGTTGCGGTCGCCACTGCTTCCCCCTTACTAGCTGGAATCCAAGGCCGGAAACGCTGCCTCCGCTGCTCTGCTGAGTATTCAGGGCGTCCGCCATTGCTGGGCCGTCTCGCTGCCGCCATTCGCCCACGTGGGGACGTGCGTTATGGACATACGCTCACCGGAAGCCTGACCCCGTCTGAGCTGGCCACGCCATGCCCCAAGCCCGATATAACCGGCGTTCCTCAGTCCTCTCATTGCCTTGCAACGAGGGTCGCTACAGTGTGTAGTTCTTAGTTGCACTTCCGTTGTTCTGCTTCAGCTACCGACCTCTGCTCGTTCCTGACTCTGCTTCTGCCTGCCGCCAGCCACCGACCTCTGCTCGTTCCTGACTCGACCGCTGCCTGCCACCTGCCTCAGTCCACGGCTTCTCTGCCGCAGCTGCTGCGCTCCTGTCCTCCGGACCGCGCCCTCCGCAGGCCTGGGCTGGAACTACTGCCAGACTGTCTTGGGCCCTGATACCTTCTACTTCCTGCCAGGCTCTGGCCTACTCGCTGCTGGCTCCCATATTGCACCCTGCAAGTTCCATTCAAGACATTACTGACTCTGACCCTGCTTCCGCTTGCTCTGTGCTCCCTGGCCTATTGGCTCTTGCTGCTGGACTCTGTGCTTACTCCTTGCCCGGGCCTTCCTAGAGAGACTGACACTGTGCATAAGTCCCAAGGGACTGGGACCCTACGGGCTCCTCCTGGGGGGTTCCGGTTCCCGGGTGAAGAGCTTATCAGCACTCCCAAGTCCCAAGGTTCTGGGACCCTACGGGCTCCTCCTGGGGGTTCCCAGTTCCGGGGTGAAGGTCCTACGTGTGTCTCCTAAGTCCCAAGGCTCCAGGACCCTACGGGCTCCTCCTGGGGGGTTCCTGGTTCCCGGGTGAAGACCTGTGCCTGTGGCTCCGCCTCCTGAGCTACTCTACCCAGGGTGGTTCGGCTCAAGGGTCCACTCTCGAACCACAGCTTCCCAGACTGCAACAAGAGAGCAGTGTTTAAAGTTTTTTGGTTTTTTTTTTTGTCTTGCGAGTTCCTCCTGCTTAGCCATTCCCACCATTATGAAGTGGTGCTGCTGTGCTGACCTTCATCAGAACCTCATATGTAAATTACACTGATACATGTAAAAAAACAATGTAACATGGAAAAGTGCAGGGTGGGAAAGGCAATTTGGTGTTCCTGGCAAAAAGGCAAAACAAAAGCATGATGCAATGCAAAATATATTAGAACAGAAAGAAGAAAGGAGACCTATAAATAACCCCAAAATAGGAAGTAAGAGAGTCAAGGAACAGGCAAATTGATATTGAGTGTTATGATTTGTGGGTATGTGGGCCCTTGGCCCGAGGTGCAAGTTGTTACTACCTGTGGGAAGGACCCCCATAGGTCTGCACCGCCGGGAGGCAAGATCAGAGACAGCGGGGAGCTCTGGGTGAGGCAATAGAGAGTCCCGCGGCACCAGGAGAGGACCCCCGTGGAGAGCAGACTGGAGGCTATACCTGGGCAGGGACCCAGAGAGAAGGAAAGCCAGACAGACCGCAGAGTGGGGGGCATGAGGCTTGGCCAATCAGGAGGTACTCCAGAGGGCAACCCCGAAGGGAGGAGCTGCACAGCGTAGGATGATGATGTAACACCGTAGGCCAGCCCACAGGACAGGGAAGCCTGAGCTGAGCCTCTAGTGATGACATAGCACCGCCCCGAGGACCGGGGAAGTGTAGACAGTCTCAATATAGTATGTAGGGGCAACCCCAAGTGGCGGGGTTGCGAGCAAGTCCCAGGGAACCCGGAGGGCGCTACCCCAAGGAGCGGGGAGGCTCTGGCAGTCACTGTAAAATGTAAGCACGGTCCTGAGGAGAGGGAGGCGCAGTCTTGTTTAGGCTGCGGGTGCAACCCTGAGGAGCGGGGAAGTCCCACTGTAGAACTCACGGATAGCTGAGGTGTCCCAGGAGTTGCAGAGCCAGCCCAAGGAGCAGGATAGGCAAGGAGAGCGAGTCTCCAATGCATGCACTGGCCCCCGAGGAGCAGGTACCAGATGGGTCCTGTCCAAAGCACGAAGCGTAGTCCCAGGTACACGTAAGCAGTAGTTGAAGACGAACGGAACTTGTTGCCAAGTTGGCTAGCTGAGGGTGAAGGTGGAGTTTAAATACACCGGTCTGATGATGTCATCAAGCAGAGATGCCCCCGAGGTTCCCGCCGAGGAGACTTCAAAGGAGGGCCCGGTGGTTCGCGCCTAAGAAGGCCCAAAGTCGAGGAAGATGGCGGCGGCATCCAGGCCACCATGATGAGTCCCGGAGAATGCGGCAGTGAAGGCTGGCCCAAGCCGCGAGCAGGCCCGGGGAAGGCAGGAGAGCAGTGCAGGAAGTAAGTACACACGGTCGCAGCCATCTGCGACCGACGGGCATAACATTGAGGAATCTCACTTGTATTGCTGAATTAGAGCACTATAAAGCTGTTGTGTTTGTGGCATTGTGGACCCTTGGTCGCAATGGAGATGACCCCGCCCACAGGGAGGGGCCCCGTGAGGAACCACTGCGATAGGCTGAACTCAGATAGCAGACACAGTATGGATAGAGGCGTTATTTTACTGCTGTAGATAGATGGTGAAAGCAAGAAGGTAGGCACTGATCCCAGAAGTGCCAGTACGTTCAACAGGCTCAGATGTGAAGTCTTACCCAGATGTTTATGATAGGCGGAAGCCCGCAGTGCGGGTATTGTCGTGGCTGGTGGGTGGAGCTGGAGCACCGGATCGTAGAGGTACTCACAGGAATGATGGCGTCTTCCTGATGGTGGAAAGTTGGGACCGAAGGTCTGTGGTGCAGGATATATTGGCTGGTAGGCCCTCGAGGAGCGAGTACCCGATGGTCCGATATCCTGGAATGTAGAAGAGAGAGAAAGCGGTTGTCTAGTTAGAGAGGACCCCGAAGCGTAGTTGGAAATGAGAGACCCCGAGGAGTGGGTATCTAGAGCTTCTACAGGAGCGAGGCCCTTGGAGTGGAAGCAGCGTCTAAGCGTGCAGCTTACAGCGGTCAGAGTAGCTAAAACCGAAGTCCTTGCTAACTCAAGGTGGTAGCAGAAGCGGAGGCTAGATATACCCGGAGGTACTGACGTCATGCGGTGGGGCCGCCCCCAAGGTTCCCGCCATGACGTGTATTTGAGCGTAGGAGATGTGCGCACTCACACCCTAGGAGGCCACGGGAGTGAGCATGGCGGATGGGGATGCTCATGCTGGTTTGGAAATGCCGAGACCCTAGGCACAGGAGGCAGCCATCTTGCCCAAAGAGAGTGAAAGAGGAGAAAAAGAGGAAAGGCAGAGCGGTCGCAGCCATCTGTGACCGACGGACGCAACAAAAGCTTGCATATTTCCTTGTCATGGGCACTTTATGGAGGTGGTACATAGTAGACAGGAGCTTTAAACGCACGTATTTTATGCAAATTTTCAAAGGGAAATTACCTGTATTACTTCCCTATGAAAATAAGCAGCCGTAAATTACCTGCTAAAAGGAACCCCCATGCTTTGTCCTTTGTATGGGGGGCCAGAATAGATGGGTACAGCCAAAGGCTGCCTACACGAGCTGTTATTCCCCTGACCCTTAAGGATGTCTCTTTTTAACACACCTAAACGTTTGCATGCTGTAGAGTCTGTGTGTACTTTTAGGCATATTTGAGGGGGGTGGCTTTCAGTCAAGCTATTTTATCCAGGTAAATACCTCTGAACACTGCTCTCTGTCAATATTGGACAGTATACAAGAAGTACATGTTTCATTCAGCTGTTCCATCCCATATAAGCAAGGTGGCTTTCATTAATGACATCAGGCAGACTGGGCCTGCCGCAGAATGTTGCTAGGTCCAGAGTCATGGGGCCTGTTCCCCAAATCTATTTGCAAGTGCTCCAAATGCTGCCAGCCCCTGTCAGTCCCCTGATGATGGGACGCTGCTGCTCAGCTGCAGAGGGTCACACACAGACCAACAGCTCCAGGGTATGGATTCTCCCATTGGAGGGGGTAGACAGACCTCCAGGGCAAAACGTGCAGTGGGTCACTCACTCACCAGGTGTCTGCTCAGGATGGTACAGGTGCTAAATAAATAGAAGGGACACTCTAGGGTGGTGTTCCAACTCAGCTTTACTGCAGATCTTCTAAGGTAATTAACTGACACCATGCACATGTGATTCTGGTCACATCCATGTCCCAAAGGTATATTAAGAAGCCTTTTTCTATCTGTGAAAGCATCCCTCAGTGTTGGTGTCCTGAAATACTCTCATCCTTCACGGTTTGGAATGGCGCGCATCCCAGGTGGGCAGAAGTCTCCTAGATATAATGGAATCCCTTCCCAACAATTCCCGAGGTTTGCTGATGGTCCGGACAGGATTAGGGTTGTTCCTAATCCTCTTCTTTTCTCCCAAGACAGATGTATTGGGGGGGGGGGAGGGGGGGGAGAGATTGTCTCCACATGATAGTCTTACTCCTTATTTTCCTCTCCAGATGGTAACCAATTGGGGATCTTTTAGGATGAAAGGTCCAAATACAGCAGGGAAACTGACTCTCCCAGTTTTCCCACTACTTGGACAGAAAGGTTGTACTCCAACATTTAAAACAGAGTCGCCCTCTCCATCTGCTGGGTATGAGGTAAAATCAGTGGGTCTTCTCTTTCCCATCTTTCCCCAGGTAGGGAGATTTTGCCTCCCTAAGCCAGGACTAGGATAGCCAAAAAGTAAAAAAAAACCCCAACAAAAAAGGCAAAATTCCTTAAACAATACTGCAAAAACCTCGAGGCAACCTCACCAGCCAGCCAAACTACCCAGGAATAAGGAACCAAAGAAAGGCCATGATGTTTTTAAATCCAATGAAAAATGCCACTCTGATCTCCCACAGTTCTGTCTGCCTTTAAGCAGACAAGAGCTCACCACTCCAGCAGCTTCCTAAGAGGTGCTCTTACGAGTGGTCCGCTTCTCCCCTCACTCCTCTGCCCCAGGCCCTAAGCTAGAGCCATCTAATGGAGGGCCCAAGGGAGTCTCTACATTTAGTATTTTTTGAGTTATTGGTGGGCTTGAAATAAAACACATTTACAAGGTTTCTACCCCAAAGTACATGTAATCTTCAGTTTAAGAATGATAGGTTGGACTATTACAACCACACAAATACGCTCTAGCATCCAGACCAACAAACAGGAGGCCCTCAGCATGTTCCTGCGTGAGATGCACTTTAAACTTCTCCAAAAGATTATTTGCTGGCCCCGAAAAGCATTCCTTGCAGGTATCGCTCCTTCGCATGCATGTCTAAAATGTGCTCAACCCAATGCTTCTTCTTTAATTCATTGTTTGTGGGAATGTATACAGATTCAAGACTTTTGGTCTCAGATCCTTCAGTACGTTAACGGATTGGTCTCTGATACACTGGGTTGGGAGACAGGGATTTCAGGCAAACAGGCCCAAGTTTCTCCTGTCCAGTTATCGCTAATACATAAAGGACGTTTAACTGCTCTTCGCCTGATTTTCCGACATTGGATTTCCTCGAATCCCCCTACTATGAAGGAATGGATAGATGCCATGCTGGACTTATATCTGCTGGAACGGAAATCCATACCATCCAACTCTAAGAAGAAAGGGCTGTGCTTCCAGAACACTTGGAGTAAATTTGTACACTCACTACCTTTCGAACTAGATGCCACACACTCATGAGAAATGACGCATCATAAGATATGATGCTCCAATGATTCAGACTGGATCCCACATAGAGGGATGGAGGGAGGGGGAGAGGGATATGGGACATGATATAATTTTGCATGTTGTAATACTGGACATTTGGTTCCTTATTCTTTGATTATTTGGTTACTGGACATTTGAAACATTGCTATTGATATAGATAAGGACCACACACACGTGACGAGCTCTGTTGAATGTTCAGATGTTTATTGTGTTATTGTTTATTAGAAAACCAATAAAAATGATTACAAACAAACAAAAAAAAAGAATGATGATCAGTCAGCAAGAAACAGACAAGGGGTTTGCAGGGCGGTGCTGCTGCTGCCAGTAATTTTTCTCTGACTAGGTAATTTTGTACCATTCATGGCTCCTCATTTTTTGTCTCCCACCTGCAGGTCCAGCTGAGTTGTCACACACCAATCCTAAAACCTTAGCTCCTGGATGCCAGAAGCCCAGGGCTCCGTAAGGGAATCTCAGGATTAAGTGCGTTTCCCAGAGAGAGCAGATAGCAGTTAAGAAGGAGAAGCTCTGAGCTCTGGTTACTTTAGGCTTAGGTCTGAAATTATTTCACTATGCCCTCCCCTAGACAAAGAATGGGCTCTTTTGACCAAGAAAGACGGATGAACTCTATCGAAAACTTCCTGTGTTAGTTCTGCCCTGGTGCACTGTGCTAAAAAGCAGGGGTGATCAGCTGACGCATGCATTATAGTTATTACGTTCTGGAAACCAAGGCTCCCCTTCTTGTTCACTGGCATAAACAGATCTTTGGCATTGCGCTTACTGGAAAACTGACCTATGTGGATACTGATGTAGGGACCCCCATAGATTTCCCACTAATTCATGGTCCCCCTTTGTATGGTAGAGAGATGTGCTGGGTCCATTCAGAAGAGCAGCTAGACTGGTTTGTGCCTGTGAGGGCATGTAGAGGGTTTCACGTATTCTCTCCATGACAGGAACACAGAGAGCACAGGGACCTGTTGTGCGCAAAGAGAGGAGCTGCAGACCCAAAGGCATAAAACTTGGAAGCTCTTTCCTTATTATTATTTTTTGAGAGCAGCGTGAAGCTTTCCATTTTCATTTTCGGATTTGATCACTTGCACAAGGTGAGTTACACATTCAGGTAGAGTAGATAGGGTCCTTGCTCAAAAGGGCTCATAATCTAAGGACCTGATTTACTAAGCTTTTTCTTCCATTCCGCGACTATGGAAAAAAATGCTCGGCAAATGAGGCCCTGAGTTTGTACCTGCAACAGTGCAGGGAGAAGCGATTTTTCCCAAGGTCACAGGGAGCGTCAGCAGACTTTGAACCCTGGCTTCCCTAGTTCTCAGCCCACTGTTGTAACCCCTAGGCCATGCCTCCACTCCAATCAGGTGCTCCGGACGGGGACCGGTGAAGGCGTGAGAGTTTCCCAGTGGAGTGGAAGATAGCTCTCGTTCACAGGAATTTATTAAGGAAGGAAAGGTTCCTGTTCTAGAGCTCAAGTTATTTCTTCCCAGAGAAGGCATTTTCATACTGAATTTTTCATTTCAGTGTTATCTGGCACTAGATAAGTGCAATACAAGTTGGGGAAAAAATGAGTCAGTGTCAGCTGGGTGCAGCAGAGGAGAAGCGATTGTACCCATCCGGTACTCAACATAAGAGAGGAGAGGAGATTGTCCCGTTAAGGTGCAGTGAAGAATTGAATTTCAGGCACCAAGGAGCATCCTAGATGGTACAGGAACTCCATTGCCTGTCTGGTAGGTGGATCCTGCGATACAGAAAAAAAGGGGATCCTGAATATGGTTTGTGACTGTATTAAATGGGAGAAGCAGATCAATTTCCAGATAACTTTATCCTTTATCAGACTGTCGCCACTGAAGATGTTTTATTGCAGTAATGTTTATTATTGTCCAAGCATCTAAACCCTAAGGGCCTAGAGGTGTAACTTTGCCTAGGTTTGGGAATGAACCTGCACCTGGAACCCACAGTTAGGTAATGGGAGGCGGGGATTACACCTAGAATACATCGTGGGGCACATTTTGGTGTTACTATAATTCCAGATAAACTACTTGTTTCTGTATGGGAGTGGGGTGGCTTTTTTTTTTTTTTTTTAATAAAGGTTTGATTTGTCTGTTTTTAAAAAATAAAGTTTAAAGTGAAATAAATGCAGGACTAATGAAGGCTTGCTGTACTGGTACCAGTGCCTGGACTCAGGTCCTGAGGTCCGTACAATTGCACCGCAGTTAGGAGTACCCTAACAAACGTTTTACTCTAGCCAGGACTCAGCTTGCTTGCTTTCAGGATTGTTTGAAGCTTCTGTTAAACCATGGTATCTGCTTTTCAGGTTTAATGGTTTGTTTTTTTCAGCTTGTAGGCTGGAACCGATAATGTTTATGAATCTTAAAATTCAGGTGAAACCTGCGGCTGCACAGCAGGACAATTTCATGAGATTTTCCTAAGAATTTCAATTTATTTGTGGTTCTCCTTTAGGGGGGGGGGAGGGAGGGAGATTTGATAGATACTTTTAATTACCTTCAAAGAATAAACACGTGGGAAGCAGGCCTTTTTACAAAAGAAGGGAAGTTTGAGAATGAGGCATCACAGGATAAGGGTAAAAAGGGGAATAATAAGGAGCAATCTGAGAAAAATATGTCTTCACGAAGGGGGGGGGGGGTAGATCCATGAACAGTCTCCCATTAAAGAGATGGTGGAGACCAAGAAAGCATCATATTTCAAGAAGGCAAAATGGCCTGGGCCAGGCATAGGGGATCTCTGGGTGAGGTAAAAGGGATGGAGACGCCAAGAATCAATTAGAGTCTGCGGTAATGTGGGACAGGAGAAACGAGCAGACTGGACAGATCTTTCTCTGCCACTATGTTATGAAGGTATTCATAAAGCACTATTGGGTTTACTGCTATAATCAGATGCTCTGCATTTATTTTTTTATGGTGTGCAACACCATTATTATAAGTGACTACAAGTTGAAACTAGGAAGCTACTGGAGAAGATCAACACGAATCCAAGCCTATTGCTGTACACTGATAAGAACATAGGAAATTGCCATACTGGGTCAGACCAAGGGTCCATCAAGCCCAGCATTCCGCCTCCAACAGTGGCCAATCCAGGCTACAAGTACCCAAATACTAAGTATACCCCACGCTACTGATGCCAGTAATAGCAGTGGCTATTTTCTAAGTCAACTTGATTAATAGCAGGTAATAGACTTCTCCAAGAACTTATCCAAACCTTTTTTTAAACACAGCAACACTAACTGCACTAACCACATCCCCTGGCAACAAATTCCAGAGTTTAATTGTGCATTGAGTGAAACAGAACTTTCTCCGATTAGTTTTGAATGTGCTACATGCTAACTTCATGGAGTGCCCCCTGGTCCTTCTATTATCGGAGAGTAAATAACCGATTTACATTAGCTTGGTCAAGTCCTTTCATGATTTTATAGACCTCCATCATATCCCCACCCCCCTCAGTCATATCTTCTCCGAACTGAATAGCCCTAACTTCTTTAGCTTTTCCTCATAGGGCAGCCGTTCATGCCCCTTATTTTGGTCACCCTTCTCTGTACCTTCTCCATTGCAACTATATCTTTTTTGAGATGCAGTGACCAGAACTGTACACAGTATTCAAGGTGCAGTCTCACCATGGAGCAAGACAGGGGCATTATGACATTTTCCGTTTTATTCACCATTCCCTTCCTAATAAGTCCTAACATTCTGTTTGCTTTTTTGACTGCTGCAGCACACTGAGCCGACAATTTTAAAGTATTTTCCACTATGATGCCTAGATCTTTTTCCTGCATGGTAGTTCCTAATATGGAACCTAACATCATGTAACTACAGCAAGGGTTATTTTTCCCTATATGCAACACCTTGCACTTGTCCACATTAAATTTCATCTGCCATTTGGATGCCCAGTCTTCCAGTCTTGCAAGGTCCTCCTGCAATTTATCACAATCCGCTTGTGATTTAGCTACTCTGAATAATTTTGTATCATCTGCAAATTTGATTACCTCACTCATCATATTCATTTCCAGATCATTTATAGATTGAAAAGAACAGGTCCAAGAACAGATGCTTGAGGCCCTCCACTGTTTACCCTTTTCCACTGAGAAAATTGACCATTTAATCCTACTCTCTGTTTCCTATTTTTAACCAGTTTGTAATCCACGAAAGGACATCGCCACCGATCCCATGGCTTTTTAGTTTCCTTAGAAGCCTCTCCTGAAGGACTTTGTCAAATGCCTTTTGAAAATTCAAATACAATACATCTGCTGGCTTACCTTTAGCCACATGTTTATTAACCCCTTCAAAAAAATGAAGATTTGTCAGACAAGACTTCCCTTGGGTAAATCCATGTTGACTGTGTTCCATTAAACCATGTCTCTTTATGTGCTCTGTGATTTTGATCTTTAGAATAGTTTCCATTATTTTTCCCAGTACTGAAGTCAGGCTCACTGGTCTATAGTTTCCTGGATCGCCCCTGGAGCCCTTTTTAAATATTGGGGTTACACTAGCCACCCTCCAATCTTCAGGTACAATGGATGATTTTAATGATAGCTTACAGTTTTAACTTCAGAACCCTGGGGTGTATACCATCCAGTCCAGGTGATTTGCAACTCTTTAGCTTGTCAATCTGGTCTACTACATCTTCCAAGGCCACCATGATTTGGTTCAGTTCATCTGAATCATCACCTTTGAAAATCATCTCTGGAACCGGTATCTTCCCATCATCCTCATTAGCAAACACAGAAGCAAAGAATTCATTTAGTCTTTTAAATCCACTTGCTGCTCATTTACCATCACAATATCTACTGTAGTCCAAGCTACAACAGGATTGTACATCTCTCTAGCTTGAGGGATGAGGCTTAAACCCCCCCCCCCGAATATGGCTTTATTGTGCCCCCTCTGTCAATGTGAGTTGTCGAACAGGCTACTCACAGGACGGAGTTTGTGAAGCTAGCCTTTACTACTGAGGTCTACTCGGCAACCCAGACTGCAGTGATGGCAAAATGCAAACCATCTTGTATATTTGTCAATGACTGCCTACTAAATTCAGGGCCAGATTACAGGACCTGAAAGTGGCCACTGAAGACGCTATTGCATGGCACAGCAATTATGCCTGCACTGAAGAAATTAGAAGCCACGAGCCAGTCTACATCAAATACCAAAGTAATGTTCCCTCATGGGAACATTCTCCCCAGTCTACCTAAGAATCAGCATCAAAATATGGTACACTACACCCTGGGAAAGCACGAAGAACGTTAAAAGGATTTTTCTTCCTGTGAGTCATGGCTGAACATTTCATTCCCTCCACAGCGGTGCAGCGCATTGCTGCAGAATCTCTCAGCTTCTCCCCAGTTGCGTAGGTGTTGGAAGTGGGCATGCGGCAGCGCCCTGAGGGTGCAGGCTTCCATTATATACGCATCAAAACCAGTGTTCCACATCCCAGCTATCAAGTTTGTTCCAACATCCCTTCTTGATGAGCTCCATGGGTTGGGTGAGAGGCTAGTGCCATTCAAAGAGCAGCTGGGGGTCCGGGCGCAAGCCCCCAAAGCAAGAGACCTCTACTTTGAAGTATTTCTGAGGCTCATGAATATTGTAATACCTGGAGAGTCAGCATACAGTATTTTTTCTCCTCATCCTGTAGAAAAGATCTTTGGGCCGGCCAACTCAGGAAATATCTGTCTCTCCGAGCTTAATGTTTGCTACACCTCTGAATTTTACAGAACCAAATCTAGGCAAAATGGTTTTGAATAGAAATAATATTTTTCTCTCTCTTTGCGGGCATATGGTGTTATAGTTTTAGCCACCCTCAGTAAACACTTTCAGGCCGATTCAGAACGGTGCGCTGGGCCAAGTGCACCGTTTAGCCCTGTTTGACCACGCGTTTTACACACGCTATTATTACCCCTTATTCTGTAAGGGGTAATAGCACATGAAAAATGCATGGCCAATCCCCCCCCCCCCACTCCCGAAACTAATAGCGCTCATCACATGCAAATGCATGTTGATGAGCCTATTAGTTATACCCGCGGGATACTGAAAGTAAAATGTGCAGCCAAGCCGCACATTTTACTCTCAGAAATTAACGCCTGCCCAAAGGCAGGCGTTAAGCAGGGACAACACCGGGAAAGGTGTACAGAAAAGCAGAAAAAACTGCGTTTCTGTACGCCCTCCGACTTAATATCATAGCGATATTAAGTCAGAGGTCCCAAAAATTAAAAAAAAAAAAAGCTGTTCACTGGCCTGCAGGTTGGAAAACGGATGCTAAATTGTGCCGGCGTCCATTTTCTGAACCCATGGCTGTCAGCGGGTTCAACAATTGACACCAGTAAAATTAAGTGTTGGTTGTTGGACCCGCTGACAGCCACCGCTTCTGCTAATAAGGAGGCACTAGGGTCACGCTAGTGGCCCTAGCGCCTCCTAATTAGCACAGGCCCTAATTTAAATAAAGAATCACATGCCCAGGAGAGGTGCCTGGGCGCGCGTCGGGAGAGCGGGCACTCGCCTCGGAGCGCCGGCTCTCCCACAGAGTTTATTGAATCGGCCTGTTTAAGCTCACAGGTGTAGCTCACTTCAAGCTACATTCAAACACTTGAAGGCAGAGAATCCCCTTTGTTGGCCAGGGCAAGGTTGGTGACACAGCAGAAAGGAATTAGCAGGCAAACAGAAACTAAAAAAGGGAAATGAACAGTGACGTGTATACAAGGTCAGGGAACGCTGGCCCTGCAGCCAAAGAAAGGTTTCCTTTTTATTTTTCTGGAACTGCATTAAGGGGTGGGTGAGAAGGGCAGCTGGCCTTCCACTTTACTCCTCCTCCTCCTCCCTCCGAGCTTCCAGCACCATCAAAGCTGACCTCTGTTCAGGTACTGTATGCATGAGCCTTCACGCCTAACTACCCCCCCCTCTATTTTATACCCCCTCACAGTTGTCTTAGTTTGGTCATTGCAGCCACAGTCCTCTTCGGCCAGGTGCCACATGTCAGGTCTCCAGCCAGAACCCTGCACCTGAGGAACTGGATGCCGAATTATGGCGAGATAAAGACCTCCCTCGCCAGAACACCACCTCTGCCGTGCTGCTCAGTGCTGGGTGTTGTGTGCACGCCTGCACATGGCTCGGGCCATCTGACAGGTGTTCTTTACTTTCTTAAGTCATTTCACATCCAGTTTGCCTACTCTTCACATACACATCGTTGTTTGTTCTTACAGGTGCATTCTGGGTACTGGCAAAGCACATCCCTTATGAAATGTCCTAATTTTCAAATATAGCAGCACCCACTCATTAACACCCAGTCTAGCAGCAAGCAGGGGCAATTTACTGAGGAGGAAGAAAACACATAACATTAATTGGTCATTCCAGTTCCTCACCTCAGGTTGTAATTGCTACGGAAAAGATCTTCAGCCTGATGCTGCCAACCTAAACTTTCTGGGCGAGGCAGTCTGTTTATTCCTCTGCTCTCCATGGAAACAGAGCTGAAGCCAGTCAGGTCAGGAGGAAAGGAACAAACTGAACAAGACACACCTGGCAGGAATAAGGTCACAGCTAGAGAAACAGGCCAAGGAAAATGAAAGACACTGGAACAGTCGCACCCTACACTACAGATTATTGACTTATGTTGATACAGAATTCATGGTCATGTTAGGCAAGCACAGAATATAAAGATCAACCAGAAAGCTTAGGAACAGAAGCTGGTTTTACATAATGAATTATCCATTACATGTGACAAACTCTTCCCACTAAGCTTGTAGAGCTTTTGCTCTACTGAGCATGTGTGGGAATTCCCATGCAGGTGTTGCCTCTTGCGCACTCTCAGTCGATTTTAGAGCTAATTCTAGCTAGGTAGTTGATGCTGCAAAGAGACAGGCAGGTATTAGCATAGCAGGATTGAATTAGCTATGACATATAGTACACAACCCTAATGGCAAGGAGGACAAAGCTCCTCTTCGGCCCGAGTATGTGGCACTTTTAAAATGTGGCACCCTAAGCAGTTGCCTATTCCTAAATCTGGGCCTGATAAAGACATGATGAGCTACATAACTAAAGGAAGAAAAATGGAAGAAAGCAGATGTCCAATGACATGGCTAATCTTTGTGTTGTATCTCATGTAAATGTGGTGAGTAAAATATTTTACCCTGTGACTATCAGGAATGGAATTCACAGCTAGCTCCAAGGATTAGGAGAAAACTCTGTAATAGCTACTCCTGGGCATTCTAACCATGGATGCCAAATTTATTTAAATAAGCTTAATTTTTGGCACTTCTCACGTGGACTTAGAGCTTGGGTCAATCTGTCCATCCATTCAGAGGCACTTTACTTTCCCCAGCATGCACCAATCTCATCCAGTCGGGGAGGGGGCCAGGGATATGCCCACCATGGCACAACACAGTAGGTTATTGAAAATTACAAAGGTCATTTTCAATAGTGTAACTTGAAAAACGTTATAAAATCCATGCAAACGCATTGTTTTTACCTCCTTCCCTGCTTATTATCATGAAGCAATTCAAGCTATAAACAGCAAGATGGTTCCTAAAATGATCAATGGTCTTCGCTACAAAGATCTGAACATGTATACCATAAAGCAGTGTTTCCCCAGTCTCTCCTGGAGGCACACCTAGTTAGTCAGGTTTTCAGGATATCCATAATGAATATTTATGAGATAAATTTGTATACATTGGAAACACCGGATATTCAAATCTATTTCATGCATATTTATTGTGGCAATCCTGAAAACCCCAACTGGCTACGTGTGCCTCCAGGAAAGGGATGAGAAACACTACCCTAGAGAAAAGGCGGGATAGGATTGACATGATAGAGACATTTAAACACCTCCAAGTTATCAATACACAGGAGGCAGACCTCTTCAAAAGGAAAGAAGGCTCTGGAATGAGGGGTCATGGGATGAGGAGAAAAGGAGGAAGATTCAGGAGTAATCTAAGGACATATTTCTTTACAGAGATGCATGGAACTGCCTCCTAGTGGAGGTGGTAGGATATTATCTGAATTCAAGAAAGCATGGGACAAACACAGGGGATCTCTGAGGGAGTGGTAGATATTATCGAGCTGAGCAGTTGTGGATGGGCAGATAGGACGGGCTGTACGGATTTATTTCTGCCATTACATTTCTCTGTTACTTGTGAGTAAAAAGAACAGGGATGGGCATACCTGCTCTGACCTAGCTTGAATCCCTATTAGAATATGTGAATCCCTGAATGAGAGTTACTTGAATAACAAGGACTAGTTTTCATCAAGTCAGAATCAAGATTTATGGAAACAAACAAACAAACAAACCAACCTTATTTACAATGATTCACATTTGTGCAAGTTGTCACATAACTCAAGAGCTCAAGAGAGTATCCAGACTTTTCTGAGTACTCGACATTTAAGGGAACATCTTAAAATATTCAAATTGGTAAAAATGACACACATCAGGTGAAAATCAAAATTTGAGCCAAGTTACCAATAGTTGATTTAATCATATCTACTTATGACATATCCTGGTGCAGCTCTGGTTATTCAAAGTCCTCCACCTACTGCCTCCTGGCTAACATTTCACTCATTCCTAGGTTAAAAAAAATTAATTCGTAGTCCTGGTTACTATTATAACTGACTGTTGTGCTAGTATTGTTGCACTATTATAAGTGGAATATAAGCAATTTTAAGATTATTTTCCCCCATCTGTACTGATTTGTTTTTTTAAGTAGAGGATCACTGCATTACCATCACAGCTTTAGTTTGTACACTGCAGCTTTTCTTATAGGTTTGCATTAAATTGCTCACTTTGGGGCCGATGCAATACAGTGCGCCGAGCCAGGAGCACTGTATAACCCGCAGTCGAACGCAGGTTGAATAGGCGCTAATGAATGCAATAAGGGGATTATCGCCTATTCAACGTGCGTCTGACATGCAGTGAGTCCAATAGTGCTAATCACATGCAAATGTATGTGATTGAGGCTATTAGCGTTCACTCCAAATGCAAAAAATGTGCATCTAGGACGCACATTTAGCACTCAGCAATTAACGCCTGCCTGAGTGCTTCTTAAACCAGTACAGAAAAGCAGAAAAAAAATGCTTTTCTGTACTGCCTCCTACTTAATATCGTTGTGATATTAAGTAGGAGGAAAAAAAATTAAATAAAGTTAAAAAAATAGAACCCCCCCCCCCCAAAACACTGGCAGTCGGGTGCAGTCGGGTGCAGGAAACAGGGGCCAATGCAAAATAGTGCGCTCACCTGAGAGCACTGTTTAACCTGCGGTTGGATGTGTGGTTTGGACACGCATCCATAGTCCCTTATGCTATAAGGGGATTAGCGCGTCCAAAACACATGTCCAACCCACGACGAATGCATGTTGATGAGGCTATTATTTACCCCAAACTAAAAAAACAAATGTGCGCCCGACCTGCACATTTTCTGAGCAGCCCAAAAAGTTGTACAGAAAAACAGAAAATACTGCTTTTCTGTACATCCTCCGACTTAATATCGTGGCGATATTAAGTCGGAGGAACCAAGAAGTTTAAAAGGTTTAAAAACATTTTTATTTTTTTTTTTAAAAGTGCCAGCGGTCAGGTTAGGGAAACGGACGCTCAATTAACCAGCATCCATTTTCCTAACCTGTGGCTGTGCACCTTTGCAGCATCCATTTTCCTAACCCTTTGACAGCCGACCTCTCCCGAGTGCCCGATGCCAAGGAGGCGATAGAGGCACGCAATTGTCCCTAGCGCCTCCTTGGCAGCGCGACCCCTCATTTAAAGATTGCAACGTGCACCCAGGAGAGGTGCCTGGGCGCATATTAGGAAAGCAGGCATGCAACACTGAGTGGCAGGGCTATGAACTGATACAGAGAGCACCCTGAGTTCACAGCTCCTGGAAGCCAGGTCGTGCCATCGCTCTATAGTGACAACTGCTGGCTAGTATGTGCATCCTGGATCCCAGAGCAAACCTCAATCTGTGACGCCTTGATTTTCTTTTATACCGACCCTTGGCTTTTCCCAACCAGGAGCCCAAAGCATTTTTACATCTAAGCAGTACAATATATTGCATCAAAATATAACATAGTAATTATCCGAATACAGACCAATCATGTCCTTTTTCCCTCTAGAAAAAATGATGACTGCATTGTCACAGGAGTGGCTGGGCTAGATAGGGGAACAATAAAAATAGAGTAAAATCTCAGTCGGTTGTGAATCAAGGCTCATGGTACTACCGTAGCCCAATGGAGATCAGTTCTGATTTTAAACTGGAAGCCCAAAATGAGTAGGACGAAACTTCCCAGCCACTATAAAGTTACACTAATCATCAAATGCCAAGCGAGAATGTCAGGACCATTCATGGACACAGAGCAGCTCAGCTCTGCATTCTGATTTCTCGCTCTAAATGCAAACCGAAAGGGTTTCAGTTTCAGATTACAGGAAATGGCTTCGCTTTCATTCAGAATTAATTACTTTTCAGCCTGTTTCATCTGAAATCCTTCTACCGGACTCTTCAGTTTACTAAGGGAGCAGTCTGCCTCTCACTGATCCCCTGCTCCCTGCCCAAAGCACCCAGAATCAACAAAGGAAAAAGAAGAGAAGGAGAGAGAATCCCCAGATGCTACAGCTTAAATATCCAGGCAGGAAATGAAAAGTATTTGGTAATTTGCCTGCTCTCGCCTAGGCTTTCTAGCATTTAGCCTGAATTTAAATGATTTCCTGCAGCACCTTACACTGGTAAAGGAGCAGCTATTTTCACACGATTCATGACAAGCCCCCATCAAAGAGACCATGAATTACCTACTTTGCAAGACGTATTCAATGAAGTTTCTTTTCCCTAGGCACAGATTTGGGGGAAGAGCCCCAAGGACCCTCTTTCTTAAAATGAAACACATATAAACACTCGTGTTTTTTTTTTTTAACAGGCCAGTACACAAGAACCTGGGCTGCTTCCCGAGTTCTGGCCTCATGTTGGGCAGGACGTGGGTGAGATGTGGGGGTGGTGCAGAGGGAGCCCACCCAGCTAGTGGCAAGGAGAGGGCGCTGAAAAGCAAACCTTGGAGGAAGCTCCTTTTCCAGCCCTAGAGCAGCAAAATAACTGGACTTGCCTAAGATAACTGCCCTGGAGAAATGTGGGGAGAAAAGTTTTGTTCCTTGGCCTACCACAGACAACACTGTGAGCTCTCCAACAGGTTCAAAATTCAGCATTAAGAATTACCTCTGAGACTTCTTTACCGCAATACATTACCCCAATAGTCATGGCAATACTGCTGGCTTCCAATAGACTGGCAAATAAAATTCAGAGTCCTACTTTTTGTTTTTGTTTCCCAGGTCTCTAATTTGGACCTGAAACTACATCAACCAACGTGGTCACTACGGTCAGCCTCACAATTATTATTGGAAGCTCCCTCCTTTTAGATTTATACGAGCAGATGAATCACATGAGCAATTATTTATCATTCAGGGTCCAAAAGCCTTTCTTTTTAACCAGGCTTATGCCATTATATAGACCATTGTTTTTCATTACTATATGCTAGATCCATACGAAGGATCTTTTGTCCAACACTGCATAAACCTTTCTCTTTGTTACATTTTGATGTTGATGCAAGCCAGACTATATTTTAGTGACTAGCATAGGTATAGTTTCATTTGATACTACATTTTATTTAATTTTTTTTAAATTGACAGCATATTTGTTCATTTTTTTAATTAAAGAGGTTATATAGAGATGTCTTTGTAAATCAGAGGTTTGATAAATTTTATACAGCAACTACTTGGTAACCAGAGGTGTACTATAAAATGTTGACACAGCTAATTGGTAATCTGCCACGTCTTGAATTTTTTTAGTTTTTAGGTTTTTTAAATTTTCTATTTTATATGTTTTAACGATCACATTTATATTTTATATGTTTTACTTATTGTGGCTTATTGTAAACCACTTAGTAATTGATAAGTGGTATATGTCTACTAAATAAAGTTTGACAGCTTCAGGATAGCATTCCAGGCTTCATTCCTGCAGCAGTGACCAATCAAAAAATCGAAGGTGCAGAATATAGGCCTGCATCATTATCTGTATACTTGCAAAAGGCAAAGACGCCACCTCATGGTTGTCTAAGAAAGTGGCTTTTTTTGTTTTCTTTTTAGCAACTAAATGCATTACTTCCTACTGAACATTTGTGTTTTGCAAATTTTAAGAATTCCATTTTTTTTCCTTTAAGATAATTTTTTTTTACAGCTTTTTGTTCAAATTAAATAACACATAATGGAACTGAAAAATGTCATCCCAAAAGCATTTGGTAGACAAGGTAAAACTGCAGTACTAGAAATAAAAATACATATACATACATATATACATATATGTATAATAGAGAGAGAGCAAGAGGAAAGCTTTTGGCAGTTAAGAAATCACTGAGGTTCCCCTTTTCTGTCCTGATTTTTCTCTCATTCCTGAAAAGTTATTAATGTTTAAAGATTTTTAAAGCTTCACCTACTCAATCATTTGCAGCATTAGCAAATTTGGAAGTTGCAGCGCTACCCAGCATCAGAACCCTTAGAAGCCTCGCATATATACAGGAAGTATTAATACAGTATGGGAGATGACAAATGATTGTGATTTTTTGGGGGAAATAGCAATCTTTTATTTCCCACCCATCCAAAAGTGTAAAATTATAATAAATTCACAGCCCTTAGCAGGGGGAAGAAATCAGTCACTGCACAACAGTGACACCCAGTGTCCAGACTCAAGACTGCATGCATACTGGGTTCAGGCAAGAGCTCTGGTTTCCAGCCTTTGGCTGAGGACTGTTGCTATCATGACTCGGCTAGAAGGTAGGAAGAAAAGTCTTGGCTGGTGGTGAATAAAGGTTCAAACTCCAAAAGGAGAACAACTCATACGGGGCCCATAAAAACCAGATATAATCAGGGCTTAATTTGTAGAATAGTCTGGAACACAGTTCCAGCACTTCCTTTCAGACTTAAGAGCAGGAGGAGTGTTCTGCTCCAGCCTCTTCCCCTTCAGGTAGCTTGGAAGAGAAGAGGAGGGGAAGAGCTGGTGCCGGCAAAACAGGCCACTTTGCTCCCTAACAGACCGATACAGTACAGTGCGCTCCGGCGGAGTGCACTGTTAACCCGCGACTGGACGTGCGTTTTCAACGCGCTAGCTTTACCCCTTATTCAGTAAGGGGTAATAGCGCGTCGAAAATGCACGTCCAACCCCCCCCCCCCCCGGAACCTAAGAGCGCCAGCAACGTGCAAATGCATGTTGATGGCCCTATTAGGTATTCCCGCGCGATTCAGTAAGTAAAATGTGCAGCCAAGCTGCACATTTTACTTTCAGAAATTAGCGCCTACCCAAAGCAGTAAAAACTGCATTTCTGTGCACCCTCCGACTTAATATCATGGCGCTATTAAGTTGGAGGACTCGAAAGTTTAAAAAAAAAAAAAATTGAAATGGGCCCGTGGGTTGAAAACCGGACGCTCAATTTTGCCGGCGTCCGGTTTCCGAACCCATGGCTGTCAGCGGGCTTGAGAACCGACGCTGGCAAAATTGAGCGTCACCTGTCAAACCCACTGACAACCACCGCTCCTGTTCGAAAAGAGGCGCTAGGGACGCGCTAGTGTCCCTAGCACCTCTTTTTACTGCCGGTCCTAATTTAAATAAATTATCTTACTGTATCGCGTGTACAGGAGAGTGGCCTGTGCGCTCTCCCGCGAACTTTACTGTACCGGCCTGTAATTCAGCCCCTCTCCTCCTGTTCTATAGGGAACTGGAGGGGGATGGGTGTTACTGAAGTAGAAATTGTAGAGCAAAGAAGAGACACAAAAAGGATTTGAATTAGCACAAGTCTGAAACTTATGAGCAACAATGCCAGTCATCAAAGCTTCAACCCTGGCCTTCATAATTGACACTATAGCCCACAAGTTCCAAACGAGTGCTAATTCAACCCCTTTTAGTGTCTTTGCCAAGGTTTAATTTCTGGTGTAACAACCCAGACTGCCATTCTGCCACCTTTATTTTCTGGGACCTAAGGAAGCAGAGTAGAATCAGTGGTGTAAATAATTTGTCATTCCCCTGCGCAAAAAAAAAAAAAAGAGAGAGCATAGCTGGCAGTGTAAATCAGTTCCCACATCCCTGCAGAAATGGATCAGAGCTGGTGGTTTAGTTTAGTTACTGGATTAATTGCTATTTCTTACATTAGTAAAACAAAGCGATGGCATGCATCATTTCTTACACCCAGGCAGCAAAGCAGAGTGTGTTAGAGCTGCTTATCCTTAGAGGGGTCAGCCACATGGACTTGATTTTTCTGCAATTTCCTGGCACAGCTGAGGCGGCCTTGAGGGCTAATGGCCAAGGTCAAAGAGACAGGAGGTGAATGCTCGTCAGTGCCACTACTTCTGTCGCTCCTAGGTGTGTCATCTTCCTGACCAGGTTGGCTTCATGGGATCTCCCTATCTCTGCCACTTGGTGCCCACACTAAGAAAGGGAGAAGGGACCAGGAGAATGAGTGAAACGATGTTAGGGAGAGGGGGTGGGAGAGTGAATGAAGGGATCAGAGAAAAGCAGAGAGGGTGGGGGAAGGGCAAGAGAGGGAGTGTGAATGAGGGGGATCAAAGTTGTGGAGTGTGAGGAGATTGGAAGGGGCAAGGCAAGGAAAGAGTGAATGAGGGAAGAGGAAGGGATAGGTGAGTGTGTGGTGGGCAGAGGGAGAGGAGAGCTACTCCCTTACTTTTCCCCTTGAGGAGGCAAAAAGCAGGATGCATTTTTGAATTCCAGTCCCTCCGTACCCTGCCTGAGGAGTCTGAGGAGAGAGGATAGTGAATGCCAGTCTGCCTCCACTCACAAGGCAGGTGACAGCCACCTGCTTTGGACTCACAGTGGAGGCCTGTGCCTTACTGGCCAAGGAGGCAAAAAAGGAGAGTTGCTGGAAAGGATAATTTTCCAAGAAGCAGAATTAGTAAACATTGGGGGGGGGGGGGGGGGACTCAAGGTACACTCTATGCCAGGTTAAGGCAGGGAACCACAGTTTTTCCTCTTGGCTGGAAAAATCTCCAGAGAGCAATGAACGAAGGCCCAAGGTGCCTCAGACTAAATCCTCCTGTCAGAAAAGGCAGAGATTAGGGTTGGCACCTGTTCCAAATGGACTGTAAGCCTGAGGACCCTGCCTGGTCAAAGAGAGAACTTCCAGCAAGCAAGCATTGCAAGATTTGTGTCTGTGAATTGCTCAATCCCACAAGGCGCAGTGTGAAGGGTCAGAACTACTCTAGGGAGAAACCCTTCCAGGTGAAATCAGCTGCTGAAATGTTATTACTTCCCCTTACAGGATAGCTACTGCCTCCCCCTCCTTCTCCCCCCTGTTGGCAAATGTTCAGTACTGGAAGGGGTAGGCACATTGTAAGAGGTGGGAGAGTTATGCTTCCTGTACAAAAAAGACATTATTATAAAACAAATAGTAAAATTAAAAAAAAATTTGTTCTAAACTTTTTTTTTTTCCTGAACAGGACAACAGTTCCATTCATTTACAAATGAAAGCATGAATTCAACAGCAAACAAACAAAGACAGAAAGTAAAGCAAAGTTTACAAAGCTGGGTTCACACACACATTAGTGTCAAGTTTAAAAAAATGGCAAATAAAATGATTTAACCTAATTCAGAGATTATCCAAACTGGTTGATGGATTTCCTGCACACTAGTTAAATGGACGGGTTAGCTCCATACCTTCAATGGCAGTCAGTGCTGTGCTCGAGTTGGATTGTGGGTCAGCCGGGGCTGCTGCCTCTCCAGCCTGCGTGGGGAAGGACGGTCATTGTGCCATGGCGACACCTCGCGGCTGGGCTGAGGCTCCACACCAGCAGGGTTCCAGCTGGTTACCCGCTCCTTGGCCAAGGAGTGGACTAAAGGCAAATTAAGAGGAGGTAGAAGGCACAGAAAAATCCCCCAGCTAGCAGTGAATGAAGGCCTGCCCTGACTGAGCTGAAAGTATAACAGAGCAGGAGGAAGCTGTCAGGTCAAAAAAAAAAAAAGATAAGAGGAGAGAAAAAGGAAATGAATGCCAGTTTTAGGAAGAATTCTATTTGGCACTGCACAATACAACTTAATGGTCTTATTTTTCACTATTTCACAACCTGTGGATTCTCTAGCCATACAAAAGGAACTTGCAGTGTCCCCTATTCACAATCTGACAGAGAGGACTTTCTAATTTTACTGCTCAGCCACCACCAGCTTCTATCTGGAATGGAAGAGTGCCTAGTAATTTGATTTAACAGTCTGAGACACAGGGAAGCCAGGGCTCAAATCCTGCTGAAGCTCCTCGTGACCTTGGACAAGTCACTTCACCCGCCATTGCCTCACATACAAACTTAAGCCCTCACGGGATGGGACCTACCACTTACTCCTGAATGTATAACTTGCCTGGAGCTCAGATTTGAAAAGGTGAGTAATTAAAAAGGTAAAAAAAAAAAAATATCCAAATCTTCTCACTTTAGCTTAAATCACATTTTACAACGTTGCTGAGCAGTACAAGCGGAACATAAAAGCTCAGGTGTATTCCATCAAAAAGATGAGCAGGCTAACTGGGCCTAATGGTTCTTACTGCTGCCATATTCTATGTTTCTATTATGAAATTATAGGTTCATCTCTCATCACACCATCACAAAAAAAAAAAGGATCTGGTTTGAGTCTCCTGCACATCAAAAACCATTAAGGTTCGGGTACAGCATGGAGGTTACACATTCGTACCCTAGGGAGGAAGGACAATAGCCTGCCACAGGATGACCCTGCAAGCACTAAAGGCGGCACTAGAAATGCAACCTCTGAGGTTCCTGCCTTCCAGGACCTGTACTGACCTCTCAGTTTAGGGAAAAAGGTTTGGAAGAGAACAGGGACAAATTTAAAAAGTGGCACAAAACATACCAATATGTTTACAGTCTCTCTCTATGGTACTGTTTCCAGCAAACTACAAATTCTGTTAACGAATGTAGTAATTTTGTACACTGAAGTAGCCCAGATGTGATCCACAAAACGTCAACAGGTTCTGCGCCATAGTCAATTTTTTTTTTTCTTTTAAAAGGTGAACTCTGGAGCTCTTTTCTCAAAACATTTTGGCTAATCATCCAGTTTTAAAATTCTAGATCAAGTCTAAAAATAATAAAATTGTTCTTCCAAACCCCCCCTGCTCCTTGAAGAAACATGGCCTCAGCTGAATGACATCACCTGCTTACTGACTGCTATGAAACCAATATGCCATCAGCTGGGTTACAGCTTTGTCCCAAAAGGGCAGCAAGATAGCTTGGTTGTACATTTCTTTACTGGGCTAGGCCGTCATCGTAAGCATATGCTTTCACAATGACTGCAACAATACACCCTTAGTTTTATCAAGTATTTATCATATTCCAAACACACTTCAATCATGAATTGTCCGCTAGCCCACTGGCCTGAATAAAGGCAGCTTCAAATGTAAGACAACCCTATAAATCAGAACCAGGAAAAAGGGATTTCTGTCTAGCTTTTCCCTATTTTCCTTTGCATATTTTCCTTTACTTTTATTTCTTTGCATTACCCTTGCCTCCACAGCCTCTCCTTCCCACCTCTACTGCTTTTCCTCTTCTCTACCATGGGCTCTTGTCAATTTCACTCCTGCAGCAGGGTAGCACTCCCCTAGCAACCCCCTTCTGAGGTGTGGTTGGCCTGGACTAGGACTTGTTCCTGCTGCTAGTCTCACCAATGCAGTGGCAGCTTCTTTACGGCCAGGCTGCTGGGGGGGGGGGGGGGGGGGAAGTTATCAAAATGATTAGTATTATATTTGGCCCTGTGTAAGCTGGAGCCTTTGGGCAGGTAGACAAGCTGCTGAGAAAAAGAAGTCTACAGGGGCTGGAGCCGATGGCTTCAGTGTGGATGGGAGCTCAGTAGGGGCTGGAGGTGTGTGGCAGACTGCCACCTTTGGCATGGGAGGGGAACCTGGAAACATTGCTATTTTAAGGAGTAGGCGTTCAACAGGCTGGCTTCTTCTGCAGGGGTGGAGGGCAGTACTGTCTTTGAGAGATGAGTTTGAAGGGCTAATGTCTTCAGTGGGGGTGGGGGGGTGTCCAGGAGCAATGCTTTCTCTGAGGATTGGAGGAGTTCAGGGGCCTGGTATCTTTGGCAGAAGGCTTTGAGAAGAGGCAGCACTTGGGCTGCAATTATACAAGAGAATTATTTTTTCACATACAAGACATAAGATGAGGGTTTTGGGTTTTTTTACATTTGGGCCAATATGATATATCCTGTAATAGCCCATGATGGTCCAGATGTAATCTTAAATCCATAACAAAGCAATGTCTGTTGTGGCAGCATTTATCATGGTATAGCTCCCTTTTCTATAAATCCAATGTGCCGATACTAATTTATACAGAGGAGAAATATACAGACATCAGCTCTGGATAGTGTTTTTGTTGTAATTTAAAATGCAATCTGTTAAGTCACAAAGTTAGTATCATGAAGAACTGTTGTAGCATTGTAAAAAGTTTGAAAAAAACAAACAAAAAGGAGTGATTAAAAGCAGATAACACACAGCAAGATACTCATAACTGAGAGATAGGGGTTAGCTGGCCACCAGCCTGAAAAGTTGGTTGCGCAAGTAGGTGCATAACTGGTTCATCAAATCTCTATCCTGACCCTCCAGCCAATGCATCTCTACCGCCACGTTGTTGTCCTCTTTTTTTGCATTTATCAAGCATTTAAACAGAAAGCGGCTGTCTTTGGCCTTCTCGCTCTGTCCTCCTCCTGTCGGTGTTTTGCTGACATTCTTAGAGGCATCTGGCTTTTCATCCCTCACATGACCTCCGCTTTCACAGCTGGGCAGTGTGCTTTCTGCATGCTGGGTCTCCATTACGTCATCTTTTGCAGCCTCTGGGCCACTTTCTTTTTTGGCTGGTGGGTCTTCTGTGAGGCTACCCTTCTCCATTGCAGGTGGCTCTTCCATCGCGCCGCTCTCATCTTTTGCTGGTGGCTCTTCTGTCATGCTGCTCTGAGCCTTGCTTGAGGGTGGGTCATCTTTGGAGTTCGCTTCGGACACTGCGGCCTCTGCTTTATCAGTGCTGGACTCTTTTGGTGGTGGCTTCTCCTTTTCTGCTGTCTGCAGGAAGTCCTCTGGGGCCCGGGGCAGCTCTCGCAAGTGCCTTCCTCGTTCCCTTTTCTTTCGCCTGATGTGAATCCATGAGTTCTCAATGGCTGTGAGAAACAAGCTCTCTTCATCTTTCCCGCAGGGAACGCGTTTATGTTGGACCTGGTTTGGAGATGGGAGAGAAAGCATGATTGCTTCATAATGTTTTGTCAAGAACCGTATTCCGATAGATTGTAGCTCAAGAGGATGGATCATATACATTTCTGCATAATCTATGTATGTATGAAAAGATAGTAGACTAATATATTAAATCTCCACCTCTGGTGATTTAGGTTCTTATTTAACTTGAGTTTTCAGTAGAATGACTTGGATAGCCTCAGCATAATGGCTCCCCCCAAAAAAGAATCAGTGGTAGAGCAAAGATGTGCAATGGAACAAAACAAAGAATCCCCAGTAACAATGCGCACAGAAAATCATCAATAGAAAGCAGAGCAGCAACTTCGGCTTCATGAAACCGTTAACAACTCATTACACTTTGATCTTAATTTCAAAATGATCTAATTTTACTGTTTAGTCACCAAACCAAAGATGATCAAGACCATTAAGGACCATTGTGTTGCTCCATAATCGAAGGCAATCCATCATTGTCTGAAACAGCAGGCGCAACGGTGATCAAGACCGAGGTGACGTACCAAAACTGCATGAGAAACAGGCACAGGGCCTGCCACAGGGCCTGGCAGACTCCAGCCAGAGCTCAGAAGCACCGAAGCCCACCTAATTACAGCATGGCTTTTCCCATACATGGACCTGAACCCAATTTCAGACTGAGGACAGTTCAAGTTTTTCATCTGGTGAGGAAAGCTGAACAAGGAGAGTAAACTACATTCAGTTTGAGAGAGGGGTCTGTACCTTCAGCTCGTTGAGTATTCTCTCTATCCAGTTTGTCACAACGGTGACGCCTTGTAACGCCTCGCAGCCCAGAGCCACGGCTTTGTGGGACAACACGTTTACGGTGCACTCCAGCACTGTGAACATGATAGGCTTGCGTGACTTCTCCAGCTTTCTCTTTTTAGATGGTGGCGACTGGACAAGGAAAGAGACATGCAAAACCAGAAAGAAAAATTAAGACAGTACAAACGACATTTTATTTAATACATAACGAAGGATCACCCTCTCATGTGGAAAAGAAAGAACATGGCTCAGATCTGGGTTGGATTTAGACGGCAGCCATTTTTAAGGTTTCCCTGGTATTGTAAAGCATTCCTGGGTGCGTATCTGACAAGACAAACACAGTGAACTGAAGGTGAACATTTCCTGGTTTTGGAAGCAGGGGAAAGCATCCAAATCGTTAGCCAAAATTTCACTATTAAGAAGAAGAAAAAGTAAACTCCTTTCCCTCCCCCCAAAAAAGAGGGTCCGCCCCCAGGAAGAGAGGTGCTGTGCAAAACATGAGACATTTAACTGACAATTATCAGAAATCTCAGCAGCACTCCCAGTCTATCAGGAGAGTACTTCCCACTGCATGTTTTACCAATCGCATTACCAGGGACAAGGGCTGGCACAGATCCCTCTGCAATGCTGACCAAAAGCAGCCAAGGACCCTCAGAGGGGTTTGGCTGGTGGTGCAATGCCTCTTTTAAGCATTCTCCGCATACCAGTATCACTTATGTGCTGCACTTCGAACAGCATGACAATCAAAAGGCACCAAATAAAGCCACCCGAGCCCTGTCACAGTTCCTTATTCTAGCCACAAGATGGACTCAAGCACAACTCAAGCACCAACCGCTTCCTCCGAAAGCTAACTCTGCTTACTGAACAATCTTTTGTTTAAAGCACTCACTTTCAACGTGCGTTAACAGGTCTAAAACATTCTCAGTCCGTACTTGCTTCAAAACCAAATATCACATCTTGGAAAAACAACTCAAGGACCACCTCCTTTCCTTTCTCCAACCCTTTCCCTCCCCCTCCACAGTGCAAACTATCAGGCCGATACGGTAAAGACACGCGGAAAATGGGCGCTCAGTGTTGCATGCCCAGCCGCCTCTCCTGGGCGCACGATACAATATTTAAATGAGAGGTTGCACTAAAAAAGGAGGCACTAGTGACAATTGTACGCCCTTAGCGCCTCCGTGGCAGCGGAAGCCCAGGAGAGGCGACTGTCAGCAGATTAGGAAAACAGACGCTCAGTTTTACGAGCGTCCCTTTTCCTAACCTGTCTGCACACTTTTTTTTTTTTTTTTTTTTAACACCTTTTGGTTCCTCTGATTTAATATCGCCATGATATTAAGTTAGAGGACGTACAGAAAAGCAGTATTTTCTGCTTTTCTGTATACTTTTTTGGACTACTCAGAAATTAACCCCTGCTCTGGATTAATTAATTTCTGAGTGCTAAAATGTGCAGACTGGGCGCACATTTTTTTTTTGGTATCTGGGGCAAATAGCTAACAGTCTCATCAACATGCATTTAGTTTCGGGGGGGGGGGGGGGGGGGGGGGAGGGCGGTTGGACGCACATTTTGGATGCACTAAACCCTTTATTTAGACACAGGGTCGAAAACGCGCATCTAACCACGGGTTAAATAGTGCACTCAGCTGAGTACATTGTATTGTATCGGCCTGATAAGAGTTTAACAAAACACATACAACTGCTATGAAAAGTTAATTGTGGATGCATGACTACATGTCATGTCGGTATATAAAAAATAATAAATAAATACATACAATTTAAAAAATGATATACAAATATTTTGCTGCTGCTCGGATTACAATATGGAGCATCTGGAATGCCTAGTGTCCACCCTGCAACAACTGCTGAGCCAGACTACATAACAAGGAGTGCCTACAATTTTAATAAATGATACTGCATACAAACCTGTGAAATACAAATAAACATGCCAGTGCTCTCAGCCAAACAGGTAATACACATGGAGCATGAATAATACAAATGGGAGGGTCTCATAGGTCTTTGCAAGCTTTCTGGGCTTGGAACTTTCAAACTGGCCGCGGTTCTGTACGTTCCACTAGAACGTAGCCCCATTTAAATACATATCTTCTACGATCTGCAGTATTCTTGGAGAAATGGGAATTGACAAAAGGTGGATGCGTGTTTTCAAGATTCTCTTTCTATTGTTCCAATGAAAAGATCTAATCTCTGCCAAAACATACACACACATCATATGAGGCAGTGGTGCTGAAACAGGTCAATGGGCCCTGTCTTCCCCAGTGAGTCAGGTTCTCAGGATATCCCTAATTAATAAGCATGAGATATATATTAAGAAACACTGGAAGCAGCAGTATCCTGATTGGCTGATCATGTGTAACACCCCCCCCCCCCCCCCAACACACACACACCTTGTTTGAGTACCACTATTATGAGGTATTTGGTACTTAACTCTTGGACTACCAAGATGTTCTCTGAACCCAAGGTACAAGCTATTATAAAAGGGCTAAGCCTGGATTAGCTGCTGCGTCAGAATTTAGATTTGGGCAAGCATTAATCACATCACATATTCATCACAAATGCTAAACTGCCTTAACTGCTGAACATGTCCAGAAGCTTGGGATTTGGGATATGAGAGTCAACCTTTTGCTGACTGATATGTTTTCCAATTTTAGTTACCGTTATCTTAAATAAAACAATCTTTAAAAAAAACAAGTAGTCACAATTCTGGATATGCATGGAGCACTTTTTCAACTTTTCATTTTTGTCTGTAACAGCACAAGGAAGGTATGAAGAACGGGCTTCTAGCAAAGTTTTTGTTTTTTTCTTAATAGTTTCTGATGGTCACTCATAACGGTCAACAATTCGTCCCCTGCAGGTACTACAGAATGTGGCAGCCAGAATATTAACAGGGACTAAAAAGAATGAACATATCACGCCAGTTTTGGCTAAATTACACTGGCTACCGATCGAATACCAAGTCAAATTCAAGGCTATGTGTATTTTGCATAAATTGATTTTCGCTGACCAGGTAGATTGGTTAAATGCAGCAATAAAATTGCATGTCCCACAGAGAAACTTGCGTTCAGCAAATAAGGGTCTCTTAACTTTACCAAATGTTCACTCGGCCCATCTGAACCAGGTGAGGGATAGAGCACCATCGTTAGCAGGCCCAGGAATTTGGAATACGCTCCCAGGAGAATTGAGGTTAGAGCCAAACCTAAAAAAGTTTAAACGAGAGCTTAAGACATGTTTTTTTAGCATAGCTTATTCGATTCAATCTTAAGTCACCTTAGACCGCCTGTAATGAATTTTAAGGTACCAGATTTGTAATTACTTTTAGTTCTTATATGAAAAGTTATTTTACAGTGCTGACTTTTAGTATTTATATGAAAAGTCTTTTTAGACTGTTGCGTCTTAGTTAATTTTAATTAGGATAGGATTCTAATGTACTATCCGAAGGATTTTATGAGATGAATCTATGTCTGATTTTAGGTATGTCATAGTTTTAATAGTTTGAGTTAAGAAATGCTGCTACTTTGTGATGTATTTTTTAGAAGTTTACAATGTATTTTAGGTACTAGGAAAATGTTATTTTAACCTGTTGTGAACAGTTTCGATGGAACCTGAGCGACGGTATAAAAAAAATTGCTAAATAAATAAATAAGTTCTGATGAATCTCAATAAGGTAAATTCCAGGGACACAGTTGGCTTTCACACAAACAGGCCGATACAGTAAAGCGTGGCCGTGGTTACCCAGTTTTTAACCCGCTTTGGACGCACGTTTTGGACGCGTAAGGCATACCCGCGATTCAGTATCGGCTTTTATGCGTCCTTACCGCTTGCCGAAAAGGACGCATATCCCTTTCCGCCCATCGCATGTATATGACATTTTAATTTTATTTATTTATTTATTTGTTGAGTTTTATATATCGTCATTCGGTAGAGCCATCATAACAGTTTACAAAAATTTAAATTTTTTTCTTAACAATTGTGCAATAAGTATAACAATGTGTATATTAAACAGATGTTAAACATTACAAGTCCAGAAAGAATCATTAAGTGGGAGGAAGAGGGTTTGAAAGTTCTGGTTGGAGGAAAGATATTATGATGTTTGTGGATAAAAGTTCGATTGTGAGTTAGGATGCTCAGAAGTATGAAGGTCAGTGTAGAATTTGCGAAACAGCAATGTTTTTAGGTTGGGCTGGGTTCTCAGATCTTTTGGTAGGGAGATCCAAAATTTAGGGGAGGCAATGGAGAAGGCTCTCTCTCTTGTTGTTGTAAGATGCGCATCTCTGATGGGGGGGATGTTTAAGCATCCTGAGTTATTTGATCGTAGGGTTCCTTTGAGGATTCTGGGGGATTATGTTTAAGGCATTCAGTCCTTGAAGATCATTGTTAAGAATTTTATGTATGATGGTCATTGATTTGTATGTGATACGTGCTTTAATTGGGAGCCAATGAAGTGAGATCAATATGGGCGTTATGTGTTCATTTGTTTTTGTTCCTGTTAGGACTCTGGCTGCTGAGTTCTGCAGTATCTGGAGCAGTTTGAGGTTTGAATAAGGTATTCCAATTAGTAAGGAGTTGCAGTAGTCGAAGGTGGAGAAAATGAGTAGTTGTAAGACCGTTCTGAAATGATCGGATTAGCTATTCCCTCCGATACAGTAACGTGCACCCAAATTATCGCCCTGTTAACCATCTTATTTACCGCGTCTTTAACCTGAATATTTACCGCCTACCCTGTCCTTGGCGTTAGTGTGGTGTTCAGTCAGCTTCGTACCGGACAGCGCCATGGACAACATGTATATACTGGCTCTGGCATTACTTTTCATTCAGTTGAGAAGCAGAATGAGAAATGCTCGATTGAGAAATGCTCGGCAGATTGGAGAGGCGAACAGGGGAGCCCAGCAGCAAGGAGAACCCATCTGACCAGAGAACCCAGCAGCAAGACCAGAGGAGGTATGTGTTCTGTTTCGGTTCAACTGTACCATCCATCTCTGGTCGTCTCTGAGGCTCCGGACATGGACGCCTCTACGGACGCCGGAGAGATGGAAGCCGCCAAGCTAGGGTTAAACTGTACGTCTCTGAGGCTCCGGACATGGACGCCTCTACAGACACCGGAGAGATGGGCATCCGCTAGGCGTCCTGAGGCTCCGGGGTCCAGCGGAGACATGGACGCCTCTACGGACACCCAAGGTCGCAGCGTCCGTTCATGGACCTTCCCGCATGTATCTGGGCATCCATGATCGGAGGCCCCGCTGCCTTGAGCGCCCGGCCGGACGTCCAAGGTCGCGGCTTGGACGTCCGGCCGGGCGCTCAAGGTAGCGGGGTCTGTAGAAAAGAACCATCCACTTACCTGGTGGAATGATATTTCAAATGACATTTGAAATGACAGGTACCAGCTCACCCTGGATACTGTATAGACGCTGCATACCGCTCTATACAGTAAAATGGATTGCGAACGCCTACCGCTTGATGCGCTTTGGATGCTGCTTGGATTTGCGTCTAATTTGAATACTGAATTGAGCGGTATGTGAACCAAAATATGCGCGCGGCAAACGAGCGAGCGCCCGGCACTGCTGCACTGTTTCTTACGCATCCTTACTGTATTGGCCCGTGTGTTAGAAGCTGATTGATCCTCTTTAACAAAAATATATTTTTTTAAACACCCACACATCAGACAACACTGACTTTTGCAAGGCACTGTATTTTATTTTATGACAATTTATTTTTGTTAAGTTTTATGATGTTTTTATAGATTGTAAATGGTAGGTTTTTATTGTAAATCATATTGAGAATTGATCAAATATAATAAAGTGAGAAAATTATAAAAATATTTTTCTGCTGGATATTTTTTCTACATCCTGAATTCAGGTTAGCTGCTTTTACACCAAGAATATCCAATTTAAATCATACAAAAAACAGAGGCATTCATGAAACTATTAAAATTAATGAACTGTACATTGGGGACATAGGAATAGACAAGTGCCAGTTGGATTTTTGTCATGAAATCCCTCCACTGTTGTATTCCTGAGGCAGAAGCTATGAGTTCCAATGCAATATTACCCAGAAGGCATTACACAGGAGTTACGAGTGCTATGAAGCCGTTCTGTCTCATAAGTTCTGCAAGGTACAAGAAGTACAAACACTGCCCTACCTCCCCCAAACTATTTTCTTTGATGCCTCATTTCATATTTAAAGAAAAAAAAAAAATCACACCCTGGTGGTCTGTGTAATCAATTTATCTCCTCCTGCCCCATCAAACTTTTCATCGGTCATTGCATCCCTTTTCCAAGGCAACGTGCCTTCCAGCACCAAGCCACAGAAAAAGACTTCCAGTCAGGAAGCAGAGCCTTTAAGTTATACATGCACGTTTCGGTCATGAAACAATTTAAATCACTCTGACCGTACAGAAACTACATGTGTAAAATGAGTAGGGGGTTATAAAAAAAAAGGTCAAAGTCATGCCTCCAACAGGACTCAATGGAATAGCCTTGGTACCTGGAACTGAAATGACATAAGCCAAGTCGGTCTCCATTTATATAAAATGGAAATAAATTGTAATGAAAACAGTCATCCACTGAGCTCGGGCTGTTTCTGGGCACACAAGGCTGCAATCAAATCTTCTAGCAAATAAAACTGAACAAATACATTTCACTCACTGAATGCCAGGGGGTCTTCCCTTATAATGGTGTACTGGAGGGGAGACAGAAAGCCTTTAAAAATCAGGAACTCGATTTTTGAATGTTCCCAATCCAAGGGAAAACAGCGCTCCTACAGAACAAAGGCAGGACTTCAATTCTCCTCTTCAATCTCCCACTTCTTATCAGGAGAGCCTGGTGTTCTTCTTTCACTTCTTTATCTGTAAGCCTTCTTACACCCATCTCCATAACATTGCTGCTGCCGCCACAACTTTGACCTTTCTGCTGCTAACCTAACCTATCTGTGCCTTTGTCTCCTGCTACATTAATAATTGCAAAGCTTGGCCTTCTGACCTTCGCAGATATCATCATCAGTCCAGGCTTTGATTCGTCTAAATGTGACTGCTGGACTCCTTACCCATCCTACAAAATACAATCAGATTCCCCTTCCCTCGGAGACCTTTACTGGTCTCTCCATCACTTTCAGGCTCCTGACCAAAATTGTGTTTCATCGTTACAATCCTCCAAGGGCTTGCTCCCGTGCACCTCACTGGGCTGGTCGTCTCCATTCCCCCCTCCCCATCTTCAACCTGCTACCTCCCCCCACCCTTATCGGTATTGATGTCAGCGCTGTCATCGTTTACCGCCAATATAAGAGAAAAGAATTTTCTCTTCTGCCTTATTGGGCTCTTGTCTTTTTCACATCTCATAGCCGAAAGCTCTCATCTCTCCACTTTTTCCCCTTGCAACTGTGCATGACAGCCTTCCACAGCATGAGCCCTACCACCAGCCTGGACTTTCATTTGCTTCCCATTTAACTTCTTTTTGGACTATTCAAGTATCATTGTGCAGACCCACAGACATGGATTCTACAGATGCCAAAATGAATATTTTTTTCAGAGTTCACTTCTAACTTTAATAATCTAATAGGTTCTAATCCTGTTTTCTTTCTGATTTCAATTTCTTTCTCAAGAAATATATACTTGATGCTTCTGAAAGCACTTTTTTTTTAAATTTTACCTTACTTTCCAAAGGAAAAGATGCCTTAAGCGATAACTATTTCTGCATGTCCCTAATAATTTCTGTGTCTGGTGTCTTAGTCACACTAAATCTTTATTCTCTTGGGTCTATTATAAGAACTTTTGGCTTTCATTTTTTTCTATAAGCAAATGATATACAATTTATAATCCCAATGGAGAAAGATCAAACAAGCATAATAGCCAGGCTGGATAGGTGTTTAAAAGCAATTAGGCACTGGATTCAAGCTAATGAGCTTAAATTAAACCCTGCCAAAACTGAGATGCTGTAGAGCACGAAGAAGGAGCCTTGAGGTCTAAGTCATCACCTGACATTGAATGGTTTTATCTTTGACCCAAAAGTTGAGGTCAGGGATTTAGGTGTTACTGACCATCTAAAACTAGCGTCCCATATTTCCAAAATATCATGCAATGCCATTTTGAAATTGCAAATGGTGATACCACATGCCCCATTTTCAGATTCTAATATATTAAAGAAAGTGGTACAGGCAATGGTAAAATCCAACCTAAATGACTGAAATGTTTTGTTTATAGGATTGCCCAAGAGGAAACTGCATAAATATGCTAGTGCTCAAGAGTTCACATTGTGCCCTACTCTGAGGTAGCCAATTTCATATTTTACCACTTACTTTTAGAATTTTAAATGGAATGGGCCATGAATGTTGGCCAAATAGTCCTTAGATCAAACCCAAGAAGGGCTTCTTTTTATTCTTTTGTTAAAAAATATAATAAAAAGCAGACTGGTTACAACCAGGTTTTGTGCATGTTTACGGGCAGCAACAAGGATCTGGAATTCGCTGCTAAGAGATTTACATCAGTCTCCATACTACTTGTTCTGGAAGAGTGTTAAAATCCGGATCTTTTCTATATGCTTTGGGAAGTGATCTAAATTATTTAGTTAATCCAGATTCTACTGTGCAGAATAGCTGTAGGTTCCAAAAGGAAGGAGACTGAACAGAAAGGGCCTTTCTGGTTTTTAGTATGATTATTTATATGATCTGTGTTGTTAAGCATTGGTATTTGTAATGTATGTTGTGCTATACATTTATCTATCTATATCTATCATGTACTTAGGAGGAAGTGGTGTCTGTCGGCAGTAGATGCATGGAAGGCTCATCTGTATACTTCTCCTAGTAGCCCCATCAGAGGATTCCATGAGTCATCTAAGTTTCAGCTTCCACAGCTCCCACACTCTTTCCAATAGAAGAGGACCAGAAGGCTCATCTGTATACTTCTTCCACTAGAGGATACCATGAGCTCTTTAGGCTTCATCTTTCACAACCCCCATCCTCTTTCCAATAGCAGAGGACTGGAAGGCTCGTCTGCGTACTCCTCCTAGCAGAAGATTCTAGAGGACACTGTGAGCCATCTAGGCTCAGAGTTTCCACAACCCCTGCACTCTTTCCAACAGCAGAGCACCTGAATGTGTATCTGTATACTTCTCTCAGAAGAGGACTCCAGAGGACAACGCTGGACACCGGCGTAGCTTCCATAGCCCTGCCCTCTTTCCAGCAGCAGAGGACCTTGAGGTTCTGCATACTTCTCCTAGAGGTCCCAGTAGAGAATTCCAGTGGGCACTCTGAGTTCTCTAGGCTTCGTCTTCCACAACCCCTGCACCCTTTCCAGAGGCAAAGCACTGGAAGGCTTATCTGTATACTTCTCCCAGAGTTCTAGCAGAGGTTTCTAGAGGCCACCGCAAGCCATCTAAGCTTCAACTTCCACAGCCCCTGCCCTATTTCCAGCAGCAGAGGACTGAAAGGAGTGCATCAAAACACCACTTCCTATCCATTTTCAAAAGATTTATTGATTTGATGCAACAGGAAATTAGTTCAAAACAAGAGTCAATAAGATGTGTAACCTGGTAGTTAGAGATTAATTGTAGTCTCTGGACGATCACTGTCAGACAAATATAAAATAAACCAATACACTGAAAGTACTTTATAGTTTAAACATCCCTACTCACTTAAATAGTATCAACAAACTTAAAATGCAGACAGTAATGTGAGAGAGAAGCTATCCAGTCTTCTGGCACTGAGTGCCACATGAATGATCTTCTATCAGTTGGTGAGAGGTTATATACGTGCACTTGGTGCAAAGAGCTCCTAGACCTTGCAGGACGAGTCTCATCTTCGGAAGTTAGAGTGTCAGGGGTCTGGCCTGGGGGGAGGGGGAGGGAATAAAGGTTGTACTAGGGCTGTAGAGGTTGGCGGGGTCTGTGCTGGGACTGAAGAGGGACATTTTCATGAATAGCTGTGTTTGCTGCTGGGAACAGGTGTGATGTGATACTACTTATATAAATTCTCCACAGAGTGACCCAAAAATGATCCCACAAACCAAACACTCTGATAACTTTATCTGCACCCACTATCAAAAATGTAAAAATGAATATAAAGGCAAGGCATATATATATATGGCTACCTTATAACATCTTTCTTTAAGGTGCCTAATTATAATGATCAACACCCCACCATAGCCTTTTAAGGAATTTTTTTATGCACATAAAACTTAGGTGACAGCGCTGCAGCAATTATCCGACATGGCCGTGTTTCGAACGAACTTTCTTCTTCAAGGATGATTTCTTTAGCAGAATGCTGCTACGCTTGAGCAGAATTGTTCAAACATTATGGTGTGAGGTTAGATTATGCTGCGCCTGGAGCAGGCTGGGGCTGGGAAAGATGGCAATTCAAAGGAGTCTCTGAAGAACTTCCAGGGAAATCAGCTAGTTCTTTAGATTTATGTTCATTTGTAAACAACCTTGTTCAGCTCTGAACTGGAACGCAGTATAAAAAATGTGAAGTTAAATTAAAACCCACATTTTTCTTAAACCCTGGCTCTCCCTGATCCTAAGCTTTTTATTTTAACCATGTTTACTGTAAAACGTCTCTCCTGAAGCCTCTGTATTTCTTGAGTAGGTTGTAAGCTGCATAAAACAAGGGCTCTCTCTGTCTATCTGAACAGTGCTGGATATATCTAGTTACACTACAGAAATAAGTAGTGCAGGGGGGCCAGGGAGCCCCTCCCTGGGCTGCAGAAAAGTCAGCGTAGTTTGGAGATCCCTCCTTTCTACTCATTCTCCAGATTAAGAATTTCATTCTGCAGTTTTCCCCTTTGTTTGCAATTGAAAATTATTTCAGCAGAGGTCACTGTATATTCAAACCCCATCATGCTGCAGCAGTAAAATTCGGAAGGCCAGCGTCATGCTACGTTAACATGGACTGTGCGAACGGACTTGAGAGATGAAAAAATTACTGTTTACGCTTTTTAAGCTTATAGAGAAGAGGGGGGCTTTTCAGAATAAAAAGCAGAAGCTGCTGTAGAAACCTACAAGCATTTCACTAAAGAGCACAGTAGAATATTTCCAACAATGGCTTCTTCTCTAAGTATATGCTCCTCAAGCTACCCTGGCTGTAGGTCTCCACGAGGTGAGCCCTTCTGATGGATATCGGAAAGAAAAAAAGCATAACCTCAGGGAAAATATGCTGATCTGCATAGGCTTCAAGTGCTCCAGTGCTAAGAAACAGTTGCTGGGTTACCAGGAATCAGAAATGCTCGATTCTCTTGCGTGTAAGCTAAGTGCATTTAATGGAACACTTGGGAATGTATTGTTAATGTCTTGATGACTTCTCCACTCATGCAAGACATTTTTAAACCTCCAGTAAACAGCATTTTTTTTTTTTTTTTAAATAGGAGACATTTTTACAAGTTGCATGGCCCAAAGGTGAATATACATAACTAAACTAGTTTATCATGGATTTGGCTGGAATACATGGATTTTCACCAAGGGAAATACTTCTTGTGTACTCTATTTTTGGCTAAGCTCCATCTAACTAGAGGCCTTCAGATGCCTCTAACTCTGTCTTGTGGGTTACAATACTCCTCACTGCAGTCTTTATCCTGTTGGCAACTAGCCCAATATGCAGCTATGCCTCACAGTGCTCTAACAGGCTGGTTCTGTTCCTCTCATTTCCTCCCCCTGCTTAAGAAGCTACCCATCAGACTCCAGCATTATCCTGATTCCTGGGAAGTTTACCCTGAATGACATCACTTATATAAACATCTCTGGAAGAGGAAATCCTCAGCAATGTGGCCCAAGACACCAGCCTTCCTTCCTGTGTATGAACCTCACAGGTATAATACATAGCAGCTTTTAGAGGGGGCTTAGCAATTTCCCCGGTTTTTTCAGCTTTCAGCGCAACTGGGAACCAAGGCTGGGATCTGACGTCATGACTCTTCATTCACATCTATCCAGCAATTTTTCTTCTTATTTTACATGTTCTCCCTCCCCTCCTAATTTACTTGTTCCAGTCACTGCAGAACTGATTCTCAGATTGAGCAGGAGTCACACACCAGGGCTCCCTCAGTAATCCTGTTATTGTGGGTCCCAAATCCAGACACTAGGTGTCACCATTGCACAATGACTGGGTCACCCTCTCTTCAGGGACTATGAGTGCTGCCTCTCCAGCATTCCCATATGACCCAGGGCAGGGAAGATCAGGTCCTCTGCTCGGCAGTACACATTACTTGCCACTGAGCCAGCCCAGACAATGGCAACAAAACACACAAAATGAACGTAACGATCCAATACATAAAAGCGTCCTCAGCACAAATCTTTACAAAACTGGGCCGATTAACTTCAGCAGCAAGTTACAGGCTTTGCTCAACAAAGTGACTAAACAAATCCATGAGAGGAAGACAGTAAGGTGCAGCTGCCCATGCCATTGTGCTAACATACTGTTTTATTTACTGAGTGTACTGTAACTTGTTTCTCTTGCTCAGTTTAAGGAGGGAAAACGATTTTTTGTTTCTAAACAGACCAAAGGCACTTTAAAGTCATGATGCACTGCAACAAACAAGGGAAAAAATCTTCAGTATATCTGGGGGTGCTGCATACTTCCCCAATCAGGTTTCTGTTTTTAGGGTTTTCAGTCCATGTTTTGCATCCATTTCTAGCAGATTAAACCTGAGCCAGTGTGTCTTGCTTTCCTGCCTCTCACTCTCCTCAGATCTGAAGCCCCCTCCTTTATCACCATTTCTGGTTCTGGCCTCTACCTCTATCTTTCCTTTTCCTCACACTCCTGGGGCCAAATGCTGCCACCACTGTCTGTCGATACCTCCCATCACTGTTGTTTTGTTACATTTGGGTTTCTGCACCTCTCTTCTCTTTTACCTTGCTCTCTGCAGGTCAGTTATTCCTGCTGGTTCAGAAAGTTGCTGCCCACCTCATCTTTTCTCTTTCAGGTGATATGCACGAGCTCCTCTCTTTTGTGGCCTTCCCGGGCTCCCTCTTACCCTCCCCTGTATTCATCCTCTCTGCATAGCATTTTTTTTTTCCATTTTCTCCAACTGCTTCTGATACCTGGAGCAATTTTTCTTTAGATATCCAATCTGCTCCCTCTTTCCAGTGCTTTAGAATAATTCATAAAGCTCACTTGTTCCCACCAGAAAATGTTTCATGCTAGTAGATTTTAGATTAAAGAAACTTTATTGGTACGACAATTCAACCTTTCTATTCGATCCTTTTAAAATTGTCCATCTTTCTCAGTTCTGTGCCCTTGGTTTCATTCTCCTAAACCGCACTATGGGCCGTAGTCCCCAGCTTCAACAGCAGAGATTTTTATAAGAAGTGAATTGGAAAAACAAAACCATTCGAATAAGATGTCATTTTTATATCTTGTAAAGTATGAGTTATTTCTTCTGGGCTACTTATACACCACAGTAACCTTTAATTGGGTTTTCCAGAGACTGTCAGATGCACTTTAATAGTCATTTTGCTTCAGTTTAGCATTAGTTAACGGATACTAATTATGCACAAGTGTTGGGGGATCAAGTCCCATTTGGCACACAGCGCAGAGCACATGGTTTCCTCCAGTTCATGATGCCAGCAGGCTGGGATGATGTACAAAGTGAAAGCAGAATGCACGGGGTTTCTGCTGGCAGGACGACGATGTTAAGGTAGTCAACCTTACGAAAAAGGGTGTGCAGGACACAATATGGGAAGGAGGACACCACTGTCCTCAGCTCCCATTCCAAGATATGAAGACATGCCTTCGACATTGCTAGCAGTGAATCTGCTCATACTTTTAAAGGAGAGGAGTGAAAAATGCTCAGCACTGTAAAGCCAATATCACCTCCTCAGCTTATGCTTTTAATATTTATAGCATCAATTTATTATTTGATGTATGGTAAGGATAAACAAATCTGTTTTGATACATTTCCTGAGAATTAATATGGTCTTTTTTTTTTTTTTTTTTTTTTAACAGTAGCGCTGCCTATTCTTTGTAAAATTAAGATTTGCAGTGCGGGAGACTGAGGGAAGAACATTATTTGCTTCACTGGGAGCAATTTATTTATTTATTTATTTTTGTAATGGCCACAGCAAGGCTTCCAAAAATAAAAATTCTCCATTCCAGTATCCAAAGAAACGGGGAGCAGGTGGCCATGGTATGTTTCAATCCCACCTTTTCCTCTTCTTTGTAAGCAGCATAAGACTACACACAGACCATTAAAAAAAAAAAAAAGGGAAAGGGCGTAAACCTTTTTTAAAGTCATAAATAGATTTTCCAAGAATGTGCAGGAAACAAAATATCGTTAAAAATGGACGTTATTAATTCATAGAGGCAGCTGTGGTTTCATTTCTGATGGTGCCTGGGTCATAGACAGAAGCAGCCTGGTAGCAGCACATTGTGCACTACCACGTGGAAGGTCCCTGAGTCAGGTTTTCCAATTCCTGGATCAGCCAAGGCTGGAGTTGCTGTGCAGGAAGGGATCACAGCCCCCAGGGGGATGAAGTCACAGTTATTGCTCAAGGGTGACACCAGATGGCTGGATTCAGGGCCTACGACGACAGCATTCCAGAGGGAGCCCTGGTGCACTGCCCCCAGTCAAGGACAGTCACTGCAATAACCAGACTAGGCACATGGGGGTGGAGGATTAAAAATAGGGTAAAAATTCCCAGCTTGTTAAAAGTGAAGGCTCATGGCGCCAGAGCTGGGGAGGCTGCAGCTTAATTGGTGGTCAACTTCAGAAATCTTCACAACCCCACCTCGAACTTTGGCTGCTGCTCTTTGGCCGGGTACAGGGGAGGTTGCAGTACACCTGCATACTTCTCCCAGCTGCTTTGTGAAGTTCAGAAGACACCACAACTCACTTGGGCTTCCAACAGCCGGCCAGCTGGTAGGTGCCATAACATTACTTCAGGTTAGTAGATTTTTCACTCTATTTCCTAATGCTCCACTACATCTATTCTTCCTGATGCTAATCCTCCCCAACCCTAATCCCTGCTGCAAACCACTACTAACATCAAGTCTACTGACCCCATTCTCTACCTCACCTGCCATTCTGTTTTCTGCCCAGTCTACTGTTCTTTTCTTCCTCTCCTCCAGCCATCTCCACTCTCCTTGAGAGCATCTCATACCCATCACTTCTGTCACACCTCTATCTCTCTTCTATGTATTCTCTTGCTTCTCCTCCTTTCAGTTGGCAATATCAATCCCAATCCTGGCCATGCAAGATAACTTTCACCCCATATGTGCACATCAATCTGTTACCTCTCCAATTTCTTCCCTATCTCCCCTTCCTCATGTTCTCTGTGGATTACCCACTCTATTTCCAACTAGCTTGCCTACATTCATGACCTCTCTCTCTCTCATACATCTTTGGGCCTTGATCAAGATTTGGCTTTCCCATGAGGACTCTGCTTCAGCTGCTGCTCTCTATAATGGAAGTTATCTTTTCTCCTGTATACCTCTCACACAGTAGGTTGCATTGGTGGTGTCCCCCCCTCTTGAAGGATTCAACTCCTTTCTTCCAAATCAATCCCACTCCTTGAGGCCCACTCCATTCACCCAAACTACCTCTCTAAGTAGCTGCCATTGATCAACTCACTAATACATACCCCTCCCTCCTTTCTCACAGACCCTTGGCTTTCCTTCTTCCTTGAATTATCTTCCCCTTCTCTTATTCTTGGGGACTATCATCCATGCCAATGACCCCTCTGATGCTTATGCTTCAAAACTCATAGCCTTAACCTTTCACCTTAAACTTTGCTCTATAACCCCTATTCACCCTCATGTTCACTGCCTTGACCTAGTCCTTTCTTCCAACTGCTCACTTTCCCATCTCCGTTTTTTCCCTCTCAGTCCATCATCTGATTACTTTTACACTAACCCACCCTCCCCCACAGCCTCATCCAGTCACCATCCATATCATTAGGAATCTCCAAGCTACTGAACTTTGTATCCTCTCCACTACTGTCTCATCTCTCCTCCACATTGTTTGAGTCAGCTAATGAGGCAGTTTCTTCTTACAACACTACTCTGGCCTCTGCTTTAGAACTCTTATCCCTCTCCTTACCCATCCTGTAAGGTGCACAAAACCTTAGCCTTGGCTCACCTCCCGAATTTGCTTACTCCATTCCTGTGCCCATTCTATTGAGTATCTCTGGCTAAAATGCCATGCCCATGCTGATGTCATACATTTCAATTTCATGCTGACAACCTTCCAGTCTGCTATTGCTATGCTCCATCTGACAAGCTGTTGCCTCTAACCCTTGTCTCTTTCCTAAATCAATTCCCTCCTCAAACTGCCTTCGCCTCCTACCTCCGCTTCACTCTCTGCCCGCACTAAGGATGTCTACTTCCATGATAAGGTTGACAAAATGAAGCTTGAGTTCCAACCAAGTCACCTCGACCTTCTCCCTATTTCTTGATTATAAGATCTACTTGGAAGGGGCTGTCTCTTATGTGTTTTTGTACAGCAATGCATATGCCAAGTGGCACTACTGAAGTGATAAAGTAATCATAGTAGTAGCAGCAGATTCCAGCTCTGGTTCCAACTGAGCTGGAAATTCAAGGAGCAGAAGGAAACAATTAGTAGGTGTGTAGTCCTATGCAATTTACAAAGAAGAGGTGAAGGTGGGATTGAAACGTGCCATAGCCACCTGCTCACCATTTTTTTTTGGTGAGCAGGTGGCCAAAAAAAAAAAAAAATTAAAGGCAGTAGCACTCTCCTGAGAATTTTCACTAACCCACGTAACAAAGAGGGAATTGACATACTTTCTTCTCACATGTATCCTGCTGAGAATCTGCCTAAGATGTACCATTCCATTTCACTATTTGGTATCCCAAATACAGAAGATAGCAGCAAACAGAATAACATTTAAAAAAAAAAATGAACGCTGATCTCAGTTTTGTCATGCTCAAGTTGGTATCAAACTGAGATGCCTTTGTTTGGGGGAGGGGTCCAAGCCTGTTACAATTAAAGTGCAATCCTTTCATGGAAACTGTCACTTATTAGGGCATTTTCTGCTAGCCCCCAAACCGTTTATACTTACCATCATTAAAATACAACACCTATTATCCCTCACTGAAAATCAAGCTATTTAATGCATCAGTCCTTAACATCAAAAGGGCAGACAGGCACCCCCCCTTACTTTATTACATTTAAATTGGCTTCAGATTGTTCCAATAATATGCTAAGACAGCAATTAATGACTATTCAACACAGCAAACCCAGGAGCTGTCAATTAGCAGATCCAGTCCTACAGACCTGGCTCTTGACAGCACACTCACAGTGACAGGGTTCAAAGGCAAAAGCAGCAGACTACGCGCTTGGCAGAAAACACTGCAAAAAAACAAGAGACTTAACTGGTCCGGGTGCAACTGTGAACGGGAAATAAAATACATTTTTTTCATTTTAGATCTCAGCTCTGTTTTAATTATTTGTGGTGAACACAATTTTGCTATAAAGAACCACTAGTTCTACAGTAATCTGCTTAATTTCTACGTGGGTTAAACTGGGTGAAAGACTGAGGAGCGAGCTTCAGTTCTAACTTGAAAATAAAAAGTAGGCTTTCTAATTATTACTTTTAATTGCTGGGTCCTGGATCCTAAAGCAATAGGGGCTGATTTTAAAAGGGTTACGCGCGTAACCCTGAAAACCCGCTCCTGCGCACGCTGAGCCTATTTTGCATAGGCCCGGGGACGCACGCAAGCCCCGGGACTCGTGTATGTCCCAGGGCTTGAGAAAAGGGGCGGGGAGTGGGTGGTGCGGGGGCAGGACCGAGGCCTCTGGCACAGTAGCTGTGCTGGGGGATCGCGCGCCGGCACTTGGCTGGCAGGCGCAACTTTGTCAACAAAGGTCGGGGGGGGGGGTTAGATAGGGCTAGGGGGCAGGTTAGGTAGGGGAAGGAAAGGGAAGGTGGGAGGGCGGAAGGAACGGGGAAAGCCATTGGGGCTCCCCTAGGGCTCGGCACGCCCTAGGGGAGCCCCGATGCACGCACATGTTATAAAATCAGGTGTAGATTTGTGCGCGCCAGGTTGCACGCCCAAATCTACACCCACGCATACCTACTAAAATCTGGCCCATAGTGCGCAAGCTAGCAAAGGGATCAAGAGGTGTGCAATAAATACCCCTCCTCCCTGACATTCTTGAAAGATTTGCCACATTAAGAATGACGCTATGTTGCCAGATGGACTGTACGTGTGTCCAAAGACCTTCCAGAGGTTTCAAAACAAACACTAGAAGAATCAAGAGCTGGTGTGACAGTTTTCAAAAAGTAAATGCCCCCTAGCCATGCCTTTCCTCTTAAAGAGCAGGATAAGAGAGCCTTGGGGAGAAGACAGATGCTTTCCTTCCAAAAACACACACTACTGTTGACATCAGAATACAGACTGATACCAAACATTGTTGAGCCTGGGATTCTTTAACACGTTACTGAACATCAACAGTAATTCCAAAATCTGTGTCTTTTTATCCAAACTCTAAAGGAAGACCTTGGCAGATGGAGAAACAGATGGCTGTCAAAAATGTGCCTGCCCTCTGAGAAGAGGAAAGAATTTTCCTAATTTACAGAACAGAAACAAATATTTTGCCCAAAAGACAAAAAGAAGACAGAGACACTTCTAAATACAAATCTTTCCTAAACAGACGTGGAACCATATTTTTGGACCAGCTCAGGCAAGTGTGATCAAGGTTTATTGAACTCTTCTAACACGCTGGCTCAGTAATCAAACTTTCTTCACACCTCTAGGCTTTCAGAATTAATAGTAAAAACCATTTGCAAATAATTTAGAGCACGGCAGAGGGAAGGAGTCCTAACCATCGCGCAGGAGCAACACACACTGGGGTAAAGCACAAGATACATGTGCTCCGTGACCTCTTCCCGAAAGGGATGAGGCGGCAATAGCTGGCAATAAACAAACCAGGGGTTATGAGAGTGGGGAAAAAACCCTAGCATAAGGAAAGAAAAGTAGAAGCCTAAATAAATAAAATCATGTTAGGGGAGGGCAGGCAAGAGTAAGTCAGACCACAAAGGCGACATGCTGATTCCCAGAGAAGAACAAAAGACAGCTGCTGCTTTTCATAATGACGTCTGGGAGAGGAGGAGGTGCACAAAAGAGGGAAAAGTAGGAGATTAAAAAATAATAGTCATTGCATCAGAGGCACATTATACATAGAAACATAGAAATGATGGCAGAAAAGGACCAATGGTTCATCCAGTCTGCCCAGCAAGCTTCCCATGCAGGTTACCCCCATGCAGTCAGTCAGTTTTGCTTGATGTGCTTTGTGTTAGGAGTAGTAACTTCTGCTTTGTGCTGGTTACCCCCATGCTTATCAGTTCCCCAGACCATAAAAGGCAGGGCCCTCGTTGGATGCTGTCTGAATCCATGTCCTCTTTTCCCCTGCCGTTGAAACACAGAGCAATGTTAGAGTTGCATCAAAACTATCAAGGCTTATTGGTGAAGGGTAGTAACTGTTGCACAAGCAAGTTACCCCCATGGCCGCTTTGTTTCCTTTAGGACTTGGCCGTAGAAGCACTCCTGTGCTTTTCCCCTTATGTCTGCCTATCAGTATCTCAGACCATGGAAATTGGGCCCTTGGTTGTCATCTGAATCCAATTCCTCTTTCCCCCTGCCATCGAAGAGGGCAAAAATGTTGACGTTGCATTAAAAGCATCAAAGCATATTGGTTAAGGAAGGTGATCTCCATGCCTTCTGCTAAGAGTAGTAACCGCCGTACCAGCAAGTTACCCCCCTGTACGCTTATCTCATTTCCATTCTCTAGCCTTCAGAGATCCAGGGCTTCTCCCATGCCCCTTTGAATTGTTTTCTTTTTCATCACCTCCTCCGGAAGGACATTCCAGGCATTCAGCACTCTCTATGTGAAGAAATATTTCCTGACGTTGGTTCTAAGTCGCTGAACCTGGAGTTTCATTTTGTGACCTCTAGTTCTATTGTTTTCTTTCCAACGGAAAACGTTCAAAGTTCATACATCATTGAAACCTTTTAGTATCTGAAGGTCAGTATCTTATCTCCTCTGTACCTCCTCTCTTCCAGGTATACATGTTCAGATCCTTCAGCCTCTCCTCATAGGTCTTCTGATACAGACCCCATATCATTTTTGTCGCCCTTCTCTGGACCGCTTCCATCCTGTCTCTATTCTTTTTGAGATACGGGCTCCAGAACTGAACACAGTACTCCAGGTGAGGCCTCATCAAGGACCTGTACAAGGGCATTACCACCTCCTTTTTCTTACTGGTTATTCCTCTCTCTGTGCAGCCCAGCATCCTTCTGGCTTTATTTAAGACTTTTTATATACCATATTTAGCAAATAAATTTGAACAAAAACGGTTTACAACATTGAGCATAAAATAATAAATACTAAACTTTCATAAAGTGAAAGTAAAATAAAATAAGAGTATGAATAAAATTACATAATAAAGTATTAATATCAATATTACTAATATCCTTGTGCAAAAAGATATTAAAATAAAACTAAATTAACTTTAAGTTTAATAAACTTGAAAGATAGAAAAAATAGAAAGAATAAAAATCATAGCAGGTACAACATAGTAAATAACAAAGAGAAAACTGCCAAGTATTTAATTCAATGGTTCTAAACGCTTCTCTAAAGAGTTATGTTTTTAATGATTTTTTAAAATCCTTACTATTTGAGATTTGGCATTCCATTGTATAGGTCCTGCTACAGAAAAAGCTCTTTGCTGAGTAACATTTAGTCTTGCTAATCTGACGGAAGGAACGTCCAAAAGGCTCATGTTAGAGGATCGAAGCTCTCTAGAGGGTTTATATATTCTCAAAATAGAGCAAAGCCAGGAAGAGTTAGGGTTATTTAATAATGAGTGAATTATAGTTAGTATTTTGTATAAAATTTGATATTTCATTGGTAGCCAATGCAGTTTACACAGGATTAGTGTAATGTGCTGTTTTAATGGTGTGCCTGTAAGAATACGAGCTGCATTGTTTTGTTTTAAGTGTAGCGGCTTAATTGTTGATTCTGGTAAACCTAAGTACAACTCATTACAGTAATCAAGACCTGAAAATACCAGTGACTGAAGGACTAGACGAAAATCTTGGGCATACAGTAATGGTTTTAGACGTTTTAGTAGATGTAGTTTGTAAAAAGCATTTTTGACAGTTTTAGAAATGTGCCAGGACAGAGAGAGGTTTGAATCCAAAGTAACTCCCAAACTATGAGCTTGCTTAGTGATTGGGATATGTTCATTATCTATCAAAATATGCGACGGCGGACTATTGATAGGGTTCTCTACGAAGCTTAGAAGTACAATTTCGGTTTTTTTCGCATTTAGTTTTAGACGGCTATGAGCCATCCATTTTTCTATAGTGTTGATGTAGATTTGCACCATAGAAAGTGTTTCAGACCAGGAAGATTTGTATGGGACGAAAAATTGTATATCGTCCGCATATATTTTGAAATGGACATTTAATGCAGAAAGGATATTACATAAAGGTAGTAAATAAATATTGAACAGTATTGGGGAAAGTGATGGGCCTTGGGGGACCCCTGTCGGCATTGGATAAAAAAATGATGAATACGATCAGATATTGATCTTACAAGAACGGTCGGTGAGAAAGCTACAGAACCATTCTAGTACAATAGATTGAATTCCTATAGATTGCAAACTGGATAATAAGATTTTATGATCTAGCGTGTCAAACGCTGCAGAAATGTCTTAAAAAATAAAAATAAAATCTGTGTTAGAGTCAAACCCCCTAAAATAGGAGCCGAAAGAGGACAGTAGTAGAGTTTCTGTTGAGTGCCCTTTTCAAAAAACCATGTTGGCTTGGGTGCAATATTTCATGGACAGTAAGATAATCATTTAGTTGATGCTTTAGTTATTGCCTTGTCACATTGCTTTCACCATCTTCAGATACCCAGACACTATTACCCCAAGATCCCTCTCTTGGTCCGTGCACAGGTCTTTTGGATTACCACACCCCAGATACATGACTCTGCACTTCTTGGCATTGAATCCCAGCTGCCAAATCTTTGACCACTCTTCCAGCTTTCTTATATCGCTTTTTATTCTCTCTGCTCCTTCAGGCATGTCCACTCTGTTGCAGATCTTAGTATTATCCACAAATGGGCATACTTTATCTTCTATCCCTTCTGCAATGTCACTCAAAAAGATATTGAACAGAACCGGTCCCAGCACTGATCCCTGTTGCACTCCACTTAACATGGCTCTCTCTTCAGAGTAGGCTCCATTTACTATTACATGCTGTCTCCTTTCGGTCAGCCAGTGTAATCCATGCCACCACCTTGTTACTCACTCCCCAAGATTCTCATTTTATTCACAAGCCTCCTATGAGGGATCATATCAAAAGCTTTGCTGAAATCCAAGTAGATCACATCACATGTCCTTCCTCGATTCATGGCAGTAGCATCATTGGCTCCTAAAAGGAGCCTGGGCACGGACAGCACAGACTGTGGCCAGGAAGAAAGCAACAAGGCTGGAGAAGGGGACTGCATCTAGTTGGTATGGGCAATGGAGAAGTAGGATGGGAAGTGTGCACTCACCAAGAAGAAATGCACTTAACATTTCCTCCTGCTACATACTTCCTCCCCCCCCCCCCCCCCCCAAAAAAAAAATAAATTATTGGAGTAAAGGGGACAAATACATGGAAGTGCATTTCATCCTTATCAAGTAAGACCTAGAGTCATTTTTTAATCCTTTTATATAGCCTTGAGTATGGTCATCTGATTTTCTCAATTTGACCTCTTGTTCAGTGGAATAAGGAGGAGGGAGGCTGCACAAGAATGTTGCAGACGTATGGTGCAGAAATACAGAAAGGAAAAACAGTCCCAGATCTTAACACAGTTGGAGGGCAGGGGGTGGAAGAGCACAAGGTTTTAACAACAAAAGAAAAAAAAAAAGCAGGGGAACTGATAATTACTTCTAGGATGATGTTGATGTTGAAGATATTTAAGAAAGCTCTGTGTGTATTTCCTGGGGGTAAGAGGGATACCTGGAGACTGCCTATGGTGCTTGCAGTCCTGCTGCAAGCTCATTTTAGAAAGCATGAGTGGCATGGATACTGCGGGTCCTTTGTGCCTGCATACAAGCATGTGCAAAGTATGTGCAGGAAAGTACATGTTTGACAATTAGCACCAGGTGCACTTTCCTTCCCCTGACCTAACCCGGCTTCTTTTTCCTAGAGGCTGTGGAACAACCCACATATATTACCTGCCTTGGGGGGGGGGGGGGCAGAATTTTCAAACCACATTTTTTACATTAAAAAAATCAAGTTTACCTGCATAAAACGTTTGATTATTGTCCCTGACATTAGCGCATCAAATCATTTTAAATTATTTTAAACTGCTGTTGCAACATTCAAAACCCATCTTCCAAATGAAATTAGAGCAAGGGCCCTCACCTATTTCCCTAATGGGCGAGGGACTACAACAAAAAAAAATTACCACAAAATTCAGCTTAGATTTAGCTGTGTCTGTTCTAGAATAAGCGGTAATGCCGACAAGCACCACTGGTTCTCTGGACTGATGCACAGACCGAGCTGTGTAAGAGCCCTGGGCTGAACACAGGACTAATATCAAGGATGAACATAAAGACATACGACTGGAACAGCAGGATTAATGGAGAACTGAGATGAAGCAGAAGACCCATACATACAGGGCCCCAAAATGGAACCTCCCAAATGAGGACTCATCCAAACATTCACAGCTGTGTTTTATGGAAGAACCTCCAGAACAGGCGCGTCCAAAGATAGATGCAGGCCTAACACACCTGCTTCGGTTCAAATGCTGCAACGCCAGTATTAGCCAGCCGACAGGGTGGCTGAGCCTTCACACCGCAGTGGCTTCATTCTCTGACTGGACACTCACTCTCCCGGGGTGAGATAATGTACTGCAGTGACTAAGCACGGGTGAGAGAGCAGGATACCGGTTCCTCTTATCCAGCAACCCTTTAGCCAGCAGATATTGTCACCAAGGCACTTCCGAACCTAACAAGTCAAGAAGCCGTGACTGATCAGGATCTGAATTAAGATCTCTCATAAGGTGGTGCAAAATTAGGCTGACCAAAAGACCTAAAAAGCACACAAAAGTGCACATGGGAAATGCAGAGAGAACAGGTACTTACAGGAACTATTACATCATCATAGAAACTCCAAGCTAATGCCCATCTCATGGTACGTCCCTGGTAGAATTCAGTGTGGGCAACTTTGGGGATCTGCATTATAAGACAGAAACATGTGACAACTATGAAACTTTCAATTCACTAGTTACAAAAAGAAAACAGCACTTTAACCACAGATACCATGAACACAGCTTCCAAAATGCTCTATTGCTTTTCTTCCTAGGACTTTTGGTGTCTGCCATCATTTCATTTGGTATCACAGAGCATCTTTTTAAATTTCAAGGCAACTTGAAATAAGCAGCTATTTTCAACATTACTTACTGATAAATCCTCGGGCCATTATACATCAGGAGGTCCATATTCAGACATAGTCCGGCTAGCAAAGTTAGCAGAATAAACTTATCTGGCTAACTTTGGCGGTATATTCAATAGTGAAACCGTACTATTGAATACAGCCGGCTATCTTAAGTAGTTAGTTGGCTAACTATAGCCTCTAACTTTAGGGCAGCTGTTTGGCCCGACCAGACTTCGCTGGCTAAGTCATCCGGTTAACTGTAAATATTGGAGTTAGCCAGCTAACAACTCCTCTCAGTTACACCCCTGGAATGCCCCTAACTTAGCCAGCTAAATTCTAGCCGGTTATCTAATTAGCTGGCTAGAATTTAGCAGGGTAAGTGCCCAAATATTCATTTAGCCGGCTAACTTCTAAGTTAGTCAGCTAAATGCTTTTGAATATGGTCTTCCAGGAGTAATGTGAAGTAACAGGATATGTAGCTACCCAGTACTTACATGACTAAAGCATATGTTAAAGTATATTGTGTGTGTGTGTGTTCTTTCGATACTATTTTGAAAACCAATGCTTTTAATTGGGATTCCTTACAAGTCTGAACATGGGCTACTGCCTGAAATGTCGGAATGATAGCTTCATTCAGGATATCTTGCACTTTAAATCAAATTTTATTTTTACATTCAGTGAATTTGAACCACATCTTACCCCTTGTATTCGGAGTTCTTCCTTCAAAGGAGCCAAACTACATTTCTTCCCCAGCATACAGCTATACCAACTGTAAACAAAAATAAAAAAGTTTTTAAATAATGTAGCTTAAATGAGGAGGATTCAGCAAAACTAAAATAAAACTAGTATGATTAAAAAAACCCGTGCATTCAGGGTAAGATGTCTGTCTAGCTACTTCTTTGCTTGACTGGATATTTAGGACAGTTCTCTCAGGGAAAGAATGGAAAGCTGTTTTTTTTTGTTTGGTTTTTTTTTTTAAGTGCAGTACATGGAGAATTGATCTGTGGAGAAACACCTTAGAGCAGAGCTTTCCAAAGTGTGTGTCGCGACACTTTGGTGTGTCGCCTGAGGTGTGCCGGTGTGTCGCGCAAGCCCGGTGCACGTGACACACCGGCAAGTGGGAGCCAATGCGGCCGCTTCATCTCCTTCCTGCCCGTGCGGCTCCGGCAACATTTTTCTTCCGGGGCCGCGTGGGCAGGAAGGAGGCACCTGCACGTTTAGACGTGCTCTTTTTCTTTGGGCCGTGGTGACGTGAACTCACCACGGCCTTACCGATCTTCCGGCTGTGTGTCTGCGGCACACAGCACAACGATTCTTCGCTGCTCAGCCGCCAGTGGAGCTCATCCCACTGGCGGCTGAGCAGCGAAGAATCGTCGTGCTGTGTGCCGCAGACACACAGCCGGAAGATCGGTAAGGCCGTGGTGAGTTCACGTCACCACGGCCCAAAGAAAAAGAGCACGTCTAAACGTGCAGGTGCTCCGCCTCCTTCCTGCCCACGCGGCCCCGGAAGAAAAATGTTGCCGGAGCCGCACGGGCAGGAAGGAGATGAAGCAGCCGCATGCAGAAGAGGAGCCGCGTTGTTGCAGCGGGCGAGAAGAGGCCCGGTAGCAGGGCCCCCACCGCGGATCGGATCGGCCCAAGAAGATCAGAGTCGCCGCGATCGGCCCGAGAAGATCAGGGCCGCTGCAGAGCCAATCCTGCAGTGACCCGTGAAGAGGAGGCCCAGAGGTAAGAGAGAGGCTGAGGGCCCGTAGAGTGCGTGTATGAGCTGAGTTGAGAGATTGGGTGCGTGTATGAGCTGAGCTGAGTTGAGAGATTGGGTGCCTGTATGAGCTGAATTGAGAGATTGTGTGCGTGTATGAGATGAGTTGAGAGATTGGGTGCCTGTGTGAGTTGAGAGATTGGGTGTGGGAGTAAGGATCTCAATGTTTGCAGAGACAGCATGTGAGAGCCTGTGTGTGTGTGAGAGAGAGAGACAGCATGTGACAGTGAGAGCCTGTGCATGAGCAAGACAGCATGTGGGAGTGAGAGAGAGCCTGGGTGTGTGAGAGTCAGACAGCATGTGCAAGAGAGAGACTGTGTATGAATGATTGTATGAGAGATAGAGAGCCATGTGTGTGTGTGTGAGAGAGAGAAAGCATGTGAGAATGAGAACCTGACTGTATGTTTGAGGGAAGAAGATAGATGGAGAGAAAAGAAACAGAAAAAAAGACAATATGAAATGAATTGGCAAAAAAATAAGAAAGGGGAGGTGGAACAAAAAAGCCTGGGACCAACCAATTAGAAAACTAAGATCAGACAGCAAAGGTAAAAAAAAGTAAAAAAAAAAAAAGAAAGAAATTACTTTTTACTGATTGGCACATGTAATCTTTGTTAATGTTGAGTAGCACTTTCTCTATGCGGATCTCACAATGTACGAGATCAACATGGAGGAACTGGAAACCCACAGGGCCTGCACAGAGGAGGCAGCAGAATGGGCTTCAGTGCCAATAGCAGCAATCAGCGCCTCCCCAATAGCCATGCGACATCAGTGGCAGCAGAGGAATGAGAGAGGCTCCGAGGTTGCTGGCAAAAGAAAGAGAGGGGGTCTGCCTTTAGTGTGTGCATGTGTATGAATGGGTGCCTGCCTGGGGGTGTATGTGTGTGAATGGATGGGTGCCTGCCTGGGGGTCTGTGTGTGTGAGAATGAATGAGTGCATGCCTGGGGGATGGTGAGGGAGTGGTGTGAAAATGAATGGGAGCCTGCCTGGGGGTCAGTTTTAGTTTGTGAGAATGACTGGGAGCTTGCCTGGGTGTGTGTGTTTGTGTGAGAATGATTGGGAACTTGCCTGGGTGTGTGTGTTTGTGTGTATGTGAGGGAGCCAGAGAGAGTGTCTATGAGAAAATCCAGGGGAGTAAAAGTTTGTGTGTGGGGTGTGTGTGGAGGGGGAGAGAGTGTCTTAGAGCCTGAGAGTGTGTCAGTGTCTGTGAGAGCGAGAGGTTATGGTGGGTAAAAGAGCATGAATGTGTATGTATGTGACAGTGTATGTGTGAGAGAGAATGGACATGTGAATCTGTGTGAGAGAGGATAACCTCTGGGAAATTGTAAAAAATGTATATGATTTTAATTATTAGAAATTCTATTTATCAGTAGTTTTAAAATATTCTTTTATTAGTATGGTTTTACTATTATAACTGATGCTTTATGTTTCTTGATTTTTTTGTTTTATGAGGAATGGTGGTTCTGTTTTTCCATTGTTAATACACAGAGTCTGGCTTCTTGGAGTTTCCATTTCAGTTTTTGTCTAATTTGTGCTCCTTTATTTTGTATTCTGTATTTGGTGAGGGTCTGTCTCTGCTCTGTGTGTGTGACCATGATGAGAGATTCTGCTAGCATAGGGATCTATAGCAATGGGGTTTGTTTTGTTTCCTCAGTAGGTGGTGTATTGGTATTCTAGGACCCAGTGTAATATTTACCCATGCTTTTTCACAGGTAGGGTTATTGTTGTTTGAGTCCTTGGTGTTATTACTGTTATGTTACAATGGGATTGCAGTATAGATTTTGAGTGTCTTTTTTGCGAGGTTTTATTTTAGTTCACAATGTGCCTGGCAGTGGAAGGTGTTGTGCTGCTGTTACTGTGAGGTGACACCAGCATTTGAAAATATCTTTTAGTATGATGAGCTGTAAGGGAAACATCCAAGCTCCATTGTTTGGGGGAATTTCAGTGGATGCACAGAGTTACAGAACTGGAGGTGCAGGATTTATATTGACATTCTGTCCCTTCCTATAAATTCCAGATTTCACTCTCATAGCCATATAGAATTAGTTGAATGAGGCTATCAAATAATTATATAGTGTGAAACTGGCCAGCTTTTTAAAATTATGCAGAAGACCCTTTGGACTTTTTTATTAACACCAAATATCCAAAAGCTGTGTTCATCCCATCAAGCTCATATATCTCATTAAAGAGGTAAATTGAATAACACAAAAACTTTGTTTTATTATTGTTACTCATAAATTATAACAATAACATTAATCTTGGAATATTATATATTTTTAATATAAATGAGAGGTTTTCACAAGATAGGTTGTGTCGTGAAACATTTTATTATGTATATATTTAAGGAAACATACATAAATTGTCGAAATACATTTCGTTCATTTAACCTTTAACCTCCGGTTTGCTTGTAGACTAATTACTGTGTCCCGAAATTATGTTTGTCTAAAAAGTGTGTCACCAACATGAAAAGTTTGGAAAGCTCTGCCTTAGAGTAAGATAAAATTATCTTTGTATACAGCCTTCCTTAGCAACATTCCAAATAAGTACACACATATCAGGCCACATGGGATCCCGTATTTCATCAATTTTATTAATCCAATTAATGGTTTACAAGTGGTAAGGCAGTCCAAGGTACCTGAGATTTCTGTCCAGATTTTTCCTCTGAAATTACAGTACAGCTGGCTCTCTGAATATATCACATTATGACAGAGAGAGATAAGATCTGTGCACATATTTATACAGCCCATGGATAGAGAGTTGCTTACCTGTAACAGGTATTCTCCGAGGACAGCAAGATGTTAGTCCTCACACATGGGGTGACAGCATCAGATGGAGCCCCAACATAGAAAACATGTCAAAGTTTCTAGAACTTTGACCGGGCATACCGAGCATGCAATAAACCACACGACCAAGCAGGGGACCCTGTGTGGTTTTATATATATATATATATAAAACTGAAAATTAGGAGAAACCCAACTCCATGGGGTGGCAGGTGGGTTTTGTAAGGAATAACATCCCCCTCTGAAAATACCTGTTACAAGTAAGCAACTCTGCTTTCTCTGGGGACAAGCAGAATGATAGTCCTCACACAAGGGTGAATCTCTAGCTAGAGGCTGCTTCCCAACACAAAAAGGGGACCAATAGATGGCCACTGATGCTGCCATGGCTATGACAGAATGAGCCTTGACGTGACCCCCCCCCCCCCCAAGATGCAGTCCCGCCTGGACATAACAGAAGAAGATGCAGTCTGCTAGCCAATTGGATAGTGTCTGTTTGGCAACAGCAACGCCCATCCTATTCCTATCAAAAGAAATAAAAAGTTAGGTAGTCTGTCTATGGGCTTCTGTCTGCTCCAGGTAGAAGTCTAAGGCTTGCTAGCAATCTAAACTATGTAGAGCTCATTCACCTTGGTATGAATGGGGCCTGGGAAAGAATGTTGGCAGGACGATTGACTGGTTAAGATGGAAATCCATCATCACCTTAGGCAGGAACTTAGGGTATGGCAAGACCACCCTATCATAATAAAACTTAGTATAAGGTGAATAAGACACTAAGGCCTGCAGCTCGCTGACCCTGCTCGCTGAGGTGACTGCCACCAAAAATATAACCTTCCAGGTCAGATATATAGGTGTGCAGCGACTCAAAAGGTGCTTTCACCAGCTGAACTAACACCACGTCGAGGTCCCAAGACACAGCGGGAGGCCTTAGGGGTGGCTTCAACTGAAGCAGGCTCTGCATGAACTGTACAACTATAGGCTGTACAGAGATGGGCGTACCATCTACACCTTGGTGGTATGAGCCAACTGCACTGAAATGAACTCTTAACAGAGTTGGTTTTTAAGCCAGCTTCCCATAGATGTAGAAGGTAATCAAGCAGTTTTTGTGTGGGGCAGGAAAACAGATCTAGGGCCTTCTCTCACACCACATGGAAAACCTCCCCCACTTCAGTCATTAGGACTTTCTAGTGAACGGCTTTCTGGAAGCTACCAGGACCCAAAACACATCCTCAGGGATCAAGATAAGCTCTCAACATCCAAGCTGTGAGCAACAGGACTTGGAGGTTGGGATGACACAACCTGCCTTGACTTTGCGTGATGAGATCTAGGGAAGTCCCCAGACTGATTGATCTCTGGATGGAGAACTCCTGTAGGAGTGGAAACTAGACCTGTCTCGGCCAATAAGGGGCTATGAGGATCATAGTCCCTTTGTCCTCGCGAAGCTTCAAGAGTCTTTGTTACTAAGGGAATCAGGAGGCTACACATTCAGAAGACCCTTGCCCTAATGATGGGAAAGGGCATCCAAGATAAGTTGTTAGTAAACAGCTTCCGGCAGGCAGATATTGAACCAATTTTGTGGTTGGATCATGCTGTGGTATGGATCCAGTTAGGTGGGCTTACTGATCAGAAGAGTACGAGGGGATGGAAGTTAAATGAAAGTCTGTTGGAGGACAGTACATTTGTTACCTCTCTCAAGCAGGATATGGGCAGATATTTGGAAGAGAACAATTCGGGGGAAGTGACGGCAGGGATGGAATGGAATTGTTTTAAAGCAGTAGCGAGAGGCCACTGTATAGCGAGGGCCTCGTTTGTGAAAAAGACAAGGGAGAAACAAAAAGGTGGATCTACTTTTCCAAATTGGCAGATTGGAAATTAGACATAAACGACATTCAGAGGCAAATATAGGAAAAAAAAGATAGAGTTGCTCAGGGGGGAACTGCATAATCTTGATGTACAGCGGAGTGCTCACCAATTAGACAGAATTCGTCAAGAGCATTTTGAGGGTGTTACTAAGGCCAGCAGAGTATTAGCTAGGTCACTCAAACATAAAATTATGAACAATCAGATTGTGAAAATAAAGACTAGAGACGGCAAGATGGTATCTGTGACAGAGGATATCAGGGCTCGATTTTCTGAGTTTTATAAAAAACTGTATAACAGAAGAAGGGACATCACTATTGAGTCCATAAGAGACTACCTTGGCGCAATTGACATCCCCCAAGCCAATTCTAACCAGCAGGATAGCCTACACAGGGAAATTTTTGAGTTTGAAGTGACTCAGGCTGTAAAAGAACTGAAAATGGGAAAATCACCGGGGATGGATGGATTCTTGGCAGTATTCTATAAACAATTGGAATCAGTTGTTGCACCACCATTAGTGAAGGCCTTTAAAGAGCTGTTAGGGGAGGGCTCAACTGAAGAGGAAACTAACAAAGCTGGTATTACTGTGATAGCCAAACCAGGGAGAGACAGCACCTTGTGTGGCTCGTATAGGCCCATCTCTTTATTGAATTTAGACCTTAAGCTTCTAGCCAAAATATTAGCTAAGCGACTAGGTGGAATGGTGGATAGCTTGATTTACTTTGATCAAATGGGATTCATCCCCGGTAGATTGGTAGCAGACAATGTCCGGAAGGTGATAGATTTAAATTTAGTGGGCGGGGGAAGGTAAAATACCATTGGGCCTTCTCACCATTGATGCAGAAAAAGCATTCGATATAGTCCATTGGGACTATCTTTTTGAAGTATCAGAGAAATTTGGGTTGGGAGGTAATTTTTCAACCTGGATTAGGAAGCTGTACTGTAACTCCTCTAACCAGAGCGCGTGTATAAAAGTGAATGGTGGGTATTCAGACGTCTTCGAGATTGGTAGAGGAACCAGGCAGGGGTGCCCCCCCTCTCTCCGCTCTTATTTGCCTTATACTTAGAACCCCTAGCTATTAAAATTAGATCTGCTCAGAATATACAGGGAGTTCGGGTGGGACAATTTGAGTACAAACTTGCTATGTTTGCGGATGATATTCTGTTTACCGTGGTTAACCCAGAAAGTTCATTGACCTATTTGATGCAAGAGCTGTCACAATTTAGTAGTGTACCTGAATATAAATTGAATGCAGAGAAATCAGAATTTCTGAATAACACATTATCTTTAGATCAAATTGCTAGAATTAAACAAACGTTCCCATTCAAAATAGCGACAAAGGAGGTGACATATTTAGGGGTAAAAATAGGGGTGGACCTCGATAAACTTATGGAGGTTAACTTTGCTGGGGTATGGGAGAAAATTCAAAGGGACCTACATAAATGGAATAGGTCACCCTACTCCTGGGTAGGGAGGATTAGTATTGTTAAAATGAATATCTCCCATGGTTGAGCTATTTATTTCAGACATTACCAGTATATTTCAAAAGCTAATTTCCAGGTATGGCAACGAAAGCTTTTTCATTTTATTTGGAGACGCAGGCCTCCATGAGAGTTAGCAGGAAAGTCATGTTTCTTTCAAGAGCCAACGGAGGATTGGGTGTCCCCTGGTTACTAGGGTACTATGTAAGTGTACAGCTGAAAGCAATAGTAGATTGGCATCTGGGAGAGGGCAGACAGAGTTGGGTAGAGTTAGAACAATCTACGTTGCCACATTCTCCACTTACAGGTTTGGTATGGTTCCCTGCTGCATCCAACAATACTGGGGAGAATTCCCTGCACCATTATGTTAAAATTATGGGATAAGTGGAGGGAGAAGCTGTTTCATAGCACGCCCATATTTCATAACTCCAAGTTTATACCAGGATGTTCCAAGGTAGTGGTGAACAGATGGAGGGGTAAGGGATGTTGGTTATTAGGACACCTTTGGGGGGGGGGGGGGGGAGAGCATTTCAAACCCTTTGCAGAGGTGCAACAGTTATACCTATTAGATAACACTGATTTTTACTTTTATTATCAGATGGCACAGTACATGACCAGGAAGGAGGTGAAGAGTGAATTATATAAGGGCAAACCCCTGTTTGAAGGGTATTGTGAACAGGCATGAAATATCACAAAAATTATCTCAAAACTTTATACACTCCTCAGTAGAGATGAGGGACAGATTCCTCCACATGTAGTGAACTGGGAACGAGATCTATCCCAAACCCTAGGAAATAAAACCTGGGAGTCGTGTTACCAGCAGATAGCAAAGAGCTCTATATCAGCAGCGATTATTCAACAGGGATATAAGATGCTATATAGATGGTATCTTCCTCCAGTGAGACTTGTTGGTAGTCTCTGTTGGAGGAGCTGCGGTTCTCAGGGACCTTTTATCACATGTGGTGGGAATGCCCAGTTATATCGAAGTTCTGGGATGGGGTGGGGTGGTAGGCCTCATTAAGGAAATTCAGGAGATCAGCTTGTCTAAAATTCCAACCTTTTTTTTTTTTTAAATATAAGCCCTTCTGCAATGGAGTGCGATGCTGCTTATGCTTGGAAAGACGAGCAACTTCCTCCTCTGCAGAGAGTGGTGAAACGGTTACAAAAAAAACTACTCTCTCAGTCATTTAACAGCAACCCGACATAAATGGATCAACCAATTTTGAGAGGCTATGGGGCCCATATATCAATTGGTTAAAGCAAGCTGCATAGAGGGGGTAGGGGGTGGAAGGAATGGTCTGAAATTAGTCTGGGAAACGACTACTGGGTGCTCTTGTGGACGGGGAGGGGGACAAGGGAAGGGGGGAGACACGGGGATGAATGGTAATTATAAAATAGATTGGGACTACATCACTGCTTGGTTTCATAAACGATCTTTATTGAGCAACATTGTAAAATACCAGTTATTATTTCTATGCATGTTTATATCTGTATATAATACAAAGTATTGAGGACAAGGACAGAAGATAAACCCTCAGATGTGGGATATCAGCTATAAACTGCAATAGTGGCGGGAGGGGAATCTTTAGTGTGTTTCTCTAGGTGATTGTACCCCACTACGCTTGTTTGTGTAATCATAGTTCGTTGGTACAGGCCTTAATTGTAATTGCTTTGCACAATCGGTTGATTATGTGTTTATTTGACCATGGATGTAAATTTTTCAGTTGAAACTCTCAATAAAATTATAAATTACAAACCCCCCCCCCCCCCCAAAAAAAACAAAAAACCGCAACCCCAGACATATGCGATGCCCCCAGGCAAAGGACATATATCTTGTGAGGGTCCATAATGGACATGGGTCCTTTGGCACTGGGAGCATCGTTGAAAACAGGACATGGCTATGACAGGATGAAACAAAAGGGATGCAAAATCAAAATCAATGGCAGCAAGCGTCGATGGCTGGCAGGCACTGAAGCACTGCCACCACAGGGGAATCAACCGTGAAAGGAAACTTACCAGAAGCATTGAAAACCCTGACTAGAAGCTCCAAGAGGGACCCGGCCTTGCAAACCATGAGGAAAAACCGCAAAAATCGCAAGGAAAAAGAAAAGTTTTCCAAAAGGCCAAAAAACATCCAAGTGAGCTCACTCACACCGTGATGCTTACAGCTCTGCGAAAAAAATAGAGACTGGAGAGGGACCCCCATATGGACGCATGGTTTAAGGGCAGGCTGGGCATGCTCAGTGTGCCAAGTCAAAATTCTAGAAATTTTGTCATAGGTTTTCCGTGTTAGGGTAACATCATCAGATGGAGCCCCATGTGGGAGGACTATCATCCTGCTTGTCCTCAGAGAATATCAGACTGCACTGAAAAAAAGTCATAGGCTTTACAACTTCACACCACAGCTAGACAAGTCAGTTCCAATTCCAGCAATTTAACAGGATTTAGCCAAAAATACTGGCACCTCCGCATAGAGCCAAATATGCTATTGCTAAAAGAGTAATGTCTCTGCAAGGCAGACCTTTAGTTCGGGAGAAGGAAGGGACTGGTTATGAGTTATAGGATTCTCATCTTCACATGTGGTGGACATGACATTTCAGTCTAAGGCCAGTTGCATGATTAGAGTTATGACTTTTAGATTAATGGAAAGTGATGAGGATATCCATAAACACAAGCTGTTGTCCATTTAATTCACTCTCTGTACGACTTAATAGCACATATTTCTGGAAAACAGTCCCTAAACTGAGCTATTAGCTAGGTCAATTTTCAGATACTGCAAAAAAATGAAAAATGACATATTCCCTAACAGAAAACTTGATAAATATAAATATACACACAAACACACAGGCATCTTATTGGATATTAGAAAAAAGCTGAGATGATAAATATAGAAATGGAAGTTAAGAATATAAGAAATTGCCATACTTAATCAGTCAGACCAAGGGTCCATCAAGCCGAGCATCCTGTTTCCAACAATGGCCAATCCAGGCTACAAGAACCTGGCAAGTACCCGGCAAATACCCCAAAACTAAGTATATCCCATGCTACTGTTACTAGTAATAGCAGTGGCTAATTTCTAAGTCAACTTGATTAATAACAGGTAATGGATTTCTCCTCCAAGAACTTATCCAATCCTTTTTTAAACCCAGCTACACTAATTGCACTAACCACATCCTCTGGCAACAAATTCCAGAGTTTATGTGTTGAGTGAAAAAGAACTTTCTCCGATTAAGAACATAAGAAATTGCCATGCTGGGTCAGACCAAGGGTCCATCAAGCCCAGCATCCTGTTTCCAACAGAGGCCAAACCAGGCCACAAGAACCTGGCAATTACCCAAACACCAAGAAGATCCCATGCTACTGATGCAATTAATAGCAGTGGCTATTCCCTAAGTAAACTTGATTAATAGCAGTTAATGGATTTCTCTTCCAAGAACTTATCCAAACCTTTTTTGAACCCAGCTATACTAACTGCACTAACCACATTCTCTGGCAACAAATTCCAGAGCTTTATTGTGCGTTGAGTGAAAAAGAATTTTCTCCGATTAGTCTTAAATGTGCTACTTACTAACTTCATGGAATGCCCCTTAGTCCTTCTATTATTCGAAAGTGTAAATAATCGAGTCACATCTACTCGTTCAAGACCTCTCATGATCTTAAAGACCTCTATTATATCCCCCCTCAGCCGTCTCTTCTCCAAGCTGAAAAGCCCTAACCTCTTCAGCCTTTCCTCATAGGGGAGCTGTTCCATCCCCTTTATCATTTTGGTTGCCCTTCTCTATTGCCCTTCTCCATTGCAACTATATCTTTTTTGAGATACGGCGACCAGAATTGTACACAGTATTCAAGGTGTGGTCTCACCATGGAGCGATATAGAGGCATTATGACATTTTCCATTTTATTAACCATTCCCTTCCTAATAATTCCTAACATTCTATTTGCTTTTTTGACTGCTGCAGCACACTGAGCCGACGATTTCAATGTATTATCTACTATGATGCCTAGATCTCTTTCTTGGGTGGTAGCTACTAATATGGAACCTAACATCGTGTAACTACAGCAAGGGTTATTTTTCCCTATATGCAACACCTTGCACTTATCCACATTAAATTTCATCTGCCATTTGGATGCCCAATCTTCCAGTCTTGCAAGGTCCTCCTGTAATGTATCACAGTCTGCTTGTGATTTAACTACTCTGAATAATTTTGTATCATCCGCAAATTTGATAAAGTCACTCGTCGTATTCCTTTCCAGATCATTTATATATATATATTGAAAAGCACCGGTCCAAATACAGATCCCTGAGGCACTCCACTGTTTACCCTTTTCCACTGAGAAAATTGACCATTTAGTCCTACTCTCTGTTTCCTGTCTTTTAACCAGTTTGTAATCCACGAAAGAACATCGCCTCCTATCCCATGACTTTTTAGTTTTCGTAGAAGCTTCTCATAAGGGACTTTGTCAAATGCCTTCTGAAAATCCAAATATACTATATCTACCGGTTCACCTTTATCCACATGTTTATTAACCCCTTCAAAAAAATGAAGCAGGTTTGTTGGGCAAGACTTCCCTTGGGTAAATCCGTGTTGACTGTGTTCCATTAAATCATGTCTTTCTATATGCTCTACAATTTTGATCTTGAGGATAGTTTCCACTATTTTGCCGGATCGCCCCTAGAGCCTTTTTTAAATATTGGGGTTACATTGGCCACCCTCCAGTCTTCAGGTACAATGGATGATTTTAATGATAGGTTACAAATTTTAACTAATAGGTCAGAAATTTCATTTTTTAGTTCCTTTAGTACCCTAGGATGCATACCATCCGGTCCAGGTGATTTGCTACTCTTTAGTTTGTCAATCTGGCCTACTACATCTTCCAGGTTGACAGTGATTTCGTTCAGGTCTTCTGACTCATCACTCCTGAAAACCATCTCCGGAACTGGTATCTCCCCAACATCCTCATTAGTAAACACGGAAGCAAAGAAATCATTTAGTCTTTCTGCAATGGCCGTATCTTCCCTAAGAGCCCCTTTAACCCCTCGGTCATCTAATGGTCCAACCGGCTCCCTCACAGGTTTCTTGCTTTGGATATATTTTAAAAAGTTTTTATTATGAGTTTTTGCCTCTATGGCCAACTTCATTTCAAATTCTCTCTTCGCCTGTTTTATCAATGTTTTACACTTAACTTGACAATGCTTATGTTTTATCCTATTTTCTTCAGATGAATCCTTCTTCCAATTTTTGAAGGATGATTTTTTGGCTAAAATAGCCTCTTTCACCTCACCTTTTAACCATGCTGGTAATTGTTTTGCCTTCCTTCCACCTTTCTTAATGTGTGGAATACATCTGGACTGTGCTTCTAGGATGTTTTGGTTTTTTTTAAACAATGTCCACACTTCTTGCACACCTTTTACCTTTGTAGCTGCTCCTTTCAGTTTTTTTTCTTTTTTCTCATTTTATCAAAGTTTCCTTTTTGAAAGTTTAGCGCTAGAGCCGTAGATTTACTTACTGATCCCATTTCTGTCAATTTAAATTTGATCATATTATGATCACTATTGCCAAGCGGCTCCACCACCGTTACCTCTCTCACCAAATCCTATGCTCCAGTGAGAATTAGATCTAAAACTGCTCCCTCTCTGGTCGTTTCCAAAACCAATTGCTCCATAAAACTGTTGTTTATTCCATCCAGGAACTTTATCGCAGGGTATTTTCAGACAAATTTAGAAGCCAAAGTTTTCAGGTGAAACTTCACCTACATTTAGGCACCTAAAACTTAGTCATAAATTTAAACCTGCTATTCATTTCTTAGATTTAGAAAAATCAGGGCTAAGCACTTAATCTTTTTATTTTTTACTCTGCCTGTAGCCAATAATTTTTTAGGATCCTAAATTAAGGGGGTTAATGATACTAAGAACCTAAATGTTGGCATTGAGCCCTACTAAATTTTCAAAAGAGCCAATTTAGAAGCATAACTCCCAAAGTTAGGCACCCACAAACTCTTAGAAAACTGAGATTGTAGGGTTATGACATGTCCTGAGAATATTCTAGGACTTGACCCTTTCCTCTTTACTGTTCACTTGTATTTACTTATTATGATTAGGTGGCAGGCAAGAACATTTCTGTGTGATACAATTTTTGGTTTAGTTATGGTTTTTACCTGTTTGTATGCATTCTGGGGCAGATAATAAAAGGGTTACGCGCATAACCCTTAAAAAAAAAAAAAAAAGCCCCTGCACGTGCTCTGGGACGCACGTAAGCCTGGGGCTTTGTTAGGGGGGCATGTCGGGGGCGGCACGACGTTCTGGGCGTTCCGGGGGATGTGGCCGAGGCCTCCAGACCAGCCCCCGGGTCGGGTGATGGCGCACCAGTGGGCCACCGGCGCGCGCGAGATACGCCTGCCTTGAGCAGGCGTAACTTTTGCGATATAGGTGGGGGGGGGTTAGATAGGGCTGGCGGGGTGGGTTAGATAGGGGAAGGTGGGGGGAGGCGGAAGGAAAGTTCCCTCCGAGGCCGCTCCGATTTCGGAGCATCCTCGGAGGGAACGGGCAGCGCGCACAAGGTGCACAAATGTGCACCCCCTTGCGTGCGCTGACCCCGGATTTTAAAAGATACGCGCGGCTATGCTCGCGCTTTTTTTTTTTTTTTTAAATGTATCATTTAGTGTTTGATTTAAAATAAAAAGTTAAAAAAAAAGAAATCAGTGCTGGCAGGCTCTGTTTTGACTGGTAGAACCGAATGATCCCTATGTCAGAGGGAAACAATGAGAGGGGTTTAAAAGGCCTAACAACCCCTACTTACAAATGATTGCTAAAAACCCACTGTAACTAATGAACAGGCTGATTCAGTAAAAACGCGGGAGAGCGGACGAACGCCCGCTCTCCCGGCGCGCACACCGGCTACTCGCCGGTGCGCACGATACAGTATTCAAATGAGGTGGTGTGGTACAATCGGGCAAAAGGAGGCGCTAGGGACACTAGCGCGTCCATAGCGCCTCCTTTTAGCCCAGAGAGGGCGGCTGTCAGCGGGTTTGACAGCCGACGCTCAATTTGCCAGCGTTGGTTCTCGAGCCCGCTGACAGCCATGGGCTCGGAAACTGGACGCTGGCAAAATTGAGCGTCCCGTTTTCGGCCCGACAGCCGCGGGCTGAATTCAAATTTTTTTTTTTTTTAAACTTTTTTTACTCTTCGGGACCTCCGACTTAATATCGCCATGATATTAAGTCGGAGGGTGCACAGAAAAGCAGTTTTTACTGCTTTTCTGTGCACTTTTCTGGTGCCGGAAGAAATTAGCGCCTACACCTTTGAGTAGGCGCTAATTTCTGAAAGTAAAATGTGCGGCTTGGCTGCACATTTTACTTTCTGTATCCCACGTGCATACCTAATAGGGCCATCAACATGCATTTGCATGTTGTGGGCGCTATTAGGTGCTGCGGGTTGGACGCGCGTTTTCCTCCCCTTACTGAATAAGGGGTAAGGGAAAACGCGCGCCCAAGAGCAGGCGAACAGTGCGCTCCATCGGAGCACACTGTACTGTATCGGCCTGAAAGACAGTTACTTCTGACACGCTAAAAGACTGCTAGAACCTGCGCATTACAACAGCAGTTCCGGACTGCAGATACCAGAAGACTTGAAGGTGAATCCCAAGATAAAGCAGCACTGGTGTCACTCAAACAGGAAGATTAAAAGGAAGAAGTGGATGCAGTCAGGCAGTAGTGAGTAGAGCATTACATTTATAGCAACAAAAATCTGAAAAGCAGCACTTTTTTTTTTAAGCAAAATACTCATCTTTAATTTTCTGGTGTGCCCTGAAATTTTGTTACAGCTCACGAGTGAACTGCATATATAAAAAGATTCTAAACATTTGCACTAGGCAACAGCTGAAATTTTCAAAACATACCACCTGCTATTAAGATAACATCTATAGGGACCAACCCTATGATTCAGGCCGGTGTTGTGGTGCAGCAGACTTTGGCTCAATTCTGCTGTTCATTAGGGCTGGACGTGCTGCCTTGATCTCAGAGGGAGGGAAGGAAGGCGGCTGCCTTTGCCAGACATAACGAACAGCGCCAAGGGACTGTCTCAGAAAGTGACAACCCTCCATCCCTCAGAGATAGTAAAGGTTCTGGTACCATCTGGGAAAAGGAGTTTGAAGAGAGAGAAAAAATTCCTGTAAGGGAGGAGTTGTCTAGTACAGTGTTTCTCAAACTAGTCCTGGAGTACCCCATAGCCGATCTGATTTTCAGGATATCCACAATGAATATGCATGAAATAGATTTGCATGCAATGGAGGTAGCAGTAGTTACAGCACTGGGGACAGCACAAACGAGCCAGGAGAAATCCTGGTTCATGAGCTCAAGGTTCTCTTCTGCGACTCTCCCTCCCCTCCAATTGAAAATAAAGCACTTGATCTGTCCTGGCTCTGCTGACTAACTGATTACATTCTTGGGCCAGCAGATTCATGTGGTTGGTATCGGCTGGGCATAGGGGTTTTATGCAAAACCCTGGGAGAGGAGCAGCTCTCAGTATGTCTGATAGTTGCCCAGGTATACGATCTGGAGTGGACAATATCCAGATGAGGGATAAAGAGAATTAAACAAAAAAAAAAAAATCATCCTTGTGCAATATTTCTAATTGTTGGTATATAGGAAAATAAATCAACTAAAGAATTATTCTCCATGATTAGACAGCAAAAATTATCATAGCTGTTATAAAAATAAGGTAATTACATATACATAAATTACTGTTGCCTAGAAAGTATTTATTCACAGAGCAGAAGTCATGACAAAGAGGTCATACCTACTGTAATAATTACATAAGAGTAATCATAACCAGTGATTTAACACTATAAGCTAACATATGACCATTACATGTACAAAGACAGCATCCATCTAGATATCAAATTGTTCTCTGAACATATCAAAGCTTCCAAAGTGCCATGTTAAGTAATAGTGACATCTTATTAGACACCCTCTTTCTCTCCTGGAGCCGTCAGGAGCTGATATCTAGCACTAGATTCATATAGAAGCCTCTAACAATGTCAGACATGGTACAGGAAACTAGATTCACAGGTGAGAAATGCCTTCAGGCAACCAGAGGCAGCTGTCAACATAGGGCCAAGATGTACCAACGGCTTTCCGACATTTTGTGTTAATTGAGAAAATGGTTAGTGCACCAAAGCTGACCACAAAGAAACCATGGTGTTCTACCCAGTGAGGACCAGAAACCCTGCTTAAATAAACAAGAGAGTGAAGCCTTTCCACCTCTCCAGCAGGTTCTGCATTTTACAGCAGTGATTCACAGCTATCTTCTACCTGGATCCTTCTCAAGAGATTTGACAAAAATAACAGATCCACAGAATTTCAACAATACCATGTACAGCCTTTTTTTTTTTTTTTAGTTTCTTGATTGCTTTTTGTATGACAACATTGATTTTGTATCTGTTTTTGTTTTTTTCTTTAACTAGTATATGATCCCTGCTGAAACACACCGAAGCATTCTGGACTGCCACAACAGGCACAAACACACTCAAACACAGCCACTATCACGTGGGGTTTTCTCCACTTTTGCTGGGAAGTATTTTAATGATCTTTTTGAAAACTGAAATGTAAATGTTTCAAGCAGTTGACAAATAAGCAGCTCTTACGGTGCATTTTTTTTCCCTATGTTTATGATATCTATTTGGACATAAATAATTTAAATTTAATTTAAAAATGTATATTCCACTTTTCATGGCTGGAACAACCACTTCAAAGCAGATTACAGCAAACCTCAAGCACTGCAATCAAAAAGTAAATCAATACTGCCCTAGTAAACAAAGAGGATAATTTTTAAAGAATACCAAATGGCTGCATGGAGATCTACTACAGTATTTTATAACCTGCAAGTATGTCTACCCCACAACATATGCATATTATTATTGGTTATGTGAGAATACCTGTAATACATTGAAAGTGTGTACCTGTCTTACCTATTTTATAAACATATGCGCATATATTTTATGCATGGAAAAAATATAATTTGTTTGCATAAAACCTTGATTTGTACACAGAAGTCAGTATATTTTAAAAACACGTGCTCATAATCCAAATCACCAGTTTGTCAATACCTCCACCAGTTCACCCAGTCCTTCTCCAGGTCATTGATACTCTCCTGGTTCTTTACCTTAAACTTCCCCCAATTCCCCCAGACTTACCGCCTAACCAATAGCAGACATCACCGATATCAACTTTGCGAGGTACCCGGCAGGGGTAAAATAAGTTGCCTAAGGGACTGTGTAAGTCTCTTATAAAACAGCAATTTATGTGGGTAAGCCCTGCCCCTGAACGCCCCTAAACCGCCCTTTTCTAAGTGGCAATGGCCAGCCAGAGTCCATTCCTGGGCATGAGAAGTTCGGAAGTTTTGGTCCCCATACGCACTTCGTTCCACTTATCAATATGCAAGCTCATTTCAGACAGACAGACATCACTTGCATGTTTAAGAATGAGCACGGCAAAGGTACATTCATTGTTTTTGGGAACCTCAGCCCAAACAACATGTCCCTCCACCACATTTCTCTTACCTCCTCTGGCAGATCAATTCCAAGCGTGAGATGGTAAGCTCAATTAATGTTGAGCTAGCAAACTGTCCATCACTAAAACGCCATGTGGCGTAGCATGAATTCAGGCGAGACAAATGGATTTTTTTTCCCTGGTATCCTCTGCTGCCTAATGACAGGTGCGCTGTCCGAAATAATTAGCTTTCAGAAAGGAATCTCCTTAACCCCTCTCTGAAACTGGTTAGTGATCTCAGTTTTACTTCATTAAGCTCTTGACAGCTCAATGTAGCCCGCGCATCTGTTATTGCTTGGAAGTGCTGTTCCAAGAACACAAACCACTTGAAGAACTGGCCACAAATACATTCAGCCTCATGATGCAGATCGGAACACATCTGTTTACTAATCCAAACCAATATTTTAATCAGTTTTGTTCCTTCACAGAGCAATACTGGTGTCAGCAGTATCTACTGGCATTTCCTCACTTTATCCCCTGCAGGACAGGCTTCAAGCTGCATTAGTGTAAGCACTCAGAATAAAAAAAGAGGCCGATGACAATTAGTTCAAAGGCTTTGTGGAAATCACACATTTATGCAGTAACTCAATGCTTCTCACAGTATTATCTATTACACGTATTACATATTCAGGCATCCACTAAATTCCCTACAAGATTAGGAGAATTTATTCACAGCAGACTTTTTTAAAAGGTGGGAAAACAGAAGATATCCGATTTTAGAGAAGTGATCATCTGAAATTACAAATTTCATTGGTCAGTACTCAGGCAGTTGTTCCTTGATCATGACCATCAACAGCCAGGTCCACCTGGAATTTATACACTACTAAAGCTAATATTTTTGTTTCCATGGCCTTCTTTTAATGTTCAGGTTCTAAACTGACATTTCCATCTGAGGAATGTCATTAATAATCTCCATTTAAATGTCAATATAATCAGCCAGCTAGCTAGACTCCAGCTTTTGAGCTTTATGGTGCTGGGTCATTTCTGGAGCTTCAGTGACCTAGCTGTGAGCCCTGACTTACAATATGGCAAACATCAGACAAGAGGTAATGCCTGAACATTTACAACAAAGCTCTAAAAATATTCTCTGAACAATCTCTCCTCTAGACATGTGAAGTTATGGGTAAGCAAATTCAAGAAAAAAAAAGTGTTATCACAAATATATACATACACAGTAGGAAAATAAGAGAATTACTTGTATTTTTTCTCTTTTTTTCCCAGCTGTCTACCCCTCCCCAGACAGCATGAGCAAATGACTCAGAATATCCTCTCTGGCCAGAGGGTTGCAAACTCAGCACCACTCATTGACTAGCATAGTCAGTCATAGTAATGACAGCTATTTTCTCATTTTCCTAGTCCAGAGCACACCAATTCTATGGTATGCCCAGGCTTGATAAGTGGAGTATCTGAACCGGAATACCCTGCGCTGAAGTTACAGACTGAGCAACAGGACAGTCCCAATTATTTATGTATTTTCATCTGATCATATCAATGAAGCTGCCACATCTAGAGGAAATTAGATGGTAGAACATCCTTTTTACTGGGCCATGTTCTCTAATGACAGCAGCTCAACCGTTTAATAGGGGATCAAAATTCCTGGGTACCAGGTCACTCAGGCACCTAAAAATTGGCACTTAGTTCTGGGCCAGGCTAAGTTAACAATGCTATGAAGGGCTCAGGCAGAGCAATCTCTACCACTGTGGCTCCAAGCGTGACTGACTGCACTTGGACCACCATAAGAAACAAAAATTAAACCAAATAGACAAAGTAAAACAAAACAAAAAAACCCCCCAACAATCCAAACAAAATAACATCCAAAAATAACAAAAGAAAAAAAGCAAGAAAGTAAAACAATTGGTAACACATACGCACAAAAATGGAGTAAATATTAAAAAAAAAAAAAAAAAGGTTGGAAGTAGTGACAACACAAAAATGAGCAAAAATGCAATGTATAAAAAAATAGACAAAAACATAAGAAAGAGCAGAACAAATCAAAAGTAACATGTAAAAATACATTTTTCTGCCTCCTAAAGCAATTTAGCTGGTGCCCAACTTTTCTAAATATTTTTCCAACCCTGAGTTTAATGATTATGTAATCTCTTGCCATTTTCTGCACAGCGCTCAATCAGGCCGATGCAATACAGTGCACTCAGCCAAGTGCACTGGTTAACCTGTAGTTGGATGCACGTTTTGGACCCGCGTCCAAAACCCCTTGAGCTATAAGGGGATTAGTGCGTCCAAAACGCACGTCCAACCCCCTGCGAAGCTAATAGCGTTCAGCACATGTAAGTTCATGTTGATGAGACTATTAACTATTCTCCCCAATGCAAAAAAAATAAAATAAAACGTGCACCAGACGTGCACATTTTTACACTCAGAAATTAACACCTACCCGGAGCAGATGTTAAATTTTGAGCAGCCCAAAAAGTGTACAGAAAAAGCAGAAAATACTACTTTTCTGTACTTCCTCAGAGTTAATATCAAAAAGGAACAAAAAGGAGAACGATTAAAAAAAAAAGTGTGCTGACAGTCAGGCAAGGAAAAGGGACATTCGTAAAACTGAGCATCTGTATTCTAACCCGCTGACAGCCACCTTTTCCTGGGCGCCCGCTGCTGAGGAGACGCTAGGGGCACACAATTTTTCCCTAGTGCCTCCTTTTTACCACGGCAGCCGATTTAAATATTAAATCGGGCGCCCCGGAGAAGTCGATCGGCGCGTGCTCAATCATGAGCGCCAGATTTCCCCGCACCAATATTGCATTGGCCTGAAGGTGATAAAAAAAACTCTAAAAAGGGTAAGGTCTGTGATGCCACTGAGCTGCTGTCAAGAAAAAGTATCAACATTTCACTTAAGTCATTTAGTTTTCTCTGACAACAAGAAACCTCAATGCAGGCACTCACATGGGATTAACTATCTAAGTTATGTCTTCAAATAAAACAAACAAACACAAGAAAGGCAGACAAACTGGCAAACCAACAGAAAAGGATCCCAAGGATGGTGTGAGTTGAGCTTCTATCCTGATAAAGAGACAGTGTATTCACCGATAGCCCAAATCTTAAATGCAACTGAGGCACAATGTAAAGGCAGTTTTTAAAGAATGTAATCACTGAACAGCATGTCACAACTTTGCAAATCTCTCCTAAAAATGGCGGCCTTAGATTGGTAACTGATATCACCACTGCCTCAACAATCTGGGTCTGATATTCCCCCATCAGGCCAATCCCTCGAGGGACTATCAATGAGAAATACAGTCTACTTATTAGTCTCGGTATACGAGGATTTGGAAAGCAGAGAAGCTAACAGTGGACTATATGAGAACAAAGATCAAAAAAACAATTTTCAGGAAAGTATAGGAAACTTAGTACAATGAACGACGGGGATGGTGTACCCTACTGGATACAAATGAGCAACAGCACAAATGTATGAGTAATCCTTGAGGGATTAATATGAAGGGGATGGGGGTGAAAACGGAATGGAACAGGTTACTCTGGAGAAATGCGAAACACTGTATATACACAGTATGTCTGATGCTCTAAACTGCAAATGGATTCAGAACAGTTCGCTGATGTTAGATGTTAACTGCCATTCCTCAATAAAAATGTACTGGGGGGAAAAAAAATGTGGTTGTACCCGCACATTCTTCCGTTCGCCATATTCATTCAAGTTTAATCACACGCTCACCATTCGCTAGCCCTGTGAGTGGGGGGATTAGCCATCGCTGATGAGTTCCTCTAACTTCCAACTGAGGTGTTGGGCTCAGACTAGATTTTCCAGCTCAAATCACTCACCGCAGTTGATTTTTAAGCTGCAGGCTGTCATGGATGATTCTTTTGACAAATTCCAACTCTCCTCCTTCAGCCATGATCTCAGTAACACCCCCAGTGTTTATGGAGCTGGGGGGAGGTCGTCGTGGATTTCGGGAGTTTACTCCCTGTATAGCGAAGACAAACACACACACAAAATGGTATGTTTGTCAACTATATTGTCACAAAATGTTTAGTCAAAAGACTAAAAGAATACATTTGGAGGTTTTCATATTACATTTCATTGTCATATATGAATTTACAAATAGCGCTTGCCAGGATTAATACACTAATATAGATTTTTCATTTTCTTTCAGAATGCAATTCAACAGTCAATTCAACTGCATTTATTGTTACTGAGACTGCACAGATTATGGGACAACGTAGAAGCCTTTAGTCCCAGATGGACAAAGCAGCATTTCCACACAGTCATCTATGTAGGTCCAGCAAGCTAATTTTTATGCCCTGTAAAAAACTAGCATACCCATCAAAAAGTGACACAGAAACAAAGCACATGACAGCATTCATAAAGACTGCACGGCCTGTTCTGCTGGTCCATCTACAAAAGGGAGGAACAATGACAGAAAGTGCACTATGACATGGCAGTAGTGTTGTAAAATAGTGAAAAATCAAACACTATCTACACAAAGCATTCCACTAGAACAGATTTGCAGGAAAATGCAATGCATTTTATTGACTTAACAAATATTTGTATATGCTAATCCAGGAAACAATAAAACATATCTTCTAAAAGATACATTTTTACCCAATAGGTCTACAAATTCTCTCGACTATAAAGCATTCCCAACAACAGAATGCAAGACATCCCTGACTAGCACAAAGGATTCTTAGTTGCGAAGGGAAAGCCAGTAATCAACCAAGTGGTCTACGACACTGCTAAAGCAAGGAAACAGGATGACTAGATTATGGTCCTCATCTGCCATCATGTTTCTTTTACCTATTTAAAAGATTTGTAGCCCAATGCTCCAAGGTTTGCAGTGTGAAACATAGTATAACATATATAAAATCAAGACAAATGTTACATGATAATCCAAAAAAAAAACAGAGAGCAAGTCACTCACAGAAAATTGAATCTAAATGATACAATACCTTAGCTTCTAACTGGTTGGCAAAAAAAGGAGGGTTGCACATGCAAAAATCATAAATGATCTCCGATTCTTCCTTTAGTGCATCCATGAGCAGTGTCTTCTGTGGCACTTTCACCACTATCAGGAAAAGTAAACATCAGAAGTAAAGAACCTGAATCTACTTACTAATATAATCATATTTGTACTTCTGAAATCCCCTCTGATTTCTAAAACTTACACAGGCCCCAGGAAACTTTACATACATGTTTTAAATGTAAATAAGTGTGCTAATTAACATATTACATTTAAATGAACAAGAATTATCTAAATATTTGTGTCTGCAACTTTACCACTTTCTCCGTTTGTTCCAGTGTATGGTTTTACTTTTATCAATAAAGTAGGAGGCATAAAGAATAGAGAGGCCTTTGGTGAAGGGGTAGAGAGGGGAGGAAGAATCTTGGCACATTTGATTAACCAATGGACAAATGGAAGACACCTGGAAACAGTGAACACAGATTTTTTTTTTTTATTTATTTTTTTTATTTTAGTAGTCAACACTCTCCAATGTACTTGTAGAGTTGTGTCTTCCAGTTAAATGTTTTGTTTGTCATTTGGGGAAACTTCTATCAGAAAAGGTGAACTCTAAGGACTGTGCCATCATTTTTAAAGCTCCAACTACAAAGTAGGTTCAGCCTTTCCATTTTTTTTGGCTACAATCAAACTCCTTTAGCAATACCCAAGTAGGCCAGAAATCCAGCAGCTTATATTAATGTCACAGTAAAAGCAAGTCTGGCTCAGACTGTGATGCAATGGAAGTTTTTACAGTTTCCCTCTAGGTAAGGAAGTTGGCAATATGAAAAGAGCAGGATTTTCCCCACTAGTCTCTTGGCAGAAACATAACAAAATAGAAGCATCTTGAACTGGAACAAAACACAAACAGCAGCACACCAAGACTTATAACACATCTCTTACTTTGTTATAAGTACAAACTACATTTTTGCTCAAGTCAACTGAGACAAAAAGCCCGCAGCTAAAAGTAGTATATGCCTCCCAAAAGAGCCTGCATTGCTCAACAATTTTTCTTTTAACAGGAATACCATTCATTATAATATGAGTGTTATTCTACTACAGTGCAGCGATCCTGCTATATTATAAACCATGCAATAATAAATCATGGTTGGAACAAGGTCAAGCCTCACTGCTACCACCACACCTCTGATCAAGTAGTGATGGTAATTACCTTCCCATTACAGACTTTGCTGGTCTAGGCCCCACCAATGACGACATCCCTGGCAGAATACTGCAGTGGTCTTCCATTGCCTTCTGCAGTCCACAGCATCTGGTTTTACCTAGTGGTCTTCCACCCAGGTACTACCCAAGCCTGACCCTGCTTAGCTTCCAAGATTTCTTATTGTAACATACTTTGGACATCCTGACAGTAAAGTGTGGAGTAAGCAATAAGTGATCGTCTGACAAGATTGGGCTCTCTTGGGGCAATATTGCTGGGGTCTCTTAAAAAGTAATTTATTTATTTAGTCTATATAGGGCATATTAAGGGCTATTGGTGGCATCCGTCTGTTGGGAAGGTAATGTTGCAGTTTTGGCTACAACAGGGTGCTGCTTGCTGTCCAACACGCTACCAAACTCTTGCAAACCCGTAGGAACAAAGACAGGCAGAGAGATTGGCGGGCTGGAAGGAAGACAATGCTGGTGCCCACTCTTGCAAAGGTATGGGCCGCACGACTGGAGGGATGCAGAGAACACTGGAGATTGACAGGAAAGAAGGGGAAGAATGCTTGGGACGGAGAAAGAAAGGCACACCTTATCCATTGAATGTTCAACAAGTGACAGCTTATCTTTGTATATTTCTATTTTTTTTTTTTTAATTTAAAATTTTCCAATTACATATTCAAGCAATCACTTGATTTGCAAGCAAAACAAAAGAAATTAAATTACAAGAAATACAAAATACCAATGGCATTTATATAATAAGCACAGAAAATATTGCCTATAAAGTCCAAAACAGGGGAGGATACAGGCAAAACTTCAGGTATGTTTATCTTAATCTTTGTACATTTCTTAAGGCAGTCAAATTCTGCTGCAATAAACCATCCTTATGTTTAATATATTTTATTGGCTCTCAACCCATGCATTAAAATAAAGAACCAATGAACAGGTATTAAAATAAAAAAAGAATTAACTTTATTTTTAAAAAGAGTAAATTAATTTATTTTGTGGAGTGTAATTTAAAATATATTTCTCAAGTAAGAAAAATATTTTAGCATCAAGTCAACTGACATGCCTACTTGACTGAAGCTGTTAAACAACAGAGGACAAGAGGGAAAGCCACCAAAGAGGTGAGGACGCAGGAGATTAGTTGCCTTGCATACCTTTAATGAGATCAGATAGGTTATTTTGCTCCACATTTTTCTTGGCATAATTGAAACAAATATCATCCACTTCTGTGGCAAGAAAATACCAGCCATTCAAAGTGGCTCCAAGCAGTGGGTAGATGCAGGAAGCCCCTGTACCTGCATTAAAAAATGTATATACTTTTAATAATTCCTGCAATATATTTGTACTTGCAAAATCCTGACACAATACTTACTACTCACAGCAAGGCCAAACTTTGACACAATTGGGAAGACAAAACTTTCCTGGAGGTAAACACAGCTTAAATGTAATTATTCTGGACAATGGCCTGAAAAATCTCAAAATTCCTATCCCTCCACCCTTGTCCTACATTTGGGTTCTTCTATACCAAAATTAGCCTCTCCCCCCCCCCCCCTACATATATACATGCCCTTTGATGATGAGGAAAGTAAGATACACAGAAAGACCATAAGTAGGAAAGACTTTAGCTTGACTCCCGGCTAACAAGCCATCTTGAGCTTTGTATGCCATGTTCACTGTGCAATAATTGAACAGGTACAAAACATAACTGGACTACGACATGAGACCACCCACGTCCAGAGCTGGGATACATAACCCAAAAGGAATTATTTTTATGCAGGGACTTATCAGACAACGTGGGACCAGCTCTGCAGCAATGCTGTACACTACCATGTGTAGAACCTAGGGTACGAATCCTAGATCAGGACTGCTCCCTGGGCTAGACGGGGTAGGGGATGCTGCAGAAGCAATGACCACAGTCCTCTAGGGGTAAGGGATCTCAGCCATCACTCAATGGTGACATGTAAAGGCAGGACCTGGGGCCCACGATGGTTGGGTTTCAGAAGGGGCACTGATGCGTGGCTCCCAGCTGAGGTTTGCAGCTGCAATGACTAGACTGAGTTGGGAGGAGAGATAAAATAGGAGGAAAAAATTCCCTGGTTAAATGTGAAAGACGACTCATGGAGCTGGAACCCAGTCCTGGTTCAGAATGGGCTGGAAGCCCAGAGGAGCATTTGTCATAGTTCAGATATGTACAGCAGACTAAGGGCCGGATTTTCAAAAGGCCCGGCGATGCGCGTAAAACCCCGGGACGCGTGTAAGTCCCAGGGCTTGCAAAAAGGGGCGGGGAGGGGCAGGGCGGGGGTCAGAGGCTCCCCAGCACAGCGGCCATTTGCCACTGTGCCGGGGATCGCGCGCAACTTACTTCAGCCCCAGTTTTGAAATTTAAAAAAAAAAAGGAAAAGGTAGGGGGTCGAGGGGTAGGGAACGGGGGAAGGCAGCGTGGCTCGGCACGCGCCTGTGCGTGCATATTATAAAGTCACATGTCCATATGTGCACGCCAGGTAGCGAGTGCACGTGGACGCGCTCGGGCAAGTTTTTAAATCTACCCCCTAAATGTGCACTGGGTAACTTCTGGGACATGTAATTCTGTGCTCAGCTCTTGTAAAGGGAGAACGGAAGGAGGCAGGAACCGGTTTGTCTGAAGCTCATGTACTCCATCATGCCCAATCACAACATTAACACTAGGGAACAAGCACTCTCGATCACTGGACCATCCCTCTGGAACACAGTGTCTTTCAAACAATGTGCGCAAAATTATTTAAGAAATGTACTAAAAACAAGCATTCAGAGATCAGGCCAACAGGTGACAGCCCAGTCAAATGTATACGACACAGTATTAACATCCTACTTACGGGATACAGCTAATTCCTGCAAGCTTGGATGAATCAGTTTTGCCTGTTTTTATCTTAGTTTTATTGCTATGAATATTTTATTATGAATATTATTTACAGTAAGTCATCTTGAACACTTGGATAAGTGTATGTTAAAAAGGTTATAAACAAATAAAAATAATATTAGCATTTTCTTTCTTTCCACCCAGGAATGACTGTGGGATGCAGGAGTCTGTGAGCCAAGAAGGCAGGAAAGAAGGTGTGGGGGAGCAGCCGAGGAAAACAGATGCCCAATGCAGATATAAACAGCAAAAGTGAAATATGATGACATGAATGATCTGATGGCTTTCCCCTCAGATGGAAAGCATTCCCCAAAACATTTACTTTGTAAGCATTTATTAAAGGTTTAGTAAAGGCTGATTTGATTTCAGATACCATTTGATTAGCTTTTCTTTCCGAATCCTGGCAGTTTAGCAAGCTGGAGAAGTTAGAACCAAAATATCCCAAAATCAGATTTATCACATCCAGAAATACATCACAGAGTTAAAAAGCTGTATTACTAGAAAATAATCGAGCTGGGCTTGCAGCTCAGCATGCCAGGGGCTGCACAAAGGGATTCTTTCACCTGTATCACCACAAAGATCAATCCTTGCTTCTACGTTACAGAAGCAGTAGTAAGCGCATTAATCAGACTATTATGCCTGCTTCTTTGTGCTGCTCCTCTGCTCTTATTTCTAGATTGCCCTTCAAAAGTAGAGAGTAAAAAAGTGCCCATCTATCTACACTTTTAGAAAAAAAAAAAAAAACGTATCCACTTTTTATTATAATCAAAATCTCTATTTCCCTAAATCATTTCCCTTTGCAGCCAATAGTTGTTCATGCTATATTGCTTACTTTTAAAATATCTGATAGAGCAGTGGTCCCCAACCCTGTCCTGGGGGCCCACCAGCCAGCTGGGTTTTCAGGATAGCCACAATGAATATGCATGAGAGAAAATTTGCATGTTATGGAGGCAGTGCATACAAATTTTCTCTCATGCATATTCATTATGGATATCCTGATATCCCGACTGGCTGGTGGGCCCCCCAGGACAGGGTTGGGGACCACTGAGATAGAGAATAGCCAAAGTGTCTAATGTCAAATATTAAAAAAGCATTCAGATTTACAAATTCTATCCCTTATTGTGTAGGAGTGGAGCTAACAAAAAGTTAAAATTATTATTTTTCACCAAAGATGAAATAAAAAGAAGAAAAAAAAATTAAACTGGATGTCTCACTGATTTTGTTAAGTTTTAGCTCCCATTTGGGCACTGCTATATTCCAATAAAGTGTGCCCAACCTAGTGCACAGCTTAACGAGCGGTTGGACACACATGTGAGATGCACGTCCATAACCCCGATGCAATAAGATCAGAGCATCCAAAGTGTGCGTACAAACAAAGGCGCAGCTATAGCGCTATTAGCTATTAACCCGCAATGCAAAATGTCCCCATGCGCCCAGGGCACACTTTTTAACCCGTATCGTCTTTCTCGGGGTGATTTATTCAGGCAATCGTGAGGCTCATTACAACTGCCTGAATAAATCGCCCCAAGGAAGAAGTTAAAACGAAACACGAATCATGTCGAGCTCGGCGTAGGCCTTAGCATTCGGCTCTTTTCATAAACGTTTGATGCAATACTCAGAAAGATAAGGGACGGTTTTTCAGTTACTACAAACGACATTTTTATGTTTGAGCCCTATATCATTTAAGTGCCAATGTGTAACTTAACATGCTGGCTAACCACTATTGAGTGAACATGAGTGGGCTTTTTTCTAGGATGGTCTCAAATACATTGGCTGTGGTTTCTTTTCATTTTGGGGTTTGTGTGGGGTCCGTTGTGACATTACACCATTTTTTTTTTCTTTTTTTAGATCTCACTGTTATCAGCAGCACTGCCACTAAGCATTTAAAAAGAAATCCTACTACTCTTTAAAACAGTACCTCTAATAATCAGGAGAGAAACAGTTTGGCTCAACACTAGTTTAATAGAGTAAAAAAAAAAAAAAATGGTTTAATAACAAAGCAGCTGCTGAGAATATCCATTTGGTGCCCAACAGTCGAAGCAGTGCATCAGACTGTTCCAGCATAAAGAAAAGCAAGAATAGTGAGGAGCACTTTTCAAAACACCTTTTGAAATAAGTCCCAGAGAATGATATTTGGAGTAGAAGATGCTTTCATGCAGTATATGTTAACTCTGGAAAAAGTTCAATGCTGTGGTGTTACCTATGTCGATGCCGCGTCGCAGAGTCTTTTTGTCAGATTCATGGTGGCCAATGAGATCTTCCACCCAGTGGATATAGTTCAGCCGCAAGGGGACAGTAGGAATAAGTCTCTCTAGGGGTATGTCAATAATGAGCCCAAAATCCTCTTTCAGAAGAGTACATGTCAGGGCTCTTACAGCTTCTGGGTCCTTAAAATTCAGGCTAAAGAAAAGAAAAGGCAATTAATGTAATAAAATAACTTTTGCATTTCAGATGAAACAAGAAAGCGAGTCAAAAGCATTCAAGCCCAGCTGGGTTTAAAAAAAGGTTTGGACAAGTCCATAAACAATTATTAGCCATGTACACTTGGGAAAGTCACTGCTTATCCTTGGGAATGAGCAATACAGAATGGATCTACCAGGTACTTGTGAGCCGAATTAGCCAATGTCAGAAATGGGATACCGGACTCGACAGGCCTCGCTCTGACCTAGCCTGACACATCTTATGTTCTTATTCACCATACTCATATAAAAGGCCTGATAATATGGATCCTCTCTGCATTCTTCATGACCTGGTAGACTACAAGGCTAAGAAACAAAGGTAAATTTATCTTTCGACAGAAAAGTGAATACTGCTACTAGGTATTTGGAAGTCAACAGGGTAGAATGCAGAGAAAAGTATACCAAGTTTGTAGAATAAAAACCAAGAATCCCACAATAGAAATCAAGAGATTATGCCAATATACCTGCAACTATGACTGCAACTCACCAGCCCAAAACTACTGTACATGAATTACAAGTCCATGAAATGAAACAGAATTATTATATTCCTGCACACAATGGATCTACAGGGCCTCCATTCCACATCACAAACTAGTCTTACTCTGTCAAAAAAAAAAAAAAAATCCCTCTTAGGCATTTCATGTTTACTACAGGAATAATATTTTCCTGCATGAAGCTTTTTTTTTTTTTTTTAACCATATTTATTTTGGCTCCCAGTCTTTTTTTTTGTTTATAAAATGTTTTCACTATAATTTGATTAATCTCAAACTTCAGTAGTTCCTCCTGACAGAAATCACAGAGAACTGGGAGGTTAGCTAGGTCAGTGAGCAGGCAAGTCCTTAAACCAAGGAGAAAATAACTTGAAATAACCAGAAAAGAAAAAAAAATCACAATTTCAAACTGTAATTGTAAATTCCCATTTTTCAGGTATTACAGATAAGTAAATGTTTCCTGAGCATGTTCTCAAATTGCAAAATTATGAACTGGGAAAATAAGAAAACAACAACCAGAGAACCTATTCAGCAGCAGGCCGATAATGGATAGGATTTACTACTTTTCTAGAGAGTTATTGCCATATTGAGATGCTGTCAATATTCTTTTGAGAATATGTGAGCCCTGAAGCAGGTGACTGTTGGTCACCAAAACACTGGCCTATGTCGGGTGTTCAGGAATAACACAACGAGGACCATACAAGGTTTAGTGCAGTTTGTATATGCCGACAGACGTTTTCAGAGCAGCACAGCAGTGATTGTGCATATTGAGGCTGCAACCAATGCCCTGTATCTTTTACGTGGATTGTTAATTAAGATAATAATTACCAGAACATTTTTTACTTAAGAGGACTGTAGGTTGGATTTTGAATTGAATTAGTAAACAATTGAGCGAAGCACTGTCTTCTGGTACTGCTTATGGCCCATCGCAAGGCGAGAGGTAGGGGATTAGAACTTTTGCGCATATCGAAGATAATTTTCAAAGGAGTTGCACGCATAAATGTAACATGCTATCGTAGCAATTTTCAAAAGTCCTTTACTCAATTAAAGTGCACGTATGCAAGTAAACTCTATGGACAATGCAATGGCGTTTATTGTAGCAGTTTTCAAAAGCCCACTTACTTGAGTAAAGTGCATTTACTCGAGTGAAACCCAGTTTTATTCGTGTAAATGCTTTTTAAACTCAGGCCCATTGTCAGATACTGTGTTTAAAAAATATCGTATGAACAATATTACGTGAGCACGTCTATTTGTGTTGAAAATTTTTTTTTAAAAAAGGCTTTTCTTTGAATCAAGGTATCGATGTATATTTTGGAAAACTTAAAAATAAAAATAAAGGCAATTTACATGAATTTTCTATTTGATTTCCTCTCTTTCTCTTTTCAAGATTTACAACTGCCATCTCAAACTGTGATGTTTCAGTCTGTATAGCTCTATATCTTAGTGCAGTAAACTCTTAGGGGCGGATTTTCAAAGGCCCGCGCGCGCCGGCGCACCTATTTTGCATAGGCCGCCGGTGCGCGTAAAGCCCCGGGACGCGCGCAAGTCCCGGGGCTTTTGTAAGGGGGCGTGTCGGGAGCGGGGCCTACTGACGCGGCGTTTCGGGGGCGGGCCGTGGTCGAGGCCTCCGGACCAGCCCCCGGGACCGGAGGACGGAGCGGGGCTGCCGGCCGATGCGCGCAAAGGTAAGGGGGGGGTTAGATAGGGCCGGGGGGGTGGGTTAGGGAAGGGAGGGGAAGGTGCAGGAAAGTTCCTTCCAAGGCCGCTCCGAAATCGGAGCGGCCTTGGAGGGAACGGAGGCAGGCTGCGCGGCTCGGCGCGCGCAGGCTGCCGATTTTGCGCAGCCTTGCGCGCACCGACCCCAGATTTTATAAGATACGCGCGTATCTTATAAAATCAGGCGTACTTTTGTTCGCGCAACTTTTTAAAATCTGCCCCTTAGGGCGCACTTCCACATGGTTTACTTTTGGATCAAGTTAGGCTGAACTGACTAACAAGTTAATAGGAAAAATCCTTGCTGATTCTACCAAAGAAAGACCTGGCATGCTGACGTTCCCCTATTCCACCACCACCACCACTCCCATCCCCAGTGCATGAGATCTTCCATGATACTCCAGTGCTGAAGTGCCACGAACCCAGGGGAGTTAGTTTGAAGAAAACTGAATTTAACGGAGAAGCCTTCCTTCACCTAAGCCACTGAACTATAAACCTGCATGTGACATGGAGGAAGGACAAACATCACAAATGAAAATGAGAATTCATTCATTCAATCTTCGTGTGCTGTTTAAACTATAACTCCTGAACAATATCCAACACTGAGAAGATGAGGTTAATATCCCTTGTTTAAGCTACCTGAGTTTGAACAGATCAAAAGGGAAGCGACATGCCATAAACACAAACACTGGATCAAAGAGAACTCCCACACCTTGCCAGGGCATAACTTTCAAGAGGTAAAAAGGAAAGAAAGCATACAGAAGTGACAATATGTTTATGTTAGGAAGTCTATGTGTATTTATTTGCAGTGTCAAAGTCTGTGCATGCAAGTGGCTAGACCTTTAAATAGTATCCTGGTTTTTTTCAAGGGTTTTTTTTTTTTTTTTTAATACCACTTATTAAAAAGCCAATTTCTTTTTATTCACCTGAAGCAAATCAAGAGCTCTATAAATATATGACCTCTGCCATCTTTTCTTATTGTCTTACTCAGCTTTTATTTCATCTCTAGCAGAATATCAAGGTCAGCAAAGCATTCAAGCCACCTTGTGACACTGCCTAATGTAAACGTATTATAGTAAGAGTACAGGACTTTAAAGTGACCTGCTGCATAGTGAAGAAAATAAAGACCTGGGATTTATTTTTTAACTGTGCATACCATACTTGAAACATTTACTGCTCTTTATTAAACAAAAAAAGCTTAATATGTTCGGAGAAAGAAAATATTTAGGACAAGGGCACTAGAGTTGCTGTGACAATGTATCCATTTCCATCATAATACTCTGCAATTACTCTGCCTACACCAGTAAACTTTTTATTCCAAGTCCAATATTAAACTTTGCCTGCTCTTAAGAGTCAGGGAAACAGCACAGAAGTAGAACGCAGGCTTAAGATTGTCTCCTAGAAATAAGACAAGTGCTGTAAACACTACACTTTTTATGTATTTCGTTTATCTTGCTTTTTGGCACTTCAGTGTGGATTACATGCAGGTTCTGTAGGTATTTCCCTATCCCCAGAGTCTTACAGTTACGTTTTTGTACCTGAGGCAACGGAGAGTAAAGTGACTTGCCCAAGGTCACAAGGAGCAGCAACGGGATATGAACCCTGGTTTCCCTGGTCTGTAGCCTGCTCTTCTAACCACCAAGCTACTCCTCCAGTCAAATAAGAAAAAACCCCCCCCCCCCACCAATTTATACAGAAAGACGAGGGTGAGTAACATATAAGTTCTTAGGAAAAAATTAAACCTAACAGGAATAAGCAGATTAAAAGTGATAATGATGTCATCAGCACTTGGCAAGGTCCCAGTATTGTCTAAAAGGAATGATGAGCACCAGGGGAAAGAAAGTGATACTCCCACAGCACAAGGATCCGGTCACGCTCTCGCGGCAATTTAACGGATAGATTTGGTCACCTCTGCATCTACTGGATAAGATCAAGGAAGTTCAAAGAACGGGAATGTAACCTAACTGGAAGCAGCAGGAAGACAATGCTCACTGTGGAAAACAGGAATGTCATAGAGAAAATTAATAAACAAAAGGAGGAATCCCCTAACCGTTCTCTAGAACTGAAGGTAAAACAAGAGGCTAAAAAGCTTGCTTCAGAACGAGTGTGTGCAGCTCTCAAACAGTGTTTGTATCTGAACATGGAGAGGTAGTGGAAGAACGATGTCACACGATGGCTGGGTGCCGAGCAGAGCCCACGCTCCATTACACTGCCATCCTCCAGGGAAGAAAGGAGATTGGTGGCAAAGTAAAATCTAGGAGCTGTGAGCAAAGGGCTGTCTGGGACAGTGTCCATTCACAGTTTCTAGCCTTTTCAAGTCCACGCATCTGAGGCCCTTTGTGGGCAGGCTGGCACTTGACTGAAGGAACTGCACATAACCCTGGGAGAAGCAAAGAAAGGCTCCCTGCACTCTGAAGGCGCACTCCTCTCTGCAGCTCCCCAACACAGGATGAGGTCTGGCCCGCCTGCTCTCTGCAACGTCCATAGATTTAATTTCTCTCCATCCTCTGGTGGGCCCGGTCTCAGTCACTCCTCCCCTCGCCAGCAGGAAAGCAGCTGCAGCACTTCTGAACTTGTGTCTGCCTCAGTGGCGTCTCTAGGCAGAAACAATTGGCCATCCCCACAGTACAGCTTGCTGCCTCTTCTGCAGGCAGTGCAGGCCCCTGCCATGCTGCAGCACTGAAGTCTAGGACACGCTGTCGATTTGATGGTCCCCTTCATCATTCCCTCTTTATATCCCTCCCTGCTCTGTTTTCCATCCTCCCTACCTTCTTCCTCCCACAGACGCTTGGCTGGGCCACCTGCTTCCACATGAGGGGACCAGCCTTCTCAACTATCAGACCTACATTTCCTACTCTTACTTCCTCCCAATTCATAATCTACCCCCACTTTCCCTTATTCCATTCTCAGGGTTGCCATCGATGCCGAGTTCCTGACCTGTGAAGTTTTGGAAGAATATCAGATTCTGACATTTCATGTCCATGTTATACAACAGGACTAGAAGGTATGGGTATGAATCTCGCTAAACAGTACAGGGAAGATCAAAGCTAGGATTTCAGTCATGAGTTGAGGACAGTCTCTTCTTGATCTCTAGTCTGAGATTGAGAACCAGTACAATACTGGGAGTTAACGCCCTGCCATAGTGCCCCACTGGATGACACAACCATTGCCAAAACAAGAGGATTAAATCACCTATTAATAAAGATAATTTATACTTTCAAAAGTCATGAAATGTAATTTAAAAATAAATGTGTTTTCTATCTTTGTTGACTTTCATTATCATGCTGTTCTCCTTCTTCCCTTTTCTCTGCCTGCCTCATGAATTGTTTTCCTAGGTTGTTTTGGTTTTTTTTTCCTAAGATTGCTTGAGGGGCAGCCAAGCGCTTGGCAGTTAAAATTCAGTGCAAAAAAAGTGCAAAGTCGTCCATATGGAGTGTGAAATCCAAAGGACCTTATACAAGATGATGGGAGAGAAGCCAATATGCACCAACCAGGAGATGATAGTGTCTGATGATCTTAAGTCAGCGAAATAATGTGACAAGGTGGTGGCTAGAGCCAGCAAAATGCTGGGATACATAGAGAGAGGCAGAAACAACCAAAAAAAAAACCAAAAGAGTTGGTGTGGCCACGGTAGAGATCATTGGTGAGGCCTCACTTGGACAGAGAGGGTAGAGGCAGTCCAGAGAAAGGCAACTAAAATGATGCAGGGTCTGCCTCAGAAGTCATGAAAAGATGAGGATGTAAAAATGCATATGCTAGAGGGAAGGTAGGGGGGGGGGGGGGGTCTATGATCCAGACTTTTAATACCTGAAAGGCATTGGTAATGCCAAAGAGGCAAACCTTTCTTGTTCCACTCTACTAGGGCTGAGGGGTGCTGCGCTTCTTTCTCGGTTTCTTCCTCCCGGTCTCTCTCCTCATCCTTGCAATTTACCAATAATTCACGTTATCTACTACACAAGGAGAGATACGGCTAGATCTTGTAAGTACTATGACATGCATGAGGGACAAAGTTAAAGGAAATCCTCAAAATTACTAGTTTTAGACTTTAACTCTCAGGAACATGTAAGAGGAGAACAGGTTGGCTTATTTAGCCAAAGGGGATGAAGATCACTGAAAGCCTTGTTTATATATGACCAAATCCGAATGAGCATGAAGCTCTGCTGTTTTCGAAAGAAAAACATAGCTTATTCCCCCTTGAGGATTGATCTTTTTTTGAGCTGATACTCTGTTAGTATTCTGAAATTTCAAACACACACACACACATAACACAGCAAATATGCTATACTGATATAAAATAATGCTGATGTAGTCACAGGGCTGGAAAAATCTTTTCTACCAGGCCATCCAAGTGTCTGAAATTTGGGGCCTGGTGCTCAATGGAAGACACAGGTGGGACTGGGGCGGAGAGAATCATAGCCTATGTCAGCAGCAAAACCCAGACCAGAATTACATTGGGATCCAGACCAGAGGGAACTGTGACATCTACTGGCAGCAGGGTCCAATTAAGTTGCAACAGCTCCTGGCAATGGGGCCCTATTGTTTCAACAGATGTGGGAGGTGGGTGGGAGAGTGCTTGGAGGGAGGGGAGAGGAGTGCTTGAAAGGACAGGGACTGGTGACCTGGAAGCAGGGAAGGATGGTAGATGTCTGGAGGAGAGCAAACAAAACAAAACTGTAAAAATTAAGAGAAAAAAGAAAGTAATGAAAAAACAGACAATAAAATGGACAAAAAAAAAGAGCAAAATAGGGAAAATAAAAAGCAAAAAAAAAAATAGCCCAGGTGTCTAAAAACTGTTGATTGGCACCTACATTTCAAAATTTGTTTTCCAATCCTGAAATTATTAAACATAAAAACTCCTCAGTATCAAAACAGTCTCCAGTGCAAGTAAAGCAAACAAAGCAACTTGTCCATCGACTACAAAGAAATGTATCTTAGAAATTTATACTAACTCTCAAAGAGAAAGTTATAATTCTCAAGGAAAAAGCATTGTGCTCTAGTACAGGGGTGCTCAAACTGGTCCTCAGGGGCCTCCCCTAACCAACCGGATTTTCAGGATATCCCTAATGAATATGAATGAGAAACATTTGCACACACTGGAGACAGTGCATAAATGTAATCAATATTCATTAGAGATATCCTGAAAACCTGAGTGGATTTCTGGAGTGGGATGGGGATTCCCATGGTCCTATCTGGAGCACCCTGCTCTAGTACCAAGCACATCAAAGAACAAAAGAACAAGCAGAGGGCTATTCTAAACAGCCTTTGGTTCTCTCTTGCATGGATTTCTGCTATGAAAGGAAAATGTGTTCTTTCCTGCTAATTTTCATTCCTTATCTGTGGTATTACAGGAATGAAAATTAGCAGGCAAGAACACATTTTCCTTTCCTGTGCATACCCCAGATCAGTGCAGACAAGTGGGATGTACCCAAGAGCCTCTAACCTGGGCAGGAACTCGAAAGCATCGCACACAACACTTTCCCCAAAAGCTTCCTCCTCTGGAGCCCGCACATCCAAGCAGTAATGTTTGGTAAAAGTGTGAAGAGACGACACACGACAAATCGTTACGGAGAAATCAGCTGACACTCTGCCCAGGAGGTTGCCTGCGCTCTGGTGGAATGTGCCCGCAACCCTTCCAGCACCAATCGACCCTTACAGATGTAAGCTGAATTTAGCCATCTTACAATCATGCCCTTGGAAGCCTTATTTCCCTTCTTTGCTCCACTTAACAAGACAAAAAGATGATCTGACTTCCGAAAGGCATTCGTAAGCTTAAGATACTGCATGAGGATTTGCTGTACATCCAATAAGTGAAGATCCCTCGCCAGAGGAGCATCTAATGACCAATGCAGAAAAGCCGGAAATTCGGCTGTCTGGTGAAAATGAAACGAGGAAACACATTTAGGAAAAAAGGAAGGAATGGTATGAAATGACATAACATCCTCTGAAATTCAAAGGAAAGGATCCCTACACAACAGCGCTTGCTGCTCTGATATCCTCCTAATGAGCAAATGGCCACCAAGAAAAAGGACTTCAAGGTTAGATCCTTCAAAGAAGCCCTTCTAATCGGTTCAAACGGGAGGACCACACAGAACTTGAACGACCAGATTAAGGTTCCAGGCTGGGCATATCTTCCAGACCAGAAGACACAGATGTTTGCCCCCTTCAGGAAACACACATCATCCAGATAAGCCGTCAATGGTCTTCCCTGCACCTTACTTTGAAGATATCCCAAGGCAGCCACCTGAACCCAGAGGGAATTATAGGCCAATCCCTTAGCCAAGCTACTTTGTAAGAAGGCTAAAACCTGAGGAACATCCACCTTCAGTGGTTGCAATTTGTTCTGCAAACACCACAACTCCAACACTCTCCAAACCCAGACATACGCCAAAGACATGGAGGGCTTCCTTGCCTGAAGCAACAACATAAGAACATAAGAAAATGCCATACTGGGTCAGACCAAGGGTCCATCAAGCCCAGTATCCCGTTTCCAACAGTGGCCAATCCAGGCCATAAGAACCTGGCAAGTACCCCAAAAACTAAGTCTATTCCATGTTACAGTTGCTAGTAATAGCGGTGGTTATTATCTAAGTCAACTTAATTAATAACACGTAATGGACTTCTCCTCCAAGAACTTATCCAATCCTTTTTTAAACACAGCTATACTAACTGCACTAACCACATCTTCTGGCAACAAATTCCAGAGTTTAATTGTGCGTTGAGTGAAAAAGAACTTTCTCCGATTAGTTTTAAATGTGCCACATGCTAACTTCATGGAGTGCCCCCTAGTCTTTCTATTATCCGAAAGAGCAAAAAACCGATTCACATCTACCCGTTCTAGACCTCTCATGATTTTAAACACCTCTATCATATCTCCCCTCAGCCATCTCTTCTCCAAGCTGAAAAGTCATAACCTCTTTAGTCTTTCCTCATAGGGGAGCTGTTCCATTCCCCTTATCATTTTGGTAGCCCTTCTCTGTACCTTCTCCATCGCAATTATATCTTTTTTGAGATGCGGCGACCAGAATTGTACGCAGTATTCAAGGTCCGGTCTTCACCATGGAGCGATACAGAGGCATTATGACATTTTCCGTTTTATTCACCATTCCCTTTCTAATAATTCCCATCATTCTGTTTGCTTTTCTGACTGCCGCAGCACACTGAACCGATGATTTCAAAGTGTTATCCACTATGACGCCTAGATCTCTTTCTTGGGTGGTAGCACCTAATATGGAACCTAACATTGTGTAACTATAGCATGGGTTATTTTTCCCTATATGCATCACCTTGCACTTATCCTCATTAAATTTCATCTGCCATTTTGATGCCCAATTTTCCAGCCTCACAAGGTCTTCCTGCAATTTATCACAACCTGCCCTTGATTTAACTACTCTGAACAGTTTTGTATCATCCGCAAATTTGATTACCTCACTTGTCGTATTTCTTTCCAGATCATTTATAAATATATTGAAAAGTAAGGGTCCCAATACAGATCCCTGAGGCACTCCACTGCCCACTCCCTTCCACTGAGAAAATTGTCCATTTAATCCTACTCTCTGTTTCCTGTCTTTTAGCCAGTTTGTAATCCACGAAAGGATATCGCCACCTATCCCATGACTTTTTACTTTGTGAGGCAAGACTTGCCTTGGGTAAAGCCATGCTGACCTTGTTCCATTAAACCATGTCTTTCTATATGTTCTGTGATTTTGATGTTTAGAACACTTTCCACTATTTTTCCTGGCACTGAAGTCAGGCTAACCGGTCTGAGTTTCCCGGATCGCCCCTGGCTCCCTTTTTTAAATATTGGGGTTACATTTGCTATCCTCCAGTCTTCAGGTACAATGGATGATTTTAATGAAAGGTTACAAATTTTTACTAATAGGTCTGAAATTTCATTTTTTAGTTCCTTTAGAACTCTGGGGTGTATACCATCCGGTCCAGGTGATTTACTACTCTTCAGTTTGTCAATCAGGTCTACCACATCTTCTAGGTTCACCGTGATTTGGTTCAGTTCATCTGAATCATTACCCATGAAAACCTTCTCCAGTACGGGTACCTCCCCAACATCCTCTTCAGTAAACACCGAAGCAAAGAAATCATTTAATCTTTCCGCGATGGCCTTATCTTCTCTAAGTGCCCCTTTAACCCCTCGATCATCTAACGGTCCAGCTGACTCCCTCACAGGCTTTCTGCTTCGGATATATTTTAAAAAGTTTTTACTTTGAGTTTTTGCCTCTGCGGCCAACTTCTTTTCAAATTCTCTCTTAGCCTGTCTTATCAATGTCTTACATTTAACTTGCCAACGTTTATGCATTATTCTATTTTCTTCTGTTGGATCCTTCTTCCAATTTTTGAATGAAAATCTTTTGGCTAAAATAGCTTCTTTCACCTCCCCTTTTAACCATGCCGGTAATCGTTTTGCCTTCTTTCCACCTTTCTTAATGTGTGGAATACATCTGGATTGTGCTTCTAGGATGGTATTTTTTAACAATGACCACGCCTCTTGCACACTTTTTACTTTTGTAGCTGCTCCTTTCAGTTTTTTTCTAACTATTTTTCTCATTTTATCAACGTTTCCCTTTTGAAAGTTTAGCACGAGAGCCGTGGATTTGCTTACTGTCCCCCTTCCAGTCATTAAATCAAATTTGATCATATTATGATCACTATTGCCAAGCGGCCCCACCACAGTTACCTCTCTCATCAAATCCTGTTCTCCACTGAGAATTAGATCTAAAATTGCTCCCTCTCTCGTCGGTTCCTGAACCAATTGCTCCAAAAAGCTATCATTTATTCCATCCAGGAACTTTATCTCTCTAGCGTGTCCTGATGATACATTTACCCAGTCAATATTGGGGTAATTGAAGTCTCCCATTATTACCGCACTACCAATTTGGTTAGCTTCCCTAATTTCTCTTAGCATTTCATTGTCAGTCTCACCATCTTGACCAGGTGGACGGTAGTATACTCCTATCACTATAGTCTTTCCTAGCACACAAGGGATTTCTACCCAAAAAGATTCAATTGTACATTTAGTCTCATGCAGGATGTTTATCCTGTTGGACTCTATGCCATCCCGGACATAAAGCACCACACCGCCTCCCGGGTGCTCCTCTCTGTCATTGTGATATAATTTGTACCCCGGTATAGCACTGTCCCATTGGTTGTCTTCCTTCCACCATGTCTCTGAGATGCCAATTAAGTCTATGTCATCATTCACTGCTATACATTCTAATTCTCCCATCTTACTTCTTAGACTTCTGGAGATACCGCTTTTCAAAAGCCAAGCTGCTAGACAAAAGTGATGCATCTGGTCTAAAAGATGGGTCCCTGGCGCAACAACTCAAGCAGATGGGCCAAGCGAACAGGACCATCTATCACAAGATGAACCAGGTCCGCAAACTAGGGCTAGTGCGACCACTCTGGTGCCTCCAGAATCACCCTGCCCAGATGAAGTCTGATGCAATGCAACACCCGACCTAAGAGGTGCCATGGGGGAAACATGTACAGTAACAGCTCTGTCAGCTATGGCTGAAAAAGTGCGTTAATGCCGTCGAAGCCATGTTCGCATTTATTGGAACTGCCATGAGGTCCAACTCTAGCCTGCCCCATCTGGCCTGTTTAAGGGCAAAGGCCTCTGCCGACAACTCCCACTCTCCTGGATCCAAACCGCTTCACATTGTACACTCTGGCCACATGCGACAGATGGCTCTCCGTCAAAACAGTTCCTGCGCTACCAGATGACTCTTCGTTCCGCCTTGCTGACTGATGTACGCCACCATCGTCACATTGTCCAAGGATACTCATACTGTCCTTCCTTGTATGAGAGGGAGAAAGGCAAGCAAGGCTTTGCAAATTGCTCCAGTCTCCAATCAAATGATTGACCAGGATGTCTCTTCTGGTGACCATCATCCCTGGGCAGTTTTACATAGAAACATAGAAATGACGGCAGAAAAAGACCAATCGGTCCATCCAGTGTGCCCAGCAAGCTCCCACATTTATTTTCCCATATTTATCTGTTTCATCAATCACCAAGTTCAGGGCCCTTGTTGGTAACTGTTTGATTCAAATTTCCTGCCATCCCCTATCATTGATGCAAAGGTGAGCATAAGGCTTAATGGTTAAGGGTAGTAACCACCGCATCAAGCAAGTTACCCCGATGCTTGGTTACCCAGACTGCACAGATCAATGCCTTGTTGGATATTGTCTGAATGTAAATCCTGTTTTCCACATTTCCCCCTACCATTGAAGCAAAGAGCAGTTCTGTATATCCATTTAAAGTGTTGTATCAGGCTTAATTGGTTTAGGGTAGTAACCGCCGTAAAAAGCAAGCTACCCCCACGCTTATTTGTTTACCCAGATTGTGACGTTCAGTCCTCGTTGGTTGTTGTCTGAATGCAAATCCTGTTTTCCACATTTCCCCCTGCCGTAGAAGCAGAGAGCAACTCTGTATATGCATTCAAAGTGATGTATCAGGCTTAGTTGGTTTAGAGTAGAAACCGCCGTAAAAGCAAGTTTGCTTACCGTAAACGGTGTTTCTGTAGATAGCAGGATGAATTGGCCATGCTGTCATGGGAACAGTCAGTCAGGCCCGGGAGGCGGAGCTTCCTAAGTGATGTCAGAGATTTGTTCTGAGGCTGCGCGTGGTTTCCCACGCTAACAACTCTCCTCAGTCTGTGATAAAGTAAGCTGACCCACCCACCTCCCTGATCAGTCGTAGAGTTGATGTCGACTGATCAGGGTGTGGGTCAGCATGGCTAATTTATCCTGCTATCTACGGAAACACCGTTTACTGTAAGCAAACTTGCTTTTTCCCGTCAATAGCAGGGCTGAATTAGCCATGTTGTCATGGGAGTCCTAAGCTCCCAGCACGCTGACGAACAGGTCATAGGTATTGTCTTATACAGCATGGTGAATGTTAGGTGACGTGTGAAGAGAAGCCCACATGGCTGCTTTGTAAATGTCTACTGGTGGAATATGGCGTAGATGGGCAATGGAGGCTGCCACTGCTCGTGTTTGATGAGCCATGGGCCGAGATTTATTTATTTTTAATTTTTATATGCCGAAATTCCTGTATGAAATACAAATCAATCCGGTTTACATGGAACGGCTAATCGCCCGGGGTTTAAATAACCGCCCAAGGCTTTTACATAAAATGGTTAAATTTACATATAACGATTAAAACAGTAAGTCTCAGTTTAACAATTAAACAGGAAATTGCCTGGGGCATTAAGTGCATGCCTAACGGCTTTACATAAAATTGAACAGTAACTCACCACTGGTTAAAATGAAAATGAAAACAATTGAACAGAGTAGTGGAGGGGGAGCAAAAAGGAGAGTAATACCTGAATGCAATGAAGGGATGAGTACCAGGAAGGAAGTTCAAAATTGAAAGGGAGGTGTAGAAGGGAGGAACGGAAAGAGTGGGAGAGATCCGGTTGGATAGTTGAGAAGGAGGACTAACGTGGAAGGGAGGAGATCAGCGTTAGCTACAGAGGAGGGAGGACCTAAGGGGGAGAGAAAGAGGGGGAGAGTAGGAGGACGGCAAGGGGAGAAGTGCCGCCTATAAAGAGAATCAGCATAGTGAGCTTAAGGAGATAGCACTTAAATTAAGGTATCAGATCATGCACTAAAATTAAGGTATCAAATCATGTCATCCTAGTAGCATTAAGTACCTGGGAAAGCTTGGCTGAAGAGCCAGGTTTTTAGCTTTTTTTAAACTCCAGTAGGCTGGGTTCAAGTCGTAGGTCTGGGGGGAGCGCGTTCCATTGGTGAGGTCCTGCAGTGGATAATGCTCTCTTCTTTAGTGAAGTTTTTGCTGGTGGGGCATACAGTGTGCCTTTGTATGCGCTGTATGAGATGGCAATGCAGAGTGACGTTTATGATGACAGAATTGTAATCACTGGGTGATACAGCTAGAGATGGTGCGTTTGGTCACCGGAAGGCCTGGGGCATTCGGGTTGAAAGAAACGAAGAGTTGTGATGCCCTGTGGGGCGAGCGGGTCCTTTGTTTATAGTAGGCAAATGCTCTCTTGCAGTCCAGGGTATGTAGTAACCTCTCTCTGTCATTCTTATGAGGTTTTGGATAAAAAGTCGGTAACTCAATTGATTGGTTGAGATGAAATTGGGAGACTACCTTCAGCAGGAACGAGGGGTGTGTCCGTAAGAGCACTTTATGGTGGTAGAATTGGAGGTATGGATTATAATGTACCAAGGCCTGTAATTCGCTGACTCGCCGTGCCAATGTTACTGCGGTAAGGAAGACCATCTTCCAGGTGAGGTATTTCGGATGTGCGGATTCCATTGGTTCAAAGGACGAGACCATCAGTTGTTCAAGAACTAAGTTTAGATTCCACGGAACTGGTGGTTTTGACACCAGGGAGGGGCGTAGGTGCGTGAGCCCTTTTACAAATCGAGAGACCATCGGATGGATAGAGATGGGTTGGCCATTGTGCAATCGGTGAAAGGCTGCAATTGCACTGAGATGGACTCTGAAGCTGTAGCGAGACCAGACATATACAACGTGTTTAAGTAGTCCAGCAAGGTTTCTGGCGTACAGGTAAACGGGTCAACTTTCCTGGATTCGCACCATGTGGTATAGCGTTTCCATTTGAAGTGATAGTTTTTCCTCGTGGATGGCTTGCGGGCTGCTAAAATTACCTCCTGAACTGTGATGGAGAAGCCTTGGACCGACAGAAGGCACCGTTCAACCTCCAAGCCATGAGATGCTGAGAGGAGTGCAACGGGTGGAGGAGAGACCCATCTTCCTGGGACAGCAGGTGTTCTTGATTGGGGAGTCTGAACGGTGCGTTCGTTGACAGGTGTAGGTGGTGTACGTACCATGGTTGGCGTGGCCACGCCGGTGCCACGAGGATCAATTGCGCCTCGTCCTTCATTCACTTTTGCAGCGTCTTTGTGATGAGGGGGATTGGAGGAAATGCGTACATCAGGTGCTCCGTCCATGGAATGAGGAAAGCATCCTGAGCGACCCCTGTGGGGAGTTGGCCTTACAGAGCAGAAGCGATTTACTTTCCGGTTGTGCTCTGTGGCGAAAAGATCTATGGACGGATGACCCCATCTTTGGAAGATGGTCTCAGCTACCTCGTTGTCGAGGGACCATTCGTGTGGATGGAATATCCAACTCAGCCTGTCCGCTTGAGTATTCGCGATTCCTGGCAAGTAAGTGGCTTGTAATTGAATGGAGTGGTGGATGGACCATGTCAGAAGGGTGAGGGAGGGCTTTGCGGCACAGAGTCCAGGAGCCTGAGCCCCCCTGTTTGTCTGTGTAAACCATCACTCGGTGGCCTTGGAGGTGAGAGACAAAGGTGCGCAGGGCATATCGGGTGGCTCTCAATTCCAAGAGATTGATGTAAAGAGATTGTTCTTGCTGTGACCAGAGGCCTTGCGTCTGGAGGCTGTCGAGGTGGGCCCCCCCAACCTTTGTGGGAGGCATCCGTGGTTAGGACTGCATTGTGCGGTAGGAGAGTGAAAGGAGCTCCTTTGGTGAGTGTTGGTTTTCGTAACCACCAGTATAAGTCTGCCATCATGGTTTTTGTCAAGGACACTTTCCAACGTAGTGGTTGAGAATGTTGTTTCCACTGCAGTTTGAGATCCCATTGGAGGTATCGCATGCGGAGTCTCGTGTTGGAGACTGCCATATGTCCCAGTACTTGTAAGACTTGATATGCTGTTGGCGACACGATTGACTTCAGGCGGCGAAAAAGGAGTCGCATGTTTCGTTTTCTGTCGGCCGGCAGAAAAACTCTGTATTTGTTTGTGTCCAATTGAGCTCCTATGAACTGTATTGTTTGTGCAGGATGTAAGTTGGACTGCTGATAGTTGATGATCAAGCCCAACTTGTCCAGGTACTGAATTGTATGTTGGAGATGTTGCCGAAACGTGTCCGGACTGGCGGCTACCAATAGCCAGTCGTCGAGGTAAGGAAAAATCATGATCCCTGTTGACGGAGGAACGCCACCACCACTGCCATACATTTGGTGAACACCCTGGGCGCTGTTGATAGGCCAAAGGGCAGGACTTTGCATTGGAAGTACTGGCCATGTACTTGGAAGGACAGGTATCGCCAGGAGAAAGGATGCATAGGAATGTGAGTGTATGCATCCTTGTGGTCTATGGAGCACATCCAGGCCTGGGGTTGGATTAAGGATAGCAGAGAATTGAGAGAGATCATTTTGAACTTTCCCTTGACGATGAACTTGTTCAGTTCTCTGAGGTCCAAGATTGGACGAAGGTCCCCGGATTTCTTTGTAATGAGGAAGTAGGGGGAGTGGAATACCGCTAGATGTTCTGTCGGAGGGACACGTCGAATTGCTTGTTGTTGAAGTAATGACTTCACCTCCTGTTCCAAGCGGATGTGGTGGGATCTGGGCCCCCCTGGCGCTGAATGAGGGGGGGGGGGAGGAGAAGAAGTGGATTCTGTACCCTTGTCGAACAATGTCTAGTACCCAATGGTCGTTTGTGATCTTCTCCCATTCCCGGATGTGTGCCGTGATTCCTCCCGCACACATCCTGAAGGTTGTGGAGACTCCAGGTCGGTACTGGGCGAGGAGTTTCCCATCTGATAAGAGGATTTCATGATTTCAAAGAACCCAGATAATGCCAGAGAAAGGTTGACGAAAGCATCCTTCATTGCTGGCGGCATTGGTGGTCTAGCCGGTACCTGTGGGCCGCCTGCCGGAATGGCTGCCAATAGGATATCTGTATCTGGTGGCTGAGTCTCGGGCTCGTGTGTGCACAGTGTTTCCCGCACCTTGCATTTCTTTGCCAGGGGTTCCTGCAAGACGTCACCCCGGGAGTGACGTTTGGAAGCTAAGGATAATTCCGAGAACACAGGAGCTGAGGAGGCAGAAGAAACTGATGACGAAGATAGTTGAATTTGACTTTCGTCCCTGTCTGATCTGGATGAGGAGGCTGGTGAAGAGGGTGTTAGGGTCAAGGGTGCATCCCTGGACGTCTTCGATACCATAGCCAGCGGTACGAAATGGGATTTCTTCCTCATCCCAGTATGTTCTGGGGGATGTGGACGAGATTTAGTTGTTTTCTTCCTGTTTTCTGGTGTCTGCGCCGAGGGCGCCATGGTTTTCGTCGGCTCGCTTCGGTGCATCAGCGCCGTTCCCTCGCGCTGCACCAGCGCCGTCCCTTTGCGCCGCAATGGCGCCGTTCCGTGCGGCGGAAGAGGGTGCGGCGGCTGGCGCACCTGCGTCACAGTTGGTGTCCAGGGCGACTCTGAAGGTCTTGGTCGATGCGTCTGACCCTCCGGCGCCGTAGCTTTGGTAGCCTGCGTCGCGTCCACATGGTGCTGTATCGACTGGGTGTGCGCCGCTGATTTCGACGTATGGGTCAGTTCCTGGGTATGTGCCACTACCCGCTCTGGCGCATGTGACTCTGGACGGCGTCTGCTTTTTTCACGGGAGGGATCTCGACTCCCAGACGCTAGATTTGTACCTCTCATGCGATCCTTCGCAGTCGGAGGTTCCACGGAGGCCGCTCAACGCTGTGGAGGCGGCGCAGTCGTGATAGGCCCCGGGGAAGAGTGGGCTTCCGACAGTGGGGCATAGGATCTGGTTCTCGAGGTTTGCAGATGCTCCATCTTCTCCCTCCTCTGTCGGCGTGCCCTCTGTGACATCCGACCGCAATGAGGGCACGACTTGAGCGGGTGGTCTGGTCCCAGACAACGATAGCAGAGGCAGGGTTTAAACCCTGAGGGTCGGGGAGCGTCCTTCTTGCCTTGGTCCTTCATTTTCTTCCATTTTTTCTTCTAATTTTTGGAATTTTCTGAGGTCTGAGGCTCCGCGTGCGATCCCATGCGCGGAAAAACAGACTGAGGAGAGTCATTATCAGCGCGGGAAACCAAGCGCAGCCTCAGAGCAAACCTCTGACATCACTTAGGAAGCTCCGCCTCCTGGGCCTGACTGACAGTTCCCATGACAGCATGGCTAATTCAGCCCTGCTATCGACGGGAAATAAGCAAGCTACCTCCACGCTTATTTGTTTAACCAGATTGTGAAGTTCAGTCCTTGCTGGTTATCTGAATGCAAATCCTCTTTTCCACATTTCCCCTTGCTGTTGAAGCAGAGAGCAATGTTGGCGTTGCATTAACTCTGTGAAGGCTTATTGTGTAAGGGTAGTAATCATCAGGTAGTAGCCTCCACTCCAGTACTCCACCCCCATGGCTCTTCTCTTCATTCCCAACCTCTAGCCTTTATGGATCCCTTGACAAATTGCCCCCAAACCTTTGAGGCTGGCGTCCATGGTCACCACCACCCAGTTAGGTTCCTCTAAGTCCATCCCTTTATCCAAATTGGGATGAGATAGCCACCATGAGAGACTGGACCTGGCATCCCTCTGAAGTGATAAAGGAAGCTGAAAATTCCTCCAATAGTGGATTCCAATGGGATAAAACAGCACTCTGAAGGGGATCGCATCTGAGCAAAGGCCCATGGAATTAACTTCAGCGTAGATGCCATAGAACCCAGGACCTGTAAATGGTCCCAGACTCTGGGAACCAAAAGTCACAGAAGTCAAAGCACCTGATCCTGCAACTTAATCACCCTCTCCAAGGTCAGAAACACCTACTAGACCCAAGTATCGAATCAAGCTCCCAGATATTCCAATGATTGGGACGGCTCAGAGTGACTCTTCGCCAGATTCGTCACCCAGCCCAATGAACGCAGGAGCTGCAAGACCCGAACTCAATCATGACATTCCATTTCCGACTTCACTCTGAGACAATCGTCCAGGTACGGGTGCAACAGGATTTCTTCCCCTCATCAGTGCCGCTGCCACCACTACCACCATCACCTTTGTGAACATCCGCGGCGCTGCCACTAACCCAAAGGGAAGGGCCTGAAATTGGTAATGCTCCCCTAGGACCTTGAACCTCAGGAACCTTTGGTGGTCGGCTCTTATGGGAATGTGGAGATAGGCTTCTGTCAAATCCAAAGACGCCAGAAGCTCCCCCTTGCGCACTGCCGCTATCACCGTCCGCGAAGTTTCCATGCGAAAGCATGGCACCCGGAGGGCCACATTGACCCTCTGCTGATCGAAGATGGGGCGAAAGGTCCCTTCCTTCTTGGGCACCATGAAATACACAGAGTACCTTCCCTATCCCCACTGCTTTAACCGAGGGATGGCCCACGGAGGAACCTAACACCTCGGTGAGCCTTCCCCGGTAGGAATCTTATTTCTTCCCTTTTTAATTTACTCTAAGAACTCCAGACTGCGGGTTTGCACTTCTACCACCTGCTGGAGACAGAGAAATACTGAGGGACTGCAGGTGGCACTCTTGGTTATGTAGCAGTGCCTGAAAAGTTTTTATTCTCTGCCTCCATCTGCTGGTAGGGATGCAAAACCCACTTGTCTGGTCTGATCTGGGGTAGGCACAAGAACAGAAAGTTGTTTATCTCTATCTATCTCTCTGAACCATTCACATAGCCATCCGGTCTTGCCAATCTGCAGAGTTGAACGTGCCATATGTAGATTTGTCAGTCTGGACTGATCCTCAGCTAATCACTCTGAGACCTCGGAAAGTGGAAAAGTCCAATCCCACTCCAAAATTCACAAATCGCACCCCTACCCGTTTCAAAGAAATAAGGGATAAACATGCACACAAATCACAATACACACAGACATCAAAACAATTTCATAAGCCACTCTTCATTTAGATCAAAGGCTAATAAATACCGACGTGATAAACTCCATGCTTATTTCGGCTGGTCATAGCTTAGGTGCGCACCGTACAGCAGATTTGCAATCGTAAGTATTTTTAAAGTACTTTTTAGTATTTTTTAAGTATTTGTCAGCAAGTTTGTTCCCCACATTCGTGAGCATGGGAAGTGATTTGTCTGTACAGCAAAGGCTACATGCCAGAGAGCTGCAGAAAATCATCAAGAATCATTATTTCATCACCAGAAGACAAAAAGCACAAATCAGCCTGGGGGACTTAGAAAAATTAATAAGTGAAATAGCTTGCCGTTGCCCCTGGTACTCAGAGGCGGGAACTCTGAATATCCAGGACTGGATTTTAATAGGCAATAATCTTCATATGGTCCCCAGAGCCCCCATAAAGCAATTATTAATATGGCAAAAATGTACAGAGGCCATAGAACACATAGGAAAAAAAAGTTTCAAGGCAGCATTTCCAAACCATGTGCTTTTAGAAGCAGGTATACTCAATCAGAATACCCTTCCCCCATCTTATTCTCAAACTCCCTCAGAGACAGCAAATTCTTTGTGTCTCCCCATAGCCACACCCAAGCCCATTCACACCTCCCCTTCTTTAGAAAAACAACCCTTTAGCACAATTAAGCCACAACTTGGCCTGTGCACAGAATTTCCTCAGAAACAGCAAAAAGAAAACCTTACAGAAAAAGAATTATTAGAAAGACTTCAAGCCTTTTCCATCACAGAAAAGACCCATGAACTAGGGGGGGACAGAATATGAAATAGAGCATCTGGGGACACACACTCACAAGGCACCATCCCCTACCATGGCTCCTGTGGCTTCCTCTGCGTCCACCTCAGAGAGAAGGCCCCTGGAGACTGGGGACGCTGAAATTAGAGAAGCTAGCCTCCCTCCACCTTGCCCGCAAGCCCTTCCCCATAGTGTTCTTAGAGAACTCTGCACAAGTATCAAGGAGACAGAATTTCACTCCTCTTACATCCGAGGATTACTAGAGAGATCCCCCAGGTCTTCAAAGAAATTAGCGTATAAGACCTTGGGCCAGGCAGCTGCACTCCTGCGTTACAAGCAAAGAAAATATCAATATGAAAGAAATGATTTAATGAGACAGTACAATGACCTGTTACAAACCAGACTACACCTAGTGCTGGAGCAGACACAGCAGACTTGGAAAAAATGGTTTCTTTTGGTCTTTGATATTCAGTTACAAAAAATCTGCATACTTTGAGAGCATTTCCCCCACATAAAGTGTATGCAGAGCCTTATGTTATAACTGTACTGAAATTTGAACAATTACTGTATAAATTACATGTGAAAATTTCCCTTTTGCAAAGTTAATTTGGCTCACATTTAAAATGACTCCATTTCTCTGAGATTTAAGTTTATAGCTTGTATTGCCAGCGCACAGAACTTGTATTCTTATTGTAATTTTCCCTATAGGAGAAAAATAGTATCTGTCTGCAAGAAATCAGCAAGTCCACAAGAAATTAGCAAGTCCTTGCCAGTCATTGTTTCTGATTGATTGTTATCTATTGTTAAACAAAGCTGTCTTTCAGTTCCTATTGACTGAAGGATTAATTCGTTGGGTGGAGTTCTCTGCTCTGTTTCTTTTCTTTTGAGAAACACTATTCCTCCCCCTCTTACTAACTCTTGATTGCCACTCATGGGGGGAGGGAGGGAGAACTTTTGAAAAGAAAAAACTGGACTTAGTACTGCAGTTTCTCTCCCTAGTTTATAACTCTGATACATTTCTTGATACATTTCTTTAAAACTGTGCTTGCAGCTTTCAAAGGGGGGCACGAGACAGATCAGATCTTCTGCTGATCCAAATCTTTTCCCTCAACCTTCAATGCATTACTACACTAGCCCTTCCTCTCACTCTGTCTTTAATCTTTTTAATACTTTCAAACTTCTTTAATACTGAACTGAGATTACTGAACAGTGTGTTTAATTTCCTATTCTAATAATTATATGAAGAAATTGTATTCTGATATTCCACATTGAATTTAAGCTCAGAGTATTAATGATTGCAACCTGGAACAATAGTTGCAATCTATAAAGTAATGATGGTGTCTCCACTAGGAGGCACTATGCTATTCTACCAGTTATATTATATTATTGTTTTAATAATTCTGTTGTATAATAGTTTTTATTTTTCAGGCCTACAGTCCTCCTGACTTAAGGAAACTTCAGTTTTATTTTCTTTTTCACAAATTTTTACAGAATTCTGAACCTTAAAATTTTTACTGACAGAGGTTGCTACATCTAAAGCAATCCCTCCCAAGCCTTTTCTTGCATATCTAAATTGATTTTATTAAATTGAATAATAGAATTGATTTCTCCAAGATTAAAAAAGTAAAAACTTCACTTTAATCCTTACCTTAGTAATTTTTTGCTGTGTGCCAGTTTTTAATATTTTCCAGATTGACAGCCTTCCTGCCATGAGGAGATGTGAAGATGAACACTTTGCAGCTTATTTTAACATTTTTCAAACATTTTTCTAACACCTTTTGACTTTTGATTTTTGATCCTTGATCTAATTTTGTTTTTGATACCTTTTTGATAAGATTTTTAGCTCAAATTATGTGTTATCTGTTGTCTGTCTTGATGTCAAGAAGACTATGAATGAATATTTGCAGGATGAATGAATATGAATATGTGTCAGTCTTGTGTAACATATGTTTAATGTAATGTCTAACATACTTGTCATTTGTGATTCAGCTTACTGCAAATGACTTTTCCTTTAAACGATTAATTTACATTTATGCTATTTTACTGAATGAAAATTGATCACTGCATAAAAACTTTCTTGATAATGGGATTACCCTCTGTTCTGAAAACTAATAATGGCTCTATTTACTGCAGCCATTCCTTTGCATGAATTTTGTCAATAATTGAACATTAAATACGTATTTGGCATCCCCTACAACACCACAGGGCAAGCCATTGTGGAGAGAGCCAACCATACCCTTAAGAGCTCTTGACCAAACAAAAACAAAAAGGAGGGAATGCCCCTGGACTTCCCCCTAAACAGGACTGGCTGAACAAAGTATTGTTTACTTTAAATCATCTAAACATATCAAATTTAAGACCACAGCCATGAGTAATCATTATGGGACTAGGGTTAGTCACCCACAGCCATCAGTTTTGTATAGAATATTTAATGTCTGGTACGGTCCCGTTCCCTTAAAATGGGGAACGAGGATATGCTTCTCTGCTTGCTCCCACAGATCCACATTGGGTTTCAAGCCATTATATCAAGCCGTGGAAAGATGGAAAGGTGTCCGGGTCTACAGGACCTGATCCCCAACTTCTCCCTGAGCCTCCACAGCCCTCAGAAGAACAAAGACCGGACTCCTCACAAAAAGCAGCACCACATGACCTGGGGACAGATCAAGGCCCTATCCAACCAATCTGCACAACTCTTGGAACAGCAAGGCCTTGAGAAAACTCCAGAGAATTTATTAGCCGCCTTTTCTTGCCTGAATGCCAACTCATTAACAATTGTGTTCTGCACCCTCCTCCTTTGCCTTATTTCTCCAGCTATGGCGATTTCAGAACAAGGATTCTGACAGAACAACATGTACATCCCTGATACACAGAACTTTTCACACCTGTTGAATCGACTGATGCATGCTGTACCATTTAACCTTACAGTATGGACTAATTATCCTTTACAGAGAGGTGTTTTCATTAACTCTCCAGTTAATAATACCATACTACACATCGGCAGCTGTATTCAAGAGACTGCCGCTCTTTGTTGGGACTATGATACAGGGGATGGAAAGGGGATTCAGGTGGGAAATATCCATATTGTAACCGAACCTTTGTATTAATCACTGAACACTTACATAATTATACCACATATATATGTGCAATTGGCAGATTACAGGATGTGCAGTGGGAGACCCAAGCAGGTGCAGAGAGTATAGAGGGGACGAGGGATTTACCCTTTGTAGTTATATAGCCCAAATGATAAGACTCCGTAACAAAAGAGAGGCGATCAAGAATCCCATAGATATGTATACAGAAACTCAGATAGCTAGAAGCCTGTTTCCCCCAATGGGGACAGCTATGAATTACAGAGACTTACACATCCTAGCTAACTGGACGACTGCCCTATTTAATCAGACAGTCCATGCATTAAAACTATTCACAACAGAAGTTTCTCAGATTAGAGAAGTAGCATTCAGAACAGCTATACCTTAGACACTATTTTAGCCTTAAAGGGTGGTGTTTGTGCATTAATTGGATCTCATTGCTGTGTGTACATATCAGTTTATAAAGCAAACCTCACACATACCATAGAGCAGATAGAAACCATGGTTGCTGATGCACCACTTTCAGGCAGAATACCAACTTCTCCATGGGACTGGCTATGGTCCTGGCTCCCTGATATTTCTGGTCTCAAAAGGGTGATTTCTATTATAATGACCATAATTGCCTTAATAATTTGCCTGTGCTGCTGTATTCAGTGCATACCCAACCTCATATCCATACTGAAACCTTGCTCCCAGCCCAGATACATAGATGCCTAATAGGGAATCCTGAGCCCTGCAGCGGTTGGCACACCACGCTGCACCAGCTCTAGGTGATATGGAGATTCAGGAGCTCATCGGCGGCTGGCACACCATGCAGACTCAGCTTTTTCTCTTCATATCCCCCTTCCCCTATCTCCAGCCCATACCAAGACATAACAGATTTCAGTAAGGGTCTAAAGCTTTATTGAGCTGCCTAAATAAAAACAGAAAGGGTGAGATGTGGGAATTATAAGCTTTGCCAGCAAGCCATTTCATCAGGGTTTAACACTAACTTCCCTTCTCCCTGACCTTTGCGCTGAATAAAGCATCACTTGTGCTTAAGCCTCTCTGCCTAGGAGAGGATACCCGACTATCATGTATTTCTCTGGCTTATAATTAACCCTGATAGCCTGAAAGAAGGGCTGGGTGTTCACTAGTCAGGGGCAGGACAAAGACAGGAGGTATAGAATTCAGCAGCCAATGAAATGATCCGTACACACCCCCTGAGCCAAGCCAATAGTGTAGAGTCACGTCTGTTGCTATGTGGAAAGGAACCAATCATGTGATGACACATCATCCGCCTTTGTATGAATGTACAATAAAAAGAGCACCCTTGGGAGTGCTCGGCCTTCTTTTCCTGCCTGCGATGAAACCTGCCTGATGCGTCTTCATTGCCTCCATATTCAACACTGGGGAATGACTGAATTTTTGCAATAGTGGCAAGTAATTGACTGCTAAATTGAATGCTTTGGCCTTCACTGCTTATAATGTGGATAAGCTTCCCAGCTAAAGGTAAAAATAAGAAGCATGATCTCCTGCAGGCAATAAAGCTTCTACAGCTGACAAGTGGGCAATATCGTTAACAAGAGCAGGGTATCCCGGGGTAACAAGGTAACATCTAACCAAAAGGTAGACAAATTACTGCTCGGCAGACTGGATGGGGCACACTGGCCTTTACCTATCATTTACATCTATGTTACAAACAGGCCACAGCTCACGGGCTCTACACACGACCGGACGCACGTTTGGTATACACTTCCATAACCCCTGATGCAAAACAGGGGTAAGCGTGTCAAAAATGTGTGTCCAATTGAGTGCCTAGTTATAGCGCTCATCATATGTAAATTCATGTTGATGAAGCTATTACGTATTTCCCCCGATGCAAAAAAAAAATGTGCGCCATACATGCACATTTTAACCTGCAAAAATTAATGTCTGCCCAGAGCAGATGTTAATTCTTGAGAAGCCCAAAAATGTTACAGGAAAGCAGAAAATAGTGCTTTTCTGTTCCTTTTTTTGGTTCCTCTGACTTAATATCATTGCGATATTAAGTCGGAGGAACCGAAATAGAATTTAAAAAAAAATAAAGTGTGCTGGCAGTCAGATGGAGATTTGTGTCAAAAGGATATCCTTTCTCCTCCATTTGCGATCCTCGCTTGCAAACAAAGATGGTTGGAATGGTGCCAAAAGAGCATGGCCAACAAGCTTACATGCATTTTGAGGCAGACTGAAGTGGTATCAGCAATTAAAAAAAAACCAAAACAAAACAAAGGCAAGATCTGCAACTTCATCAGGAGTTCCCAGAGCCACCACACACTTTTTATATGCGCAGTTACAACATTAAAAGATCATTTGGTCATTTCAAGATTATCCGCTATCAAAAAAAAACCAAAACATTCTTTAAATCAGAGTGTTATATACCACTATGATACATCCAAAACATAAATACAGAATGAAGAATAAATAGGATATTATAAGGTGAAAAACAATGGGACATAATATACATTAGCTATAGTAAGCCAACTTAGTATCTGCCCTTACAGAATCAGAGCAGACTCTGTACAGACTTCAAGGAATGAACTTAACATGCCACATACCATACCAGATGTTTTCCCTGGCAAAGCAATTCAATAGATAACTTTATCCTTGTTATAAAATGCTGTATTTAAAAACTATGCATCAAAATAGTAATAGTGACCTGTTATCTATTTCTCTCTCTATTGCACTTCTAGCCCAATAGCTTCCTCCAGCAATTTTGGGCTTCCATCTCAATGAGAACTGGCCTCTGAGCATTCATTTGCAATGATCCATGGTTTCTACCCTTTTTTATTACCCCCCACAACTAGTGCAGTGATGGTTCTTGGCCAGCTGCCATGGACTGCTGCTTCCTCCAGAATATAGTACATTTGCACTCTAGGTCTGGTCAATAGGTGTCACCACTAAGCAATAACAGAAACTACCTCACACCTAGGGCTACAAACACTGCCTCTGCAGCATCCCTAACCAAGCCAGGGAATTGAACCTGGGTCTTCCACCTGCATCAAAACTGTACTGCAAAGTCATTAATTTTGAAATTTGTACACTGCGCCTTGTATTTGCATGGAGTTTCTGAGAACAGTTTTGTTAACAGGAGAGTCACAGGTTCTGATTAGTTCATACTGGTAAGAATATCATAAATAGCATTTTACCATACCAACCAATTAAATGCTATGTCACTGCAGTCCCCATTCGATCAGGGAAGAAGTGCATGCATACAGCATTAAGAAATGTAGAAAAAATAACTTATCAGTAAACCTTTTAACTGAGAAAAAGGCTAAGTAAAACTGCACATTCTATTTCTCCATTTAACTTACCTAAATCTTCCAGAAAGGTTTACCTGCACATACTGTCGAAATTCAGGATACTTTGTGGCCAAATGTGCGAAGTCAGGTGGCTTATCCTTGTACTTGTTTCTTGGATGCATGGACTTATTAAGAGCCATCCTACAAATATGAAAAAATATACATGTAGTTAAAAAAAATAAAAATAAAAAAAGCACCAAAAGAGACAAGCAACCTTCATAAAATGTTACGATCTGCTCCTCCAGAGGGGAGGAGCTAGCAATCTGTTAGGATCTACTATGCTGATGAGAGGAACAAGCAGATGAGAGTTAATAGTCTGTTGTGCTCAGTTCCTGAAGTGGGAGAAGTGAGCACTCTAATGTAAATAGGTGGATCCTTGGGCAGATGGCAGATGACAGCGCCCCCTGGAGGATATCCTGAGAGGGTCCACCGCTAGGCTTGGGTATGGAGACAGACACAGATAGTTCTTTTATTAGACAAGTTCGTAGAACCTCCAGAGGTGGCAGTAGTGAGCTGATGTGCCTGGCAGGGTTGAAGTCCCTCAGATACTGGAACTGCCATCCCAGGGTTGCTGAGCTGTAGATTCTTAAAGAGGCTCAGTAGTTGGAAGGAGTTAGGCCCTCGAGAAGCGAGTACCTGGTTCCAGGGAAAGCTCTGAGAGAGTGATGGTAACTCACAATTGTCTGTATCTGTAATGGCTTCCAGGCAGTAGAGAATCTTCAGTGTATTCAAGAACATGAGCCCTCGAGGCGAGTTCCGGTTCCTATATGCAATCTGAAATAGTAACTCACAAATGTCTGTACCTGCGATAGCTTCTAGACAGTAGAGTGTTTAGGAACATGGGCCCTCGAGGAGCGAGTACCGCTCGCTCCTCACAATGTCTGTATCTGCGATCGCTTCCAGGCAATAGAGAGTCTTCTGAGTGGTCAGGAACATGGGCCCTCGAGGAGCGAGTACCGGTTCCTGTCTGCAATCTGAAATCAAGAAACGAGAGCGAAGCCCCCAAGGAGCGGGTACTCCTGGTAAGTCAGAGGAGGCAGAGTAGCGTAGAGAGAAGTGGGTCCAGATGAATCCCCGCAATCAATCCTTGCTAACTCAAATCGTAAACACAATTGAAGACCTTTTATGTTGGAAACGGATGACGCCCCTGAGGTTCGCGCCCTTGCTGGTACATATTTTGGAGCGCTTGCCCTACGTCATCAGGAACATGGTGGATCTGCAGCGTCGAGCCGGTCCGGGGACATGGGGAGAAGCGGCATGGAGACGCCGCGGCAGCAAGCCGTCCATCAGACCCGGAGGGAGTCACCACAGAGGTAGAGAGGGTGGAGCGAGGGCGAAGAGCAGCCATGAGCGCAACATAAAACCAATTGAAATGATGCCAACTACCTCCTGGCCATCAATAAACAAATGTAAAAAAGGGGAAAAACTAAAGATGAGGGCCAGATGCACTAAATATTTTTCCACATATATGGCAAAAAACACTTTTGGTACATTAGAACCTGAATGTGTTATATACTGAGCAGGAGTTAAAATTTTCTGTTGTAATATTCAATGTTCCTTTATGACTTTCCTTTGGAGGCAAATGAAGGTAATGTGATGGATTTTTGGTATCCATTCAGTCTTACTCATTAATGTGCTTTCTTTAAAAGAATTGCCAGTGTCCCAATTTGGAAGAGAACATCCACTTTGGCGCCTGGCACCTAAAAGTATTTCTCCCATTCTGTCCCCTATGGGTAAAAGTTTTAATAAATTAGGCTCTTCAAGTCAACAGCCTAACGTAGAAAATGGATTATGCCACAAAGAATGAGCAAAACATGAAAATTATAAGAATTTGGTCCCATAAGAAATACTTAGTTGTCTCTATGCTTCACATTCACAATAGCATGATGTGCCTTTTTTGTCCAATTTTACCAGTGTCCCAAGTTGAGAGATAAAGTTAACCCCCTTGGTAAGAAAGTCTGATAAAAAAAGAACAGAAAATTAGTACAGTCACACCACTTTCCAGAACTTGTAGGGCAAAACCCAAAACAAGACGACTTACTATGTAAACTCTGCTCTGGCAACCTAAAAATTAATTACACCCATCAATATTATTTGCAGACAGCTATAGCCCGTGGCCAAAATTATATCTCACGAGGTTTATAAAGGGTACCATTGATACCACAATCTTACATAAGAAGTTGCCATACTGGGTCAAACTGAGGATCTATCAAGCCCAACATCCTGTTTCCAACAATGGCCAATCCAGGCTACAAGTACTTTGCAAGTACCCAAACATTAAATAGATCCCATGCTACTAATAAGCAATGACTATTCCCTAAGTCAACTTGATTAATAGCAGTTAATGGTCTTCTTCTCCAGGAACATATCCAAACCTTTTTTAAACCCAGCTATACTAACCGCACTAACCACATCCTCTGGCAACAAACTCCAGAGCATAAATGTACACTGAGTGAAAAAGAATTTTCTCCAATTTGTTAAGAACATAAGAAATTGCCATGCTGGGTCAGTCCAAGGGTCCATCAAGCTCAGCATCCTGTTTCCAAAAGAGGCCAAACCAGGCCACAAGAACCTGGCAAGTCCCCAAACACCAAGATGATCCCATGCTGCTGATGCAATTAATAGCAGTGGCTATTCCCTAAGTCAACTTGATTAATAGCAGTTAATGGACTTCTCCTCCAAGAACTTATCCAAACCTTTTTTGAACCCAGCTACACTAACTGCACTAACCACATCCTCTGGCAACAAATTCCAGAGCTTAATTGTGCGGAGTGAAAAAGAATTTTCTCCGATTGGTCTTAAATGTGCTACTTCTAAATTCATGGAGTGCCCCCTAGTCCTTCTATTATCCGAAAGTGTAAATAACCGATTCACATCTACTCATTCAAGACCTCTCATGAATTTAAAGACCTCTATCATGTCCCCCCTCAGCCGTCTCTTCTCCAAGCTGAACAGTCCTAACCTCTTTAGTCTTTCCTCATAGGGAAGCTGGTCCATCCCCTTTATCATTTTGGCTGCCCTTCTCTGTACCTTCTCCAGTACAATTATATCTTTTTTGAGATGCGGTGACCAGAATTGTACACAGTATTCAAGGTATGGTCTCATCTTGGAGCGATACAGAGGCATTATGATATTTTCCATTTTATTCACTATTACCTTCCTAATAATTCCTAACATTCCTAAAATAATCTACTTTACAATTAAAAAGTAAAAACTCAAACAGGATGGCCTCCTAATGAAAATAACTCTTTAAATGATGCCAAACTTAAAGTAGTATACAAAAAGCAAGATGAAGACCTAAACCATATTATTCTCCTAAATTCATGCTTGGTGTTTTCTTTTTTAATGCTGGGAACCATTTTTGGATTGCAAGATCTGTATAAACCCAAGCTATTGTTACTTGACTACCACACGGAACAAAAACTCATGAAGAGTGGGTGGCTCACGGGAATGATGGCTACTACCTGGTGATACTGCCCTTATTCAATAAACATACACACAGTTAATGCGACTCCAACATTGCTCTAAGCTTCAGCAGCAATGAGGAAATGTGGAAAAAAGGATTTGCATTCACAAAAAAGCGAGAGTAGCTTGCTTGTTACAGCGGTTACTACCCCAAACCAAATAAGCCTGATACTTCACTTTCAATGCATATCCAGCATAGCTCTCTGCTTCAATGGCAGGGGAGAAAGTCTGACATTTCACGCATATCCAGCATAGCCCTCTGCTTCAACGGCAGGGTAGCAAGACTGATACTTCACTTTCAATGCAAAGCCAGCATAGCTCTCTGCTTCAACGGCAGAGGAGCAAGACTGATACTTCACTTTCAATGCAAAGCCAGCATAGCTCTCTGCTTCAACGGCAGGGGGTGTGAAGAAAGGTGGATCTATATTCAGGCAACAATCAACAAGGACTGAATTACATAGTCTGGGTAAACAGATAAGCGTGGGTGTAGCTTGCTTATTGCGGTGGTTAATACCCCTAACTGGTCTATCCAGTAAAGTGCGGCCGCGTTTACCCCGCTCCTAACCCGCGTTAGCCCTTCCTGCGATCCTGAATCCCCTTTAACCTACTCCTACCGCGTCCTAAAATCCCCGGGCAACCCCTTCCGCACGCGGCATGTATATTGCATGCAAATGAGCGAATTAGCTATTCCCTTGCATCCCGTAACCCGCGCCCCGACTATCGCTATCTTTCCCTGCCGTTTTGTCGCGCGTTTAACCTGCTAACTTACCGCCTACCCTTACCCCTGCGGTAGAGGCAGGGGTAAGGGTAGGCGGCAAGCTTTCCCCCAGCCCCCGCTCACCTGCCCCGGCCGCGATCATGGGTGCCGGTCTCCGGGGCAGCCCCAGTCCTCTCCCCTCCTCCCGAAGCAAAAAAAAAGCGAAAAAAACGTAAAAGCAAAAAGTAAGTCGCTTCGCCGCTTCGTACTGCCAGCCCCTTCTTCCCTCCTCCCGGAGTAAGGCTGCTTTTCGCGCCCTGCTTCGGGAGGAGGGAAGAAGAGACACTGACAGTGTGAAGCGGCGAAGCGACTTACTTTTTGCAGCTCCCTCCGGACATCTGACCTCTCCTGCCTCCCGCTGCGCAACTTACTTTTTTTTGCAGCCGTCCGGCCATCAGCAAGAACGGATCGTGGCTCCCCTGCCTCCCGGGGAAGATGGATGCCAGCACGGGGGAAAGCGGCCCCTGTGCATGCAATTGGCCGCTCAAGACGTGACGTCACATGCCGTGACTCCAAATGTCGTGACGTCACGTCTTGAGCGGCCAATTGCATGCACAGGGGCCGCTTTCCCCCGTGCTGGCATCCATCTTCCCCGGGAGGCAGGGGAGCCACGATCCGTTCTTGCTGATGGCCGGACGGCTGCAAAAAAAAGTAAGTCGCGCAGCGGGAGGCAGGAGAGGTCCGATGTCCGGAGGGAGCTGCAAAAAGTAAGTTGCTTCACCGCTTCACACTGTCAGTGTCTCTTCTTCCCTCCTCCCGAAGCAGGGCGCGAAAAGCAGCCTTACTCCGGGAGGAGGGAAAAAGAGACACTGACAGTGTGAAGCGGCGAAGCGACTTACTTTTTGCAGGCGTCCATCTTCGTGAGCAGCTGGAAGCAGGAGAGGTCGTCCGATGTCCGGAGGGGGGTGCAAAAAGTAAGTCGCTTCGCCGCTTCGTACTGCCAGCCCCTTCTTCCCTCCTCCCGGAGCAAGGCTGCTTTTCGCGCCCTGCTTCGGGAAGAGGGGAGGGGGGACTGGCAGTCCCGACTTCCTGGTATCTGTCATTTCAAATGACATTTGAAATGACAGATACCAGCGTGGCGTGAAGCATTAGGCCCGCGCACCCAGGATACTGTATAGGCGCTCCATCCAGTAAAATGGGTTGCGCGGGCCTAACGCTTCACAGACGCGGTTTACATTTACATGAAATTATAGTTCAGGATCGAGCGGTAGGTGAGCTGCACTGTGCGTGCGGCAACCGTGGGTGCGCCGGGCACTAACGCAGCTCTTCCTACCGCTCGGTACTGGATAGACCTGTAAGTAAGCTATTTCACTTAGATGCAGTTCCAACACTGCTCTCTACATTAATGGCGAGGGTGGAAGGGAAATAGAATAAAAAAGGTTACTAAGAGCCAAGAGAAACAGATAAGTATGTGAGAGAAAACAAAAAGTGCAAAAGCTTGCTGGGCAGACTGGATGGGCCATTTGGTCTTCTTCTGTCGTCATTTCTATGTTATGTAACACAAGGGTGGGTTCTGTGAAGGCCGTGTCAGCAACCTAAAGTCAACAGCTAAGGTCTGATGTCACAGCTGCTGAGCGCTTCAATGACTTGGTTAAAATTTTCGACAGCAATAAAATAAAGCAAATATCACGATGCGGAATTACCATCCCTCAAAAATTATAGTAATTACTTGGCAGCCAGAAGGAAGCATCACCGTTATTCAGAAGGGGGACCTGACATGTCTATGTCCCTCAGAGCTCATGAGAAAGGTTAATGTTTGTTTTTTGTCAGCCCAGCAAGCTGAACATAGCAAACAAGGATAAAGCAGCTGGCCGTCAAGCACATTTTACTTCAAAGCGGACAAGAACCAGAGTGACATGAATTCTACCCCTTTGCCAGAACCTATGACTGGACCCAGTCATTTTAACTCCTTTTCATCTGTCACCTAGTTCCGTTTCCTGGGATTAATTACTCAAGTCAGTTGCCAGAGGTGCACTCGCAGGTCACTGCCAGCCAGAGGTGGCTGCACATAGCCTGGTAACTGTGAAGAAGGTTGGGATGAAGGCGCCCTACAGTCCCGCGCCGTTAAACAAGGCTTCGCTTTTCATTGACGACGCGTGGAAGGAGCGTGCCTCGAGCTCGCAAGCTGCAAACGTTGGCAGAATATGTTCCGGTGCTCTCTCATCCCCAACAGGGCTTCAAGAGGCTGCCGGGGTCCGAACTGCTGAAATAGGGGAAGGGCAAGGACTACTGTCAGCCAGGAAAAGACACAGCCAGGACGGACCCGGGCAAGGGATCCCGCAAGGCCTTTATCTGCGGAGGGAAGGAGGGGGAAAATAGATAAACAAAGAAATGAAAAAGAAAAACGTCGCTCACACGCTCCTGTCACGAAGTCCCACGCCACGCTCGGTGTGCCTCGGAAGTGATTGGCGGCTAAGCGACGGCGGCGGCGGCGACGCATGACGTCACTACCGCTACGCCGAACCCGGAGGAGGCCCGCCTCCGCCCCGACGTCACTGTTTTGTCTTACAGAAGCGTGGGGTGATTTCAGGCCGCGTTTGCGTGTGAAATAGTGGCCAGCCAGCCAGCGTGGGGTATACCGTGCGTGCGGTGGCAGAGGGTGCCAAGTACTGGGGCATCAGCGTACACCCCTTTTTCCACCCTCCTAACCTCCCCGGGCCAATGTAATAAAACTTGAGTAAAATTTTATCCTACATTTTCTTTCCTTATCTTAATTTTAGCCTATATTTTTTTTTAACTCCCCGTGTAGTAAATAATGTAGTAAATAATGGTATGCAAATACATCAGGAGTTGGAAAAAAAAAAACCACGTTTACACATGCACACAAACAGTTCTGCTGTTAGTTGTTCTCTCATCTCTTATAAAAATCCTAAGAAGCATGGGCCAACAGCGATCGTCATACATGGGAACTCTCTGGATTCGGCCTGGAGACGCCAGAATTTTAAAGTAGTTGCCGGCTCTCCAGGCCAACCCCATAAAACTCTGGGTCCTGCTGCAGAAGCTGGAAGCAGAGCCCAGAATAAGAAATCAGCTAGGTTGCCTCATTGGGAAGGAGGAGGATCATCGGGCCTGCCTGACAAAAAGAAACAGGCACAACGCTGGACCTAAAAGGAGGAGCATTGGATCCGTGCTGCAGAAAAGGAAACGGGTAGCGTCTGCCCCTAGCAGTGGAAGGAGGGGGAAATCAGTTAGCTGCAAGGGTCTGACAGAGAAGGCTGCTGCTTTACGGTGGAGATGAAGAGACAGAGATCGTAGTTGGGTTCGGAAGAGGGGAGAGAAAGCTTGAGTATGTGTAGGTGTGGGAAAGGAAATGGAGACAGAGGAGGGGTGAGCATCGGGCAAGGAGCTGGGGATAAGAGGCAAAGGAAAGTAAATTAGGCAGCAGAGGAGATGAGTATACTGTGGAAATTAAAGTCTAGAGAGTGAGTGAAAAATAAAAGGGGAATTGGCTGGGGAAGGAGTGAAAGATAAGGGAATGACAGTGCTGGGAAGGGGGTTAGGTTAAAAGATGGAAAGCTGCTAGGTAAGCAGAAGGCGAAAATGAGACAGGACTGAGGATAGTGGCCATAAAAGAGGTGGACTGGGGAGATGGAGGAGTAAGACTGAAGATGGGGAGGGTAGATAGAATGTGCAAAACAAAGCTGGGGAGAATGGCAAGGAGGGAGAGCAGAAGAGGAGTGACGGGAGGAAATGGAAGAACTGGGAAGGGATGAGAGAGAAAGGGGATTGTTGGAGAGAGAAAGAGTCGAAGAGACTGGGGATAAGGAAGTTTTGAGAGTCAGAAAGGAGATGGCTGTTGGAGGTAGAAGGACAAGGAAGTCAGATAGCTGAAGATAGAGGAATGAAAAGGAGCAATAGAGTGGGGAAGGTATAGGGTTGGAACAGAGAGAGAGATGAAGTGGATAGGGAGAGGGATGGAGAAAAATGAGATGAAAAGGGAAGATCAATGTCAGAGAGAGAGAGAGTCATAGACATCCAAGTGTTTTGGCCACAGGTGATACCTTAAATAGGATAACAAACCTTTGGCGCTATGAAGTCATTGTCTAAGGAAAGGACCCAGGGATAGATAGGATTTTTGGATTCTGGCACAGAAAAAATGAAAGACTCCCCCCAAACTTCTAAAAGAAAGAAAACCACAGAATTACACAGTGCATAGTGAAGTACAAGTAGCAGCTGATAGAAAGAGGACTAATAGTTACATATGGATTAAAAAAAATGGCTCTTTCTACTCAGCTTCTACTCCCAGAGATAATACATATACTGTATAAATAAGTCAGGATCCCAAGTCATTTACCCCTTTCTAATTCTAACAATTTTTATTTTATTTAACTTCTTTTACTATACCGATACTCAAGACCAGGTCTTATCGTACCGGTTTACAATAGAACAGGGGGAAACCAATTAACATCTAGGTAGAAGGTAAAGTTACATTAAAACAGGGAGCGTAAAATGGGAGTTGGAAGACAGGGCAGAATTTAAACTATAACAATAGAAGAGAGATAAATATAATCAACAAGAACCAATAACTTAGTAAATTAGTGATAAATATAATCAACAAAACCCAATAAATTAGTAATATATAAACAGAGATTTATCCTCGGCGGTTATTAACATGGTATGTCCAGAGGGAGGAAAGGAGGGGAGGTGAGTAGGGGGAGGGAATAGGGAGAGGTTGAAGGGTGAGAAACAGTGTTGGTCGACAGAGGTTCCTTTAACGATAGGCTTGTGCGAACAGCCAGGTTTTAAGTTTTTTTCTGAATGTTAGATGGCATTGTTCCTGGCGTAAGTCTTGGGGAAGCGAATTCCAATGTAGCGGACCTGCTGTCGAATCCACCCCTGCTCATTTCTTCCTCCTCTCCTTCTCTTGTATCTCCTTTTGGAGTAGGCAGCTCTTCTCCTGGGGTCCAGAGCATCTCTGGGCTTCAGTCTGGTCCTTTCTCCATTTGCTTGGGTTACTAGCTCTGTCTCTCAGGAACAGGCACACTGGGACTGTCTACCACTGGGGCTTCTTTACCTCTTTCAAGGTATCCGGGGTGGATGGGGTGTTTTTCTCTCCTAATTGTGGGTCCCAGGGGTGGCATTCAGCCTTAACTGCTGGACTTCTCTCAGGGCCAGTGCAGGTCAGCAAAGTTCCCATTACTCTGCCTAGGCATAATGCTGAGCCACGTTCTCTAGCTCCTGCCCTCTGGCTTGCCTCTAAGGACTTCGCCTCTTACAGTCCTCCATCATCCCTCCGGTCCCCGTCTTGTCCTTCCTTTGCTCTCTCCCCTCCTGCCCTTTCTTTACTGTTGATCCCTCCTTTTCTGCACTCTTTCCTTTGTTTTCTTTTCTTTGGCTTATCAGTGACTTTTCTCAGGAACCATGGCTGCTGCTCCTGACTTCTCCCTTCCCTGCAGTTATATGGGGGCCCCTGCCAATCCAGGGCCCCCAGCTTGTGCTCAGATAACTTGGGTCTTAAAGCCATTAAAGCAGGGGTTCTCAACCCAGTCCTTGGGACACATCTAGCTAGTTTGTTTTTTCAGGATATCCACAGTGATTATGCATAAGAGAGATTTGCATGCACTATTTCAATTGTATGCAAATCCATCTCATGCATATTAATTGTGGCACCTTCAGAATTTGGTGCCCTAGGCATCTGCCTATGTTGCTTAAGTCCATGCGTGCAGTGGGGTGGAATTAGAACTAGATAACTCCTGCTTGTCTCCCAGTGCATTGCGACATTTCTCAATATGTTTCCTTCCATTTGAAACAAACTCAACAAGTGCAAAAAAAATACAACAGGAGGGATGTGTCAAAAAGCCTGGGCTGACCCAACGTCTCCCTTCAGAAATGGGATTACTGTGCAACTGTTCATTGTTCATTAGCCTCTTTTTGAATTGTGTGTTTGCTCACTTCATGGCACTGTTTATTTGCAAAAGCTAAACTTTGCATAGCCATCGTATGAAAAATTCTGCACAGAAAGCAAGCAACAGAAATACCCTGCATGCTAACCTATGGAGAGACTGATAGTGGCTATTCTACTCTTCTACAGAAAAACAGCATCAAAATGCAAGTTTCCTTTTGCTCTTTCCTTAATTTAGTTTATTTGGCCTTGATTAAGTACAATATCATATAAATACATCAAAGCAATTTCCATCCAAAAAATCATAAAACAATTTGCAGATAAAAGCATCAAATTCTAATACCTTCTGTCTCTTGGGAGTGACAGGGTATTTAGTCCCCGTACAATTCATTACTTGGCCTCTCTGCTAAAGCTGTCAAAACAGAGTAACAATTACTGTCAGTTCTGACCCATTCATTTCCCTGACAGCTGCCTCCTCAGATAATATGCGATCATGCTGATTTTTTTTTTTTTGGATGGTAGAAACCTAACAATTTAATCACACACAGCATCTAAACGTTGTAATAGGTATGCACTCTTCTAGTCTGTGAGTCAGAAAATCAATCATCCTAATAAAGACTGTTGCGTCCGTCGCTGCTCGATGCCCTCACTCCGCCCTCTTTACTTCTGTGGCGACTCCCTCCGGGTCTGATGGATGGTTAGCTGCCGCGGCGTCTTCATGCCTTCTCTCTCCGGCATCCCCGGACGGGCACGACGCTGTGGATCCACCATGTTCCTGATGACATAGGGCGCGCGCACGCTCCGATTGATGTACCAGCAAGGGCGCGATCCTCGGGGGCGTCCCCTGAGATGACGTCATCCGCTTCCAATATAAAAGGTCTCAGTATTCGCTAACTAATCGAGTTAGCAAGGATTTCAATACCTAAACTACTCTGCCTCCTCAGACTTACCAGGGGTACCCGCTCCTCGGGGGCCTCGCTCTCTTTTCTTTGTTCTTTCTCTGTTTCAACCCAGTTAACACCTTAGGCCAGAGTTCCTTCACCTTGTCTCAGAGCTGACAATCAATCCCATTAGCTAAAGCTATCAATTCTTCCAGCGAGTCAGGTGTCTGCGAGCGGCCAGCTTGTCTTTCAAGCGGGTATCCAGGCCTCTGCAGAAGAGAATCTTGAGACATCTGGGGTCCCAGTGAAGTTCCGCTGCAAGAGTCTTGAATTCTATGGCAAATTCAGCCAATGATCTGCTGCCTTGCTTCAAGTCCAATAAAGCAAACCCGGCCACAAACATACGAGCAGGGTCATCAAAAACGGATTTAAACAAGTCCATAAATCTTTCTATGTCCTGTAAGGTGAAATGCAAGCTGCACTGGTTCAAAAAGCCACGTCTTCTGGAGTTTTCCGGAGAAGCGAATAGGAGCAGCCAGTGGAACAGCAGTTTTTAAAGTTATCTCCTGTAACTAACCTTCTTGGGTAGAAGCTGTGTCTTGTATCTTCTGTGTGTGAAGCTGATGGAATGCTGCAGTAAGTTACTCCAAGGTTTCTTGCTGTTCTGAGATGCATTGAGCCAGGCCCGGTATAGCCTGCAAGGCGGAGAGGTGTGCCGGGTCCATAAGGTTACTGACATCCCATCCCTTAAGCTGGATTCCCAGGAGTACTGCTTCTCCAATTTAAAGCCAGATCCACTGGAGTTAGCAATCTGTTATGAACTTAGCTCCTGGAGAAGGGAGAAGTTAGCAATCTGTTGTACTCTGTAGGCGGAGTTAGCAATCTGTTATGAATCTAGCTCCTGGAGAAAGGATGAGTTAGCAATCTTGTTATGGAGCGACTGCACGAGTTAGCAATCTGTAATGAACTGACTCCTACGGGAAGTAGGAGTTAGCAAACTGTTATAATCTACTCCTGTGGAAGTAGTAGTAAACAATCTGTTATCAGCGGAGTGCTTGGAGAGGGCACTCAGCTGTAGAGGAAATGTAGATAGGTGGCTCTTTGGGCCGATGGCAGATGACTGCGCCCCCAGGAGGATATCCTGAGAGGGACCACTGGCTAGGCTTGGGTATGGAGACAGACACAGATAGTTCTTTTATTAAACAGGTTAGTAGAACCACCAGAGGTGGCAGTAGTGAGCTGATATGCCCGGCAGGGCTGAAGTCCCTCAGGTACTGGAACAACAATCCTAGGGTTGCTGAGATGTAAAGAAACTATAGATAGTGAGTAGACAGGGTATGCTGTGTTCATAGCTAGAACTAGATGACAAAACTCACATAAGGTCTTGAGGAAGCTCAGTAGCTGGAAAGGGTTAGACCCTCGAAGAGCGAGTTCCTGGTTCCAGGGAAAGCTCTGAGAGAGCGGTGGTAACTCATAATTGTCTGTATCTGCGATAGCCTAAGGTGTTAACTGGGTTGAAACAGGCCAGTACCCCTGCACCTCAGATGGGTCCAGCAATTCCTGCTGTTGATAAAGATGAACCTTGGTCATGGTCACTTGACCTCAAAGGAGAGAAGATTCTGGAAGAAACGCGGCCTGTGTATGTACTGTGGTTAGCCCGACCATGATGTCTCTGCATGCCCCATTTTGTTCGGGAAACGGATGGACTCAAGCCCAGCGGGAAGACTGTTCTAGGGCCTTACCGCATCCTCTCCTCCGCTCTCTCTCCCAGTCTCCCTGACTTATGGACCAGTCACGGTTCAGACCCCTGCCCTGGTGGACTCAGGGGCAGGAGGCAACTTCATTACTAGACGTGTAGTGGAATACTTGAGGATCCCTCTCATCAAATTAAAAGATCCACTACTGTTGTCTTCTATTCACAGGGAGCCCCTGCTGGGCAATGTGACTTGCGAGACCGTATTAGTGACACTTCACACTGGAGTACTCCATACGGAAATTATCTCCTTCTTTGTACTAGAAAAGGCCATGCACCATATCGTCCTGTGGTTACCCTGGCAGCAAGTGCACCAACCCCAATTTGACTGGGCATCCCTAGATCTCTCACGATGGGGCCCAGAATGTCATGGGAAATGCCTCAAGGAGGTCTCGCCTATTATCTGCATGTCTACTACCCCAGCGGGGCCTGAGCTGCCACCCCAGGGTGCATCCTCTCGAGATGGATCTTTTGAAGAGCTGATTGAGGTTCTTCCTCTACACGGGCCCTGTAAGAATACCATGGGTTCAGGAACTAATGGTGATCTACCAGAAGAAGGAATGGATCTTTCCTCTGATCTTGATGAGAGGATGATGTGGGAAGATATACCTGATGAGCCTCAGAACATAAATCATTTTAGCTACTACCCAGTCTGTACCCATCGGTAAGATTGTTGTTCCAAAGCATCTCAGGAAGAAAATGCTTTTTTGGGCGCATGATTCCAAGCTGGCCGGCCATCCTGGTCAATGCCGAACCCTGCACAAAATACAGCAACTATATTGGTGGCCTACCATCAAGAAGGATACATATTCCTATGTGGCATCCTGCACCAATTGTGCTAAGAACAAACTTACTTCGGGACAACCTTGGGGTCAGATGCAACCTCTGCCAGTTCCAGATCGGCCCTGGTTGCACATCGCTACTGACTTTGTAGTCGATCTACCTACATCCGGAGGAATGAACACCATCTGGGTGACAGTGGATTGATTTAGCAAGATGGCACACTTCGTGGCGCTTCCGGGCATACCCTCTGCATTGGAACTCGCTAAGCTTTTTATACAACACATATTCCGTCTCCATGGTCTACCTTTACACATCGTATCCAACCGTGGATCTCAGTTCACGACATGATTCTGGAAGGCTTTATGTAAATTATTTGACATCACTCTAGACTATACTTCAGCCTACCATCCACAGTCGAATGGCCAGATGGAACGGATGAATTGGATGATGAAGCAGTTTATTCGAGCCTATGTCACGTCCCAACAGAACAATTGGGCCGAATTGCTTCCATGGGCTGAATTTGCAATCAACTCTCATCCAGCTACATCTACTGGAAAGTCACCTTTTGAAGTGGTTTTTGGACGTTCCCCCAATACCGCCACTTCCACTGAAGCTCTCAGTGACGTCCCCAGCAACTCAATCCACTGCTGATGATATCCATAAACTGTGGGTTCAGACTAAGGATATGCTAATCAAAGCGAGTGATTGTGCTAAGAAGTACTATGATGCACATCATGCGCAAGCTCCAGTCTTCAAGCCAGGAGAGAAGGTCTGGTTGTCAACCAAGCACCTCAGACTCAAACTACCCTCCTCTCGGTTTGCTCCTCGCTACGTGGGACCATTTCCAATCCTTCAACGTATTGGCAACGTCATCTATCGTCTGAAGTTACCACCTGGTCTCAACATTCATAATGCCTTTCACGTTTCATTTTTGAAACTACTCATACTCAGCGAATTTTCTCCCAAATCTCAAGAACCTACCGTCATCAATACAGAAGACGACTTAGAATACAAGATCGAAGAGGTTTTGGATGTTCGTAAAAGAGGCAAGACTTTTGAATACCTTCTGAAATGAGAAGGTTTTGGCCCAGAAGAAAATTCTTGGGAGCCTCAGACCAATATCTTGGACAAAGAGATGCTTCATCAGTTTCACCTCACGCATCCTTTGAAACCTAAGCCTGGTACCCGAAGAGGAGATCGCCCTTTGAAGGGGGGGTACTGTTGCGTCCGTTGCTGCTCGATGCCCTCACTCCGCCCTCTTTACCTCTGTGGCGACTCCCTCTGGGTCTGATGGATGGTTAGCTGCCGCGGCATCTTCATGCCATCTCTCTCCGGCATCCCCGGACCAGCACGATGCCGTGGATCTGCCATGTTCCTGATGACATAGGGCGCGCGCGCTCTGATTGATGTACCAGAAAGGGCGCGAACCTTGGGGGCGTCCCCTGAGATGATGTCATCCGCTTCCAATATAAAAGGTCTCAGTTTTCGCTAACTAATCGAGTTAGCAAGGGTTTCGCTACCTAAGCTACTCTGCCTCCTCAAACTTACCAGGGGTACCTGCTCCTCGGGGGCTTCACTCTCTTTCCTTTATTTCAGATTGCTGATAGGAACTGGTACTCGCTCCTCGAGGGCCCATGTTCCTGAACACTCTGAAGATTCCTTACTACCTGGAAGCTATCGCAGATACAGACATTTGTGAGTTATCTTTATTTCGGATTGCCGATAGGAACCGGTACTCGCCCATGTTCCTGAACACTCTGAAGATTCTCTACTGTCTGGAAGCTATCGCAGATACAGACAATTGTGAGTTACCACCGCTCTCTCAGAGCTTTCCCTGGAATCAGGTACTCGCTCCTCGAGGGCCTAACCCTTTCCATCTACTGAGCTTCCTCAAGACCTTATGTGAGTTTTGTCATCTAGTTCTGGCTATGAACACCGCATACCCTGTCTACTCACTATCTAAAGTTTCTTTACAGCTCAGCAACCCTGGGATTGTTGTTCCAGTACCTGAGGGACTTCAGCCCTGCCGGGCATATCAGCTCACTACTGCCACCTCTGGTGGTTCTACTAACCTGTCTAATAAAAGAACTATCTGTGTATCTCCATACCCAAGCCTAGCCGGTGGTACCTCTCAGGATATCCTCCTGGGGGCGCAGTCATCTGCCATCAGCCCAAGGAGCCACCTATCTACATTTCCTCTACAGCTGAGTGCCCTCTCCAAGCACTTTGCTGATAACCGATTGTTTACTACTACTTCCACAGGAGTAGATCATAACAGTTTGCTAATTCCTCCTTCCCGTAGGAGTCAGTTCATTACAGATTGCTAACTCGGGCAGTCGCTCCATAACAAGATTGCTAACTCCTCCAGGAGCTAGATTCATAACAGATTGCTAACTCTGCCTACGGAGTACAACAGATTGCTAACTCCTCCCTTCTCCAGGAGCTAAGTTCATATCAACAACCTCACAACACCTACCTTTTGGCAGTATCTTGCCTGACATGGCTGACTATATCTGTCAACTCCCACTGTGAAAATTAAACCCTCAGTTTTCTCAGCCAGGCTGAGACAATGATCCCCTAAACTGTTGCATTTGGGTTCCATTTTTTTCAGCTGCAGTATAGTCGCAGGGTGGATGAGAGGAGCAGCCCAGGGTGCAAAGTTCTTTGGGGAAGAACAATGACTGAAATGGAAGTGGGGGCTGGCAGTGAATGAAAAGCCAGGAAGTGTGCCACTGTCCTCTTACCATGCTGGTTTTTTAGTTCTTTTGCACTTTTTTGTTCTTTTTGTTCAATTTATTCTGCTGTGACATGACAGAAACTGCTACTTGGAAACTGAACCCTGAGGGAGTAATTTTCAAAAGCATTTACACGCTTAAAACTGGGTTTTACGTGCATAAGTGAGCTTCTGAAAATTGCTAAGGTATAAGCCATTGAATCGTCCATCAAGCCCAGCATCCTGTTTCCAACAGAGGCCAAACCAGGCCACAAGAACCTGGCAATTACCCAAACACTAAGAAGATCCCATGCTACTGATGCAATTAATAGCAGTGGCTATTCCCTAAGTAAAATTGATTAATAGCAGTTAATGGACTTCCCCTCCAAGAACTTATCCAAACCTTTTTTTAACCCAGCTACATTAACAACATCCTCTGGCAACAAATTCCAGAGCTTAATTGTGCGTTGAGTGAAAAAGAACTTTCTCCGATTAATCTTAAATGTGCTACTTGCTAACTTCATGGAATGCCCCCTAGTCCTTCTATTATTTGAAAGTGTAAATAACTGATTCACATCTACACGTTCAAGACCTCTCAGGATCTTAAATAGCTTTGTCTAGATTAACTGGTGTGCAAAACTCATTCATTCCACTGCCTCTTGGAGATAATTAAGCTCTGGAGTTCGTTGCCAGAGGATGTGGTGAAAGCTATTAGAGTATCTGTGTTTAAAAAAGATTTGGACAAGATCCTGGAGGAAAAATCCATTAACAATTATTAAGGTAGATTGCAGAAATCCACTGCATATTCTTGGGATAAGCAGCTTGGCATCTCTCTACCACTTGGGATCCTGCCAGTTACTTGTGACCTGGCTTGGCCACTGTTGAAAACAGGACACGGGGCTTGATGGACCTTTAGTCTGACCCAATATGGCAAATCTTATGTTCTTATGGTGGGAGGGGGGAAATATAAAAATCTCCAGTTAATTGCAAATGAAAGTTCATGCTGCCAGATTCCAGCTCTTGTTCTGACTGAGCTACAAGTACAAAGGAGCAGGAGGAAATTGCTGGGTCAAACAAAAGAACCTAGACAATTGCAAGATGACGTTTGCATGGTGGTTATACACCTCAGCGCTCCCAAGTTTGCAGTTTATAATTTTTTCCTTAAATTGTTTTTCTCCAATATGGTCCAGAAGGTGTAAGGGAAATTGGGAACTCACCCTGTGCTCTTGATGAATCCGCTGGTTTTCAGCTCAATGAGCTCGTTTGTGCTGTGCATGGTAACCACATCAAGAGGCGGGCCATTGAGGAGTTCGGGGAGGAAGATGAGCCCTCATTCCCTTCAGGCCTGAGCGTTTCGCTCAGCCCTGAAGCCAGAACCCCTCTGGGGGACCCTGCTGCGGCCAGAGCTGTTCGAGATCAACCTCTGCTATCCCTAAAAAAAATGTCAGCAGCGTGGCTGTGAGTTTGGGGGAACGCTGAGAGGGCAGTAAAGGAGCACGTGCCAGCTGCTTCAGGGGACCCGAAGGCTAGAACAGGCAGGACAGAACTATCGAGGCTGGCACCAGAGGAGAGCTTACTGGAAGCCAGGTACCCTTCTCCCCTCTAACCAAAATGCAGGGAGGCCTGGAAAGGCCCTCAGCTTTCACCCTGGAAGAGATCTGGAAAGCCATAGTGGGACTTGGCAAGGCTGCGACTGCACAGGTATCTTTGGTGATGGAAAAGAAAGTCGGTTTGGAGAACAAAATTTGTGTCATGAGAACTTTAAGCAAGATTTGGAGGGACGGGTGACCACTGTTGAGAGTAAAGTTAATCAAGTCATGCAAACTCGGGAAGCAATGGTTGAGGACACTGCAGTTTTGGAGAATCTGGGAAATGTTGCAAGATGACATAATTTGTTTTACTAATTTTTCTCAACTGCCTTTGATATGTTTAAATTATATATTTTTTAAAAGTATTAAAAGTTCCTGAGCAATCAAAAGCTTTGACCCTCCCATGACTTTAGAAAGAAGAGAAGGTGAGCTCTGGGAATGATTCTCTCCCATCTCAGAAGGTTAAGTCGGGACTTAGCAGGCCCTGCTTGAGACTTCAGACAAAGTCCTGGCAAAAACCATCTACTCTGATAGTGACTGTGGTGTTAGACCCAGATAGAAACTGGCTTTTTGAATCTTTTCTTTGACTATCACGATTAACTTTTCCTTCCATTTAAAATCTGGGTGTTTCCTACTCAGAGGAAGAAAAAGGCAGTTTTTATTGATGCAGCCCAGAGTTCTTCAGTTAGGGGCTTTATTTTTTCTAAAATTTCCCTATAAATGTTTAAGTTCTGTAATGTTTCCTATATTTTATGGGAGCCTAGCCAGATAACCTTATTTTTGAGTGATAAAATTGCTCTCCAGGGTCACTCGCCTGTTGAAGGATCTGCATCCCTGTTAGCCCCATGAGCCTGTCTTGTTCTTTGTACTGACGTTTAGACCACTACTAACTCCAGTTTTCCTTTTATTTCTTTTCTTTTTTTCCATGGGGTTGGAACATTGGAATCTGTTATGTTGTGGACTTGAAATCTGGGCCTGCAAGTTTGTTTTTCCCTTTAGGTTTTGTTATGTGAATTTATTTTTCTTGTAGCTTCTAAAATATCTTCTCAGGGTGTTTGATGAATTATTTGAAAATTCAATAAATAAATAGGTAAAAATAAGAGAACATAATCAGTTTATCAGTGTAGATATTGAACAGTGCTAGGAATAGGCAACATCCTTGTCATCTTGGTTTATTTCAATTAGTTTTGTAAGTTTCTTTACATAACCAATATTTGTGTTTTTTCATATAAACTTTGGATGTCATTTATTAAACGTGGAGCGTATGTATCCTCTCTTCTCCTGGATCTGCTCTATAAAGCTATGAAGGCAACCACTGCAGCATTTAATAACCTTCCTGTTATCGCACTTCATGTGATCATTCTCTCTGTATTATACGGGAGGAACGTTTGACAGTTCATTGTGCCTGATTGGCTGGGTCATGATCTGTGAGAATTATCTTTGTCCCGCAGTTGGCTTCTGGCCAGTGGTGTGGTGAGTTGTCTCCTGTCCATTGCTGTATGCAACCAACTTGTTTCCTGACAGGCTGTGAACCGATGGATCAAGTTACTTGGCTGAGGGTGGGCAGGAAAGATTGTAGTTTGTGAATCTAACCCCCTGGTCAACTCTGTTTCATTGGCTAACAATATCAGGGCCACAGTCTAGCTCTTAGTACATAAACAGAGTCCTTTGTTTTCAGTTTAAACTGATTTTTCACCCATAAAGTCCTGAATTTTTCCAAAAGTGATAACTGTTTTAAACCGATTTTCACCCTAATTGTAGACTAAAGAGCAGTTTCAGAGCCGTAGCTGCAGTGGCTCAAGTCCCGCCCCCACCAGCGAAAGCACTCGATCTCCGGAGTCACTGATCTGGCACTGGAGAGCGAGCACCTGCCTCCCCCTTCACTCCAAGCAGCCAAAGTGCCTGCTGCTTGGTGCTGCCAATGTAGCATTTGAAAGGGGCCACGCCTACCTGAAGCCCTTCCCGGCAGGCTCCCTGGCCCAGCACAAAAGCAGAAGTGCAGTGCTGCAGGGCGCGGGAGCCTCCGTAAGCGGCTGCTGAAGCAGAGAGAAGCCTGGAGCCACCACTAGCAAGGAGGAATGCCGATACAATGTTGGCTGGGGGGGTGGGAAGGGGAGAGGGAGATTCTTAGGAGTGGGGAGAGAAAGGGACATGCTATTGGATGGAAGATGAGATAAAGATGCTGTTAAGTAGGTGAGTGGGAAAAATCTGCTTAATATTGTCTTATTGTCTGGCTTCTGTCCATCAAAATAAACCACAATATTTACCCATAAAAATGTCACATTTTCCACTGAGTTTCTCCTGTTTCGTTCTGATAACGTCCCAGGAAAAAAAAAGTAAGAAATAAAAACTGAAGATAAAGGTCCTTTATAATAAGCCATGGGGCGCCTGGGTTAAATCATCAGCTGCTCAAAACATTAGTCCTGACTTTATTGCGAACTCTTATGCTCTTCTTCCTAAGTTTTATTTCTCTTTTTGTCTAAATGTATTTTGTGTCTTTTCTTTTACCCTCAGTGGTCACAGCCTCTTACAGCTCTCTCGCTAAGAGCTCAAAGCCTGCAATCCTCATGGCACTTTGTCAGTGCTAATGACACTCCCTCTACTCCCACTCCCACTCCCACACCACCTTCTAATGCTGAGGCTATTCAACATGGGAGGTCTAATCTATTTGTCTTTTTTTTCCCAATATGGTACCTCCCCATTACGTTTCTGAACATGAAGTTTAATTAAAGTAATTAGGAACACCCTTTTCTCCTAGAATTCACCACCTTACTCTTTCGCATTTAGCTCTCATCCCAATGGAGGGTATTTGCCTACCTTTCTCCCTTGCCTGGACCCACTATTGTCATGACTGGCCATAGCTGAGAGTCAGAAAGCTTGGCTCTCTCCCTTGGGGTGTGGAAGGGCTATTTCAGTAGCATCCCCAGCCTTAGGCATCAGAACTGGGAGTGGAATTTGGAGCTTCCTGTTGTCAGCATACTACATAAACCACAAGGTTTCCACGCTGAACCACCGACCTTACTTTTATTTAGACTTATTCATAACTGCCCTTTTAACTCTGATCCTAATCCAAACTTCCTACCATTTTAACCTTTACTGTCTTTTTCACTCAACGCACAATTAAGCTCTGGAATTTGTTGCCAGAGGATGTGGTTAGTGCAGTTAGTGTAGCTGGGTTTAAAAAAGGTTTGGATACATTCTTGGAGGAGAAGTCCATTAACGGCTATTAACGAAGTTGACTTAGGGAATAGCCACTGCTATTAATTGCATCAGTAGCATGGGATCTTCTTAGTGTTTGGGTACTTGCCAGGTTTTGTGGCCTGGTTTGGCCTCTGTTGGAAACAGGATGCTGGGCTTGATGGACCCTTGGTCTGACCCAGCATGGCAATTTCTTCTGTTCTTATTGTATTTTAACCTGCAAAGACACTCAGACTTTAAGGGGGCAATATTCAGCTACGGACAATCCATATAAGTTTAGCCTGATAAAGTTATCCTGCTAATTTGTACCAAATATTCAGCAGCATGAGTGTGCCACTGAATATATCTGGTTTTCTAAAAGTTAGCCAGACGGGATTATCCATTTAACTTTAGGTTGATTTGGCCGGAGAATGTTGGATATCGGTTATTCAGCTAAGTTAGCCAGCAGGGCCAGATTAAGGTGCTGTGTGCCCATAGGCTATAGTGGAAAGGGGAGATATCCTCCCCTTCTCCCTGTGGGGCAGGGGTGGGCAGGGAAAAGAAGAGGATGAACCCTCTTGCCCAAATCCTAGTCTCAGGGCATATCCCATCCCTGCTCACCTCCAAGTCACGGCACCAGCTCCAGGTTGCAGCAGCAACTGAAGATTTTTAAAAAATTCGGCATGAGGCCTTCAGCAGCCCTCGTGTGCTGACGAACCCTGTGGCGTCCTGGTCTTCCTTCCACACAGGCTTCCTGTTACCATGGATACCCATGTAAGGGGTTGGGACATTAGAGGAGAGAAGCAGCGCCGCATCGGCAGGCTCAGATGTAGGCATGATAGCGACAGCGACGCTCTGGCATAAGAATTTGGTGACTGAGGCAGTTTCTTGTATTGCCTATTCCTAAATCTGGGCCTATTAGCTATATAACTCTGCCCCAGAATGTCCTTGCACCGCCCAGACGTGTCCGGCTACGTTTCTAGCCAGCTAACCACTTAGCTGGATAAGTTAGGGACAGTGAAATTGGTGAAATATATATATATTTTCCTCAAGAAACTGATTTACTGTAACTCTCCTACACTTTGGGTTATTGTCTTGCCTGTAGCTGCTGGTTGCTGCGTGTGAACACGCTGCCTTAGAATCAGCCCAGTTCCTGCGGTGATGTTATTGTGCAGCGTCTGTAATTATAGCATTAGTCCATGAGCATGGAAGAAGAGTAGCGTTACGATCCAGGTCCTGCTTCGTGTCCTCACAGGAGACAGCAGGCTGGAGGGGAAGGCTGGCCAGGAAGAAGCGAGCTCCTGGTCATGCTGGAAAGTGAAACACTGAAAAAGTCTGGAGAGTTAAAGTTAAACAAACAGTTCAGCATAATATCAGCTAGATTAAAATGGTCCCTCTTGAGTAGTATTTCTTACTGTGTAACAATATAAACTGTGTTGTTTTCTGCTTTGAAACTGTTACTTTTACGTTTTTTTTTTTCCCCTGAACTGGTTTCATTGCTTTCTTCACAAGAATCACAACTGACATCGCACAGATTGGATCTGTGTTCATCATGACTATGACGACATCACAAATGCCAGTGGGTGTGATGTCATGTGCGACACTCTTAAGGTAGCTGCAAGCAGGGCCGGTGCTTCCTTTGGCAAACTAGGCAGTTGCCTAGCGTGCCAAAATCTGGGGGCGGTGGAAAACTCCAACCAGCGTGAGGGTCAGAGGGGGAAAGTCAGTATTGCCAAAGAAGGGAGCATTAGGTAAGTTGGGGTTGGGGGGTGCATGACTGAAGGTTCGCCTAGGGTGCCAAATACTTGTGCACCGGCCCTGGTTGCAAGTGGTGCAGGGGAGTTAGTTGGAAGCACTTTCATGGCTACAAAAAAAACAAAAAACCCCCAAACAAACATAAAAAACACTAAAAAATCAATGATAAAAGACTCCTAGTAACATGATGTAGTATACTTGGATTTTCAGAAGGCGTTTGACAAAGTTCCTCATGAGAGGCTTCTAGGAAAAGTAAAAAGTCATGGGATAGGTGGCGATGTCCTTTCGTGGATTGCAAACTGGCTAAAAGACAGGAAACAGAGAGTAGGATTAAATGGACAATTTTCTCAGTGGAAGGGAGTGGACAGTGGAGTGCCTCAGGGATCTGTATTGGGACCCTTACTTTTCAATATATTTATAAATGATCTGGAAAGAAATACGACGAGTGAGATAATCAAATTTGCAGATGACACAAAATTGTTCAGAGTAGTTAAATCACAAGCAGATTGTGATAAATTGCAGGAAGACCTTGTGAGACTGGTAAATTGGGCATCCAAATGGCAGATGAAATTTAATGTGGATAAGTGCAAGGTGATGCATATAGGGAAAAATAACCCATGCTATAGTTACACAATGTTGAGTTCCATATTAGGTGCTACAACCCAAGAAAGAGATCTAGGCGTCATAGTGGATAAGACATTGAAATCGTCGGTTCAGTGTGCTGCGGCAGTCAAAAAAGCAAACAGAATGTTGGGAATTATTAGAAAGGGAATGGAGAATAAAACGGAAAATGTCATAATGCCTCTGTATCGCTCCATGGTGAGTCCGCACCTTGAATACTGTGTATAATTCTGGTCGCCACATATCAAAAAAGATATAGTTGTGATGGAGAAGGTACAGAGAAGGGAGACCAAAATGATAAGGGGAATGGAAGAGCTCCCCTATGAGGAAAGACTAAAGAGGTTAGGACTTTTCAGCTTGGAGAAGAGACGGCTGAGGGGGGATATGATAGAGATGTTTAAAATCATGAGAGGTCTAGAACGGGTAGATGTGAATCGGTTATTTACTTTTTCGGATAGTAGAAAGACTAGGGGGCACTCCATGAAGTTAGCATGGGGCACATTTAAAACTAATCGGAGAAAGTTCTTTTTTACTCAACACACAATTAAACTCTGGAATTTGTTGCCAGAGGATGTGGTTAGTGCAGTTAGTGTAGATGTGTTTAAAAAAGGATTGGATAACCAATAAAATAAAGAAACATATATAGAAACATAGAAACAGAGAAATGACGGCAGAAGAAGACCAAATGGCCCATCCAGTCTGCCCAGCAAGCCTCACACACCTCTTCTCTCATACTTATCTGTTTCTCTTAGCTCATGGTTCTATTTCCCTTCCACCCCCAGTTTTAATGTAGAGAGCAGTGATGGATCTGCATCCAAGTGAAATATCTAGCTTGATTAGTTAGGGGTAGTAGCTGCCGCAATAAGCAAGCTACACCCATGCTTATTTGTTTTACCCAGCCTATGTTATACAGCCCTTATTGGTTGTTTTTCTTCTCCCCTGCCGTTGAAGCAGGGAGCTATGCTGGATACATGTGAAGTATCAGTCTTCTCCCATGCCGTTGAAGCAGAGAGCCATGCTGGATGTGCATCGAAAGTGAAGTATCAGGCACATTTGGTTTGGGGTAGTAACCGCCGTAACAAGCATCACAAACTACTTACACTCAGATGTCTTAAACCCTTCCTTGCATAGGATGATTTCAGAACAGTCCTGCAACTACTCATCTTCTTCAACCTAGACTACTACAACGCCCTACTCCTTGGCATACAACTCGCTACCATCAGTCTGCTCCAAATTCTACAGAACACAGCCGCCAGAATTCTAACAGGAACAAAAAGACATGAGCACATTACACCAACCCTCATCTCACTACACTGGCTCCCAATAAAATACCGAATCGACTACAAAGTACTAACAATCCTGCATAAACTAATTACAGGACATCAAAACAACTGGCTAAGCAAATCCATACTCCAAAACGGAACCTACTCTTGACGAATAAAGGCCTCCTCAAGATCTCTCACGCAAGAACCACACAACTGAACACAACCCATGAGGGAGCCATATCCATCGCCAGCCCCACACTATGGAACTCAATACCAACCAAAGTAAGAACTCAACCAAACATTAAAACCTTCAAAAAGGAGCTGAAAACCTGGCTTTTCACCAGAGCCTACTCAAACTCACTCAACCAACCACACTACCAGACACCCACACAACCCAACACCAAGAAGAAATCTCCATCTCTCAATCAACATAATAACTTCTACCATTCAAATACCTAAGACAATGTGAAATTGACCTCACATCGTATATAAAACTACCTCTTAAGTATACCTTGAACCTTTAAATACCTGATGTTACTGACCTAATCGGATAAATCATCCAATCTATACACCTTCCTTTCTACTTCACTTACTAACTCTATTTTATGCCTTAGTAAAACATTTTGTATGTAATGACTAACACACAAATCCCTAAACTATAATCCAACTCCAAGACAATCTGCAGGGACTATGTTTATCTAACCTTTTTTTCACGATTACTGTAAACCGTTCTGATGGTGAAAACGAATGACGGTATACAAAACACGTTAAATAAATAAAATAAATAAATAAGTTCTTGGAGGAGAAGTCCATTACCTGCTATTAATTACGTTTTTTTTGCAGATGACATGAAGATCTGCAACAGAGTGGACATGCCGGAAGGAGTGGAGAGAATGAGACGGGATTTAAGGAAGCTGGAAGGGTGGTCGAAGATATGGTAGCTGAGATTCAATGCCAAGAAGTGCAGAGTCATGCATATGGGGGTGTGGAAATCTGAAAGAACTGTATTCGATGGGGGGTGAAGGGCTGATGTGCACGGAGCAGGAGAGAGACCTTGGGATGATAGTTTCTAACGATCTGAAGTCAGTGAAACAATGTGACAAGGCGATAGCTAAAGCCAGAAGAATGCTGGGCTGCATAGAGAGAGGAATATCGAGTAAGAAAAGGGAAATGATTATCCCCTTGTACAGGTCCTTGGTGAGGCCTCACCTGGAGTACTGTGCTCAGTTCTGGAGACTGTATCTCTTAAGGGACAGAGCAGGATGGAGGCGGTCCAAAGAAGGGTGACCAAAAAAGTGGATGGTCTTCATCGAATGACTTATGAGGAGAGATGGAAGAATCTAAATTTGTACACCCTGGAGGAAAGGAGGAGCAGAGGTGATATGATACAGACTTTCAGATACTTGAAAGGTTTTAATGATCCAAAGACAACGACAAACCTTTTCCATTGGAAAATAATCAGCAGAACCAGGGGTCACGATTTGAAGCTCCAGGAAGACTCAGAACCAATGTCAGGAAGTATTTCTTCACGGAGAGGGTGGTGGATGCCTTCGGGAGGAAGTGGTGAAGACCAAAACTGTGAAGGTCTTCAAATCGGCGTGGGATAAACATTGTGGATCCATAAAGTCTGGAGGATGTAAATGAAGAGAGGGTGGCTTGCGAGAATGACAGCTACTACCTAGAGATAATACCCTTATTCAATAAACATACACACGGTTAATGCGACTCCAAAATTGCTCTAAGCTTCAACGGCAAGAGGAAATGTGGAAAAAAGGATTTGCATTCACAAAAAAGCGGGGAGTAGCTTGCTTGTTACGGCGGTTACTACCCCAAACCAAATAAGCCTGATACTTCACTTTCAATGCATATCCAGCATAGCTCTCTGCTTCAACGGCCGGGGGGAATGAAGAAAAGATGATTTATATTCAGACAACAATCAACAAGGACTGAATTGCACAAGCTGGGTAAACAAGCAGGGGAGTAGCTTGATTATTGCGTTGGTCGCCCTTCTCTGTACCTTCTCCATCGCAACTATATCTTTTTTGAGATGCAGTGACCAGAATTGTACACAGTATTCAAGGAGCAGTCTCACCAAACAGAGGCATTATGACATTTTCTGTTTTATTCACCATTCCCTTTCTAATAATTCCCAACATTCTGTTTGCATTTTTGACTGCCGCAGCACACTGAACCGACAATTTCAATGTGTTATCCACTATGACGCCTAGATCTCTTTCTTGGGTGGTAACTCCTAATATGGAACCTAACATTGTGTAACTATAGCATGGGTTATTTTTCCCTATATGCATCACCTTGCACTTATCCACATTAAATTTCATCTGCCATTTGGAAGCCCAATTTACCAGTCTCACAAGGTCTTCCTGCAATTTATCACAATCTACTTGTGATTTAACTACTCTGAATAATTTTGTATCATCTGCAAATTTGATTACCTCATTCGTCGTATCTCTTTCCAGATCACTTATAAATATATTGAAAAGTACGGGTCCCAATACAGATCCCTGAGGCACTCCACTGCCCACTCCCTTCCACTGAGAAAATTGTCCATTTAATCCTACTCTCTGTTTCCTGTCTTTTAGCCAGTTTGCAATCCACGAAAGGACATCGCCACCTATCCCATGATTTTTTTACTTTTCCTAGAATCCTCTCATGAGGAACTTTGTCAAACGCCTTCTGAAAATCCAAGTATACTATATCTACCGGTTCACTTTTATCCACATGTTTATTAACTCCTTCAAAAAAGTGAAGCAGATTTGTGAAGCAAGACTTGCCCTGGGTAAAGCCATGCTGACTTTGTTCCAGGCAGGCTAGGGCTATACTACACAAGAGATAATGCAGAGATAATCTGTTTATGCTCACTGCTGTTCTTCAGTGTTTTGTCTGTATCATGTTCTGTTCAATAACAACTAACTAATTGCTGCAAGGCCACTGCAATCTCTCACTGGCTGAAAGCGGCTTAATTGGTCTTCGTGTAAAAAAAAACAAATTAAAAAAAAAAAACTGTGTTTCAGTTGCCAAATCCAAGTGCTCAATATTCAAGGAGACGAGTGGGTGTCAGCAGTGGAACATCTGTGCAGAACAGGTGGAAACTGAAAAGAGGAATGATGTTAGCTCTGAGCATGGTGCCCCTTTAAGGTGGAACCAGCCAGTTGTTTAGCCCCATGCATTTCTATATGGATTCCTACCATAAAATATCAGTCATGAATTATGTTTCAAGTGTAAGGCTCCATGCTAATGATTATTGTTTATTTCCAGCGAGTCAGGTGACCTCTGTGCCCCACCTTGGGTGCTAGTCCTGCTACAGGTACAGCCTGGGGCTGCTCCAGATGTCTTAGCCGAGTGTAAATCCCAAACTGGCAGAATGCATCCAATATATGACAGTATTCATTGAAAGCCTTACACATAAGGACAGAGCTGTGCATGACAGCAAATTTCTTTAAAAATATGTTTATATTTTTTTTCAATTATATCTTTCTTAAATTTTTTATTATTATAGAAATCAAAAATAAATAAAAAAGGTCAACTACAACTACATTTATCCACAGCAATCAAACAAAAGGCAGATTATCTGTAATCCCTTTTAAGTCCACATCAAGGAGGATGGAGTGAGGATTCTTAACTGTGCAAAATTAATTTTTATTTATGACTTCATTCCTTCCTTTCCCATCATTCCTAATCAGGAGTTTTATCTATTGTAAAAAAAAAACCAACCCAAAACCACTCCATGTGAGAGGAATCATATAAAAAACAAATTGTTACCATAATATGTTAACAAACACTTATTGACGCGCCCCACCCACGGCTGTCGCGGGCCTGCTCACCTTCATGGTTCCACAGCGGGTCCCGGGATGACCTCCCTCGTGGTAGTTGCCAGTCCTGCCAGGCCCCAGCGTCCCGCGGCGGCAGTCGCCGGGCCTTCCACTGCGCGCCGGGCCTCATGCCAAGGTTCGGCGTACTCGGCCATGTTGACCACGCCCATACGTGCGCGCGGACTGCCCGGACTCAAGTAGGGCCAAGGACGGGTCCTGGCTCTGCAGCGCACCCTGATTGATCCCCCGATATAAGGAAGTTCCTGTCTCTGCTTCCTTGCCTTGGCAATCGGGTCGGTTTGTTCTGAGATTGCCTCCACGCTTGTACTTGTTCCTGCTTGATCCTAGTCTCGTTCCAGGATCCTTCTGTTCCAGTTCTGTTCCTGACTTGTTCCTGCATCCTATTCCTGTATCCTGCTTGTTCCTGTGTTCATCTGGCATGGGCCTCTGTATTCGCTCTGGCATGGGCCTCTCCCTTATGGGAACGTCCTGATCCCATCCTCTCCAAGCTATCTGACTTCATTGCCCTCTTCAAGCAGACCTTTGGAGACCTAGGTCGTATGGTTATCGCTAGTCATAGCTTACTCCACCTCCGTCAAGGGTCAAGGACCCTCTTCGAATACACAGTGGAGTTCTGGACCATGGCCACAGAACTTGGGTGGCAAGAAGATTGTCTGCAAGCCATCTTCCTAGATGGACTCTCCTGTGCTCTGAAAGATGAGCTCTCTGTCCGTGAAACTCCCACGTCTCTAGAATACTTGATCTCTCTTGCCGGGAGGATTGATCATCGCCTCCAGCAAAGACGCCTAAAAGTAAAAGCTCCACGCCCTTCGCCAGCACGCCCCCCAAGTGCACCCTGCACCCTAGCGAGGACTCCTGCACCATCACCTCCCTTCATGGTAGAACCTATCGAGGTGAATCGTGGGCAATTGTCTCCAACAGAAAATCTCCATCGGCGAAAGGAGGGGCTCTGCCTTTACTGTGGCACTTCTGGACATCGTCTGCAGTTTTGCCCCGTCTGTCCGGGAAACTGCAACGCCTGAGCCCGGCAAGGGTCCCGAGCTTGGGCGCAACTGTTTCTGGCCCTCAACTCTTGCTTCCTATATCCCTGGTCATCAAGGCCCACACCTTTGTGACCACCTCTCCCATCGATACCAGAGCAAGCGGTAGTTTCATTACGGATGACATCATCAAACTATTGAAGATACCTCTCCTACCCTAAGAGGTGAGTCTTCGTATTGCCTCCATTCAGGAAGAACATCTTCCAGGTCTCATTACGCACCAGACAGTGGCTATCCATCTCACTGTAGGTACCCTCCATGAGGAAGAAACATCTTTCTAAGTCCTAAAATGCTCAACCCATCCGGTGTTGCGACCGTCGGTCTTCGAAAGCTTCGCCTCGCCTACCTCTTACTACTTGCGCCTCCTCCCGCTCACCTTGCACTACTGGTTGCCACAGCATCTGTTTGCCATCCTCTCCAGCGTCCACAGACCGGCTTTGGTGCTGCCTCCCACCATGCTCCTCCAAGATACCTTAGGGTGTGCGCGCGCACGCCGCCCTCATCTTTATTTCCACGTTGGCGCGAACCTCAGGGGCATCCCCCTGATATGACGTCACACTGCCCGTATATTTAAGCCTACAGTATTTGCTAGCTCATCGAGTTAGCAACGGAAATCTTACGGATGGGATTCACTCTCCGTACCGAAGCTGCTCTGCCACTCCAGCGCTATCTGGAACTCTTACACCCTTCGGGGTTGCTAACGGGGTACCTGCTCCTCGGGGGCCTCTTCTGCTTCTTTCAGGTGCTATCAGGAAACCGGTACTCGCTCCTCGAGGGCCCATGTTCCCTGAGTCACTGCCTGCATCTTCAAACCTTTCTACTTAGAAGACTTCACTAACAGTTTCCATCTGTGAGTACAACTACCATCTATTCCACAGTACTGCTTCACTGGAACCAGGTACTCGCTCCTCGAGGGCCTGCCTCTGTTCCAGTGCCAGACCTCTCGTCTAGTGGAACCTCTGTTACTGCTATGTGAGTACAATACAACTGAGTCTCTCTGCTCTAAGGGATCAGGTACTCGCTCCTCAAGGGCCTGCTCTCCCTGTCTCGGAGCTTCTCCTAATTCTACCTGGGATTCTGAATGCTTCTCATTGTGTACTCATAACTTTCAGTCTCTTTCCACTATAGCACAGCCAGCAGAGGATTTGCTGTTCCAGCGTTCTGTGGGAGACCTGCCCAGCCGGGCTCAACATCCACTACTCACTACTGCCACCTCTGGTGGTTTCCAAAACTGTTTAATAAACGATTCAAATCTGTGCTTGTGTGTCCAGAGTCTAGCCTGACACTGTGGTCCCTCACGGGACTGTCCTCCCCCCCCCCACCGTGGGCGTGGTCAGCTGCCACACTGTCCAAGGATCCACCCAAACATCAATAACCATAAAATCGGGTAATCCTGGGGTTACCCTGGCTTCAGGTCCATGAACCCCAGTTCGATTGGCAGTTCCTGCAATTGGTACAGTGGGGCCCAAAGTGCCAAAAGACTTGCCTGCACCCAGTATCCCCCGTGATATCCGTCTTGAAATCAGTTACCCTTCCAGGGTTACTTCTGCAGTATTCTGATTTCAGTGATGTATTCTCTAAGCATAAAGCGGACACCTTGCCTCCATTACGTAAGTACAACTGTCCTATTGAACTTCTGCCAGGCACCACGCCTCCCAAAGATAGAACCTATCCATTGTCCTAGCCTGAGACTCAGGCTATGTCGGAATACATTAAAGAGAATCTCGAGAGGCTTTATCCATCCATCTTATTCCCCCGCAGGAGCAGGGTTCTTCTTCATGAAGAAAAAGGACGGTGGACTACATCCCTGTATCGATTACAAGGGTCTCAATGCGATAACTCGAAAGGATCGATACCCACTACCCCTCATTAGTGAACTGTTCAATCGCCTTGAAGGGGCACGAATCTTCTCCAAACTGGACCTGAGAGGTAGGTACAACTTGGTAAGCATCCAACCTGATGACATCTGGAAGATGACGTTTAATACCAGAGACGGCCACTACGAATATGTGGTAATGCTTTTTGGGTTATGTAACGCTCCAGCCGTCTTCCAACGCCTCATGAATGAAATCTTCCGAGATCTCCTGTACAATTTTGTAGTCGTATACCTCGAATACATTCTGATCTTCTCTAAGGACTTAGAATCCCACCGTGAACACGTCCGTATCGTTCTCCAATGTTTGAGAGAGAACCATCTGTACACAAAACTGGAGAAATGTTTGTTTGAGCGGAGTCGCTTATCCTTTTTGGGATACATCATCTCTGATTGTGGATTCTCAACTTCAGGGAATCCGTGACTGGCCTCAGCCAGTAGGCCTTCGAGTGTTGCAACACTTTCTAGGCTTCACTAATTACTACCAGAGCTTCATTGCGAATTACTCTTCCATAGTTGCCCCACTCACTGCTATGACTAGGAAAGGGGTCATTACACGAGTTTGGACACCCAAAGCAATTGCTGCCTTCCAGAGGATTAAAGAAGCCTTCAGCTCCAGCCCTTTTCTCTTTCATCCGGATCCCAAACGTCCCCTTGTTGTGGAGGTCGACATCTCAGCAATCGGCACCGGAGCCGTTCTGAGCCAACACTCCCCCACGGGCAACCTAACTCCCTGCTCATTCTATTCTCATAAGTTTTCCCCCACAGAACAACGTTACACCATGGGTGACCGCGAACTCCTTGCGCTAAAACTAGTGGTTCAAGAATGGCGCCCATGGTTAGAAGGGGCGCAACATAAATTTACCATCTTCACTGACCTCAAGAACCTCGAACATCTCTTCTTCGAAAGGTTTGACTTCAATCTGTGCTTCCGTCCAGGTTCCAAGAACCTACGCGCTGATGCGCTGTCCAGATCATTCGAGCCTGAGGATGTCCCGGAAGTTCCTAGCTTCATCATCGACTCTGCTTGTATTTCCCTTGCTGCAACTACCACAGCCCCTGTTGGGAAGACCGTCTTTCCCCAATGGCTATGTGAACATGTCTTAAAATGGGCTCACGACTCTAAACTGGCAGGCCACCCTGGTCGTGCCAGGACTCTGGAAATGCTGCAAAGGCACTACTGGTGTCCTATGATGGTGCAAGATTCATCAAACTACGTGGACTCATGTCCCACTTGTGCCCAGCAAAAGCCACCAACGGGGAAGCCTTGGGGCTTGCTCCAGCCTCTTCCAGCACTTACCGAGCCTTGGTCTAGCATTGACGGACTTTATTACTGATCTACCTCCTTCCCAGAATAACACAGGGATTTGGGTCGTCATCGACTGCTTCTCAAAAATGGGTCATTTTATCCCCTTGCCGGGCCTTCCTTCAGCCCCGGAACTGGCGAAGCTCTTCCTGTAGAATATCTTTCGCCTTCATGGACTCCCCAAGGAGACTGTATACGATCAGGGACCACAGTTTGCTACCAAGTACTGGTGTTCCTTGTGTCGAAAGTTAGACATTTCACTGAGTTATACGTAGGGCTACCATCCCCAGGCCAATGCACAGGCCGAAAGGACCAATTGGTCCTTGAAGACATTCCTACACTCTTATGTAAATGACCAGCAAAACAATTGGTCGGATCTTCTCCCCTGGGCTGAGCTGTCGCACAATACTCATGTCTCGGCAGCCACCAACACATCCCCATTTGCAGTAGTCTTTGGACGGCAGCCCCGACTGCCTCTTCCTGTTCATCTGACAGTTCTGTCTCCAGCGGCTCAAGCCATGGCTCAAACTATTCGCCAAGTGTGAACAGAGTAAAAGAGCGACTTTCACGAGCTGCTGAACGCACCAAGCGTACTTCTGATCTTCATAGACGACCTGCTCCACTCTTTCAACCTGGCCAGAAAGTATGGCTGAGTGCTCGACACATTCGACTGTCTCCAAAATACATCGGACCATTTCCTGTGATCCGAAGAGTGGGAGCTGTTTCTTATCAATTCCAGCTACCTTGTTCATTGGGTATCCACAACACGTTTCACGTATCCCTGTTAAAGCTGTTGGTCCTCTCCTGGCCCTCACGCAAAGACCCTCCTGCTCCACGTAATTCTGCAGAACCTGACACTTCTCTCCAGGTAAGAGAGGTCCTCGACGTCCGGCGCCGCCTAGGCAAGTGGGAATACCTCTTAGCTTGGGAGGGCCATGGGACCGAGGAGAATTCGTGGGAACCCTCCCAAAACATCATTGATAAGGATCTTCTGAGGACTTTCCATAGATTGTACCCTGAGAAACCACAGCCGCGTAGGGGGAGGTCTAGAAGGGGGGGTACTGTTATGTGCTCCACCTGCGGCCGTCCCGTGCACAGTCCTGCTCACCTTCATGGTTCCACAGTGGGTCCCGGGACAATCTCCCTCGCGGTAGTTGCCAGTCCTGCCAGGCCCCGGCATCCCACGGCGGTGGTCACTGGGCCTTCCACTGCGCGCCGGGCCTCACGCCGAGGTTCGGTGTTCTCGGCCATGTTAACCACGCCCATACGCGCGCGCAGACTGCCCGGACTCAAGTAGAGCCAAGGGTGGGTCCTAGCTCTGCGGCACACCCTGATTGATCCCCCGATATAAGGAAGTTCTTGTCTCTGCTTCCTTACCTTGGCAATCGGGTCGTTTGTTCTGAGATTGCCTCCGCGCTTGTACTTTTTCCTGCTTGTTCCTAGTCTCGTTCCAGGATCCTTCTGGTCCAGTTCTGTTCCTGACTCGTTCCTGCATCCTAGTTCCTGTATCCTGCTTGTTCCTGTGTTGGTCTGTCTGTCTACCCAGGTAGTACCCTCGGATTGACTTACTGGTACTGACCTCAGCCTGTTCCTGACCTGCCTGCCTGTCGCCTGCCTCAAGACCTCATCTGACCTCCGGTACCTGACCTCTGCTTTGCTGACCACTCCTCGGACTGACCTCTGGACATTGACCTTTGCCTGCCTGACCTTGTCTCCCGATTCTGGCTCTGCTCCTCGCCTTTATTTCATTTTTTCATTTATTAAAATTTATTAATCGCCTAACACTTAAAAAGGCCTAGGCGATATACAAAAGTACATACATATTACAACATAAAACCATACATTGCAAACAATGTATGGTTGGTGTCATCACCAACTCTGTTCTGGTTCTCCCTGTTCCAACCAGCAGCCACCTTTGAACTCGATCACGCTCCCCCTGTCTCCATGGGCACGCCAGACTTTCACTCTCTTAGGAGACCCTGCGAGGCCCACCTAAGTCCAAGCGGCCCGGGTCCCTACGGGCTCCTCCCGAGGAGACCTCGGGCTTCCAGTGGAGAAGCTCTTTCTAGCCTCTGTCTCCTCCAGTGCTCCGACCCCTGGGGGGCAGTTACCTCCTGTTCCCTTTCAGGAGGTGTTCCACCTCTGTCCCAGGACAAGGGTCCACCCCTGAGCGCAACAATTTACATGGAAACTTTAGGTAAAATGTGCCCCCAGTATCCAGTACACATTGTTCCATTTGAAGAAAAAAAAAAAAAAAAAAAAAAACTTTCCACTTGACTTCTGTAGGCTTTGAAACATCAGGAAAATGTTGTATGTTTATATTTATGTCTGTCTATCTTAGATAGTAAACCCAGAAAACAAGTCTTGTACAGAAATCACATTGAATGCATAAATAAAATAATCAGGCTAATACGTAACAGCCACAGCAAAAAGAAAAGGCATAATACAGGCCCCGCAGCGGGAAACTGAGAGCGGCGCCTCCTGATGATGTCAGGCCCTGTTGGGCTGTTTAAGCAAAGGCTCCGCAGCATTGCCTTGCCTCAGCAATGGGTCTCCTGCTTAGAGCAGTGCGTGTTGCTCCTGCGCTCCTTGTTCTTGTCCAGTGTCTCTTGCGTGTCTTCATCCATCTTTGGCGTGACTTTCTGATACTGACCTCTTGCTTTGAAGCCGACCACGTTTGCCTGCCGCCTGGACCTGACCTCTTGCCTTGCACCTGACCACGCTTGCTTGCCGTCTGCCCTGATCTATCCCAGTATCTCCAGCTTGCTGCCTGTCCTGACCCCGGCGGGCCCTTGGACCCCACCTAAGCCCTGCCAGCCGCCAAAACCCAAGGGCTCAACCTGCGGAGGAGGCGGCTGCTATAGGCGAAGCTCCAGTCCGTCCCGCATCAGGGCGTGTTTGCCAGCTGTCGGCTTAGGCCCTTGTAGGTTCATCCACGAGGCTACGTCAACTGCGCCACGGCATAACGAGCTCACACCCTTGCCAGTCAGTCATCACAGGAAGAATCTGGTGTCGGGGATTAGGTGACAGACCAGAGAGGAATCATCCAAACTAGGAAGTGACAACAAAATATATTTTTTGTAAAATCATGCATTAGGGTCACAACTTCTCATTATCCTGAGTGTCTGCAGCTAAACTCTTCCACAGACTGACTTACCAGGTCAGTAGGAAATGGCTATCTAGTGCAGGCAACTTCTTTAGCTCTTTTGCTGGGTTAAATCACTGGATTATACTTTTTTTTTTTTTCAAATAGTTAAAGGACAATTAGTAAAGACCAGGATCTCTCCAGTTAACCCTGTTTTGAAAGGTTCTTATTTCCTAAATTTTAATGCCCTATAGTGTTAAAAAAAATAAAGTGGAAATAAATAACTTCCCTAAAATTATATTTTCGTTTTCTTTCCAGACTGAATATTCTAACATTTACTCCTTTTGCTCTCCAAATCAAGGAGCTTGGAGAGCATCCACGTATTGTTTCTGTTCATTCAGCAGGAACCCAAGTTCGATCCCACCACTACCATTCACTGTGTGATCTGGAATGAGCCATTTGCTCCCCTCCAGGTCGAAAATATAAGCCTGTTAATTGTGATGGCAAAATTATTATTATCTACCCCCCCTCCAAGTAATGATCAGGTGCAATATACAGTCTCTACTTCTTGAATCCTTATTTATTTAGGCATTTTATATACCGTTGTTCCAAATGAAAATCACAACGGTTTACAATATCAGCATTCATATTCTTGGTCAACAATCACATACAATGTGCTCACATTCACATTCTAGGTTAAAACTACAATAAATATATGTTCTAGTTCATATTTATGTATATTCTAGGACATCACAATAGTAAGAATATAATCTAGTTCATATTTTTACATTTTTAGGTCGATACAACAGTAAATACCGATTCTAATTCTACTTACAAAACACTTTACATCGTGCATTACCTATTGCTGTTTACTATTCATTTACTATTAAAATGCATTAAAATCTTCGTTAACTATTAAGATGCTTTTTATCTGGATTTAAGGTTCTGAAGATTGCGTATCTTCAATTCAAGCCTCCTGATGGGTTGAGTGTGGTGGGGGAGGGGAGTTTTAGTCTCTAGTTAGCCAAGAATACACTTGTGCTGGATTGCAGGGGAAAGCATGGACCGTGCCTCTCAGCTAAAGGAACTCAAATTTCTCACCCAGAAGCACCCAGCGCCACTGCTTGTCACAGCCAGGACTACTGCGTATAATTCATATGTTGCTACTAGATGTACGCACCACTGTACAGACATATTGAAGAGATTGTAAGCTCCATGGAGCAGGGACTATCTTGTTCACACAACCAAGACAAATAGGAAGCTTTAGGTACTTTGTTTATAGAAAATAAAATATAAAATTTAACAAGGTCACTGTGGGCCTGGCATTTGTTTATTTTTCTGTCTTTATTCCATTATCCCTCCTTACGCTCATCTAGCCCAGCCATCGCAGGGACAATCCTCTGGCTGAAAGGCACAACCTGTGGTTTCCTCCGCAAGCTAGTACAGGCATGTTCCTGATAATGTTGCTGACTGGCATGGTTTGTTCAGAACTGGCTGATCCAGCCCTGCTTTTATCCCCATTCCAGTCCTGCTTTTCTTAGGGAAAATTAGGAACAACAGAACTACAGGTCCCTGCCGTGAAAGGGCTAAAGCCAGGACTGCCTCTACTTAATGACAAGCTAAGCTTCTGCCCCCCTCAGTCTGCAGGGCAAGAGCTGGGTCTGAGTATGGAATCAGGGCTCTCCTGCATGGTGCCACTGCCAGGCTATGGGGCTGGATTCACAGATGTTTCATGATGAAAGCACACAGAAGAAGAAAACGGTGCTGTGAACTATAATTGTTTCCCTGAGCTCTGGAGATAATTTGCTGGTTTTGGCCCTTGATAAAAATGTAGCTGTTACTCTTCTGTTTGCCATTTTAAAAGACTGGGGTACCTCAGGGATTGGTGTGGTCTACGGTACTTTTTAAATTGCATTTACAACCCCTGGGGAAAATTCTCCCTTCCCTAGGGCTCGAGTATTTCATCTCTGCAGATGATATACAATTTGCTGCACCATGTGATCTTGCTGGAAAGCCTCTAATGGAACAACTGACAAAGTGTTTAGGGTTGGCACTTGGACGCGTAGGAACAGGGCTGGCATGAAACTTGAAAAATCTGTGCTCCTCTGGCTTGGGAGAGCTGTGCCCGAGAATTTGCCTCAGTTGAATATAAGACAGTGTGACCTTTCCAACAGCAGTTGAGACGGAGGATTTAGGGGGTTCTGTTGGATCATAAAGGCAGCTGCAAGGTCCCGCCTTTTTATAAATTGTGCCTGTTAGGAGAGTTAAAAATCTTGTATTTCTAGGAAAGATTTTCGAACAGTTTCACCCCTGCTGGCGCGTAGCAGGCTGGGCTCTTGCGGTGCCTTATTTCTGGTCTTCCTGAAAAATGTTTTGAAGCCATTGCAAGGTCGTAGTTAAGGGAGCAGTAAGACTGAGAGTGTAGCACTCCTCCGTTAAAGGTGCTACGTTGGCTCCCCAGATGAAGCCCGCCCTTTGTCAGGCTCAGTGACCCTCTCACTTTCCATCCTGGGTGTGGAGAACTTTCGGGCAGAACCTGCTCTGTGCTCCTTCAGCTCATGAGCGCTGCCTTCAGGAAACAAGAGTTAGGGCATTCTCAATAGCAGGCCCAGGGCTGTGAAATGCCCTGCCCAATGAGCTTAGGGGAAGGGTTTATTATTATTATTATTTGCTGCAAGTTTTGCATGTTTGGTAAGTGTACAAAATATGACGACCCCTGCCCCCTGCTCGAACAATTCCCGAGCTTTCCGATCCACTCAACTCCGCCCGCTTCAAGCTTCCTCTTCCTTGACCACCCCCCCCTTCCTACAAATTAGCAATTGCTTACGTTTCTTTTATGAAAAAGAAAATATATAAAAATGGCCCAAGCAATCCTTTGCAAGCAGGTATTTGGTTAGACATGAAGATGGTTCACTTTTAAGAGCATTATTTTCACGAATGACATTTTATCTTTAAGTTTAATACTTGTGATTGATTCTGTGGGTGTTTTGGTCTAAGCCGCACCAGCCAGTCTCTGAATTGGATTTGCAGGGTTGAAAATATGAAAATAAATATAGTAACATAGTAATGACGGCAGAAAAAGACTGAATGGTCCATCCAGTCTGCCCAGCAAGTTTCTTAGGGTAGTAACTGCCGCTCTGTACCAGTTACCCCCATGCCTTATGTTAAGGACAGTAATACTTAACAATCAAAACCAAACAACTGTCAAACCCCTAACAAAATTACTGCTAGCAACATTTTTTGCAGGGTGAGCAGCCTTCCTGATAATTCTTACCATTCTGCTGCTTGATCGGGCATTGCTTTTGCGCTTGGCTGTCCTGCGCTTTTCCCTAATGTCTGGGTCTCAGTACCTTAAGTCAGTAAGAGTCAGTGCCCAGCACTGGCTGTCATCTGAATCCAATTCCCCTTTATTTCCCCTGCTGACCAAGCAGAGAGCGATGTTGCAGTTGTGTCAAAACCATGAACGCTATTTTCTATACGGAATAAATAAAAGAATAAGGAACTTAAAACATGAGATGAAACATAGCCCAGCTACCTAACGCTCCTTCTGACTACAAACTGTTTTTTTTTCTTTATCCCGCTCTCCTCCTTTGCTTCCCATAAATATAGGAAAAGGCAAAGCACAAGATCAGGCTCTTGGCAGCGCTGTGCATGTCACACATTCATCAGATAAGAGCAGGGCCTGTGGGAGGCACGTTCCCCTCCCCCTTCTGTGCTCCACTGCTTTTTCCTGGGGGCGATGGGACATTCAGAAGTCAATATTCGGACGGTTTGTCCAGCTACGGTCGGGAACTGGTCGGACAACTGTGGTTTTTAAATTTCCCACTGCTGACCACCTTTGATTTATCTGGCAAACTGTTTAGCTGGATACAGGTTGGCCAGATAAGTCGGAGGCATTCTGGGCATATTCTCTGCTGGAGTTAACTCCGATATACAGAGGTAACAGATAAATTATCTAGCCAAGTCTGGTCGTGCCGGAGACAGACCTAAACTTAGACAGATAAGTTTAACTGGCTATATTCAGCAGAGTGCTTAATCAACAATACTGCAGAATATGAATACTACTGGTACTTATAGAGCAGTGGCTTCCAAACCTGTTCTAGTCACCCCACAGCCCGTTCGGGCTTTCAGGATACCTACAATGAACATGCACATCTTTCATTTACAACGAATACAAGTAGCTCGTACGTATTCATTTTGGATATCCTGAAAACCCAACTGGTTAGGTTTGGGAATCCCCGCTATAGCTAATGTCTTTATGTATGTGTATATCTCTAGAGAGAGACTATGTTTCACATTCATTTGTTTGCATCTCAGAAATGTGCAGTTTCAATATTCAATTGCTGAGCAATAGGAAAAGGCACAGATACACCCAGGGAGCAGGGTAAGCATCGGGGATTCCTGAGAGGTATAGACAAAATTCTCCTGCTACTGCCTGCATTTGTCCTTGATCTCTGGAAATATTTCTAGAATCCATTTTGCAGTGTCTGATTAAGTGAAATTAATCTGGAAAAGTCTGCTTAAATTAGGTGATGCAATGGAGGGCATCAGGCGAGTCCAAGCCCAGGCTTAATAACCAACAGACCATAAAATGACTTGTACAAGGAAGTCACCTCCTCATTCCCTCATAACTCACCTTAAATTATGAGGTTCCTGGCAGTGAAGGATCCAGCGATTTATAGAGGAATAATCCTATTGTTCCATTAAAATAGCAACTTGCTTTCACAGGATTACATTTTTAAAGACACTAATTTTGATGTTATCTAGTCTCCCAATTGAATCTGTTATGTTTTATAAACTTAGTTTCTGAGACTTTGAATGCAATGTTAGGAAAAATGCAGCTGACATATTGGAATTACAAAGTTCATGTTGCCTCCAATGGACTTCCTTGCCACTAGCCAGGCCAGTTACTACTTTTTAGATGTTGTTCTATGAAGCAGAGCAAGAATGCCTTATATAGAGTCTGTGAATATCCATCTGTGAATTTATATCACAGCTGAAACTACACTACGTACAACCTTGCAGTTTGGAAGGTTAAGGGACCATGGTATGGAAGTTCCCCATCCCAAGTTTTAAGGTTCCCAGTCCTGTGCATCCGCTGTGTAGATTATATGACAGACAGGACGAGCAACATATAGTTCACGGTAAACAAAAATAGCATTGTGTGTGTGTGTGGGGGGTGGGGGGGGGGGGAAGATGGCAGCACTAATAGGGTCTCCAATCCTAGCTCCTCAATTACTTCTACCCCTTATATTCACACAACTACTCTAACCCCCACCCCCCTACATCTCCTAACCTCTCCCCCCACCTATTTTCCACCTCCTTTTCACCCCCTCCCTCTACTCTAAACTACCTCTTCCCCCTCACCCCCCATAAAGTGAATTTATCAGTACTACATATTGTATATAAAAAACTTATATATAAAAAATTTGTTCCCAATCACGTGTATATATACCTCCTTTAATTGTGGATACCCTCCTATATATCAGAATCTCCCCCTCCCCACCCCTATATATCAGAATCTCCCCCTCCCCACCCCCCCACCCCCGTTTAGATAACCTCTTTCATGTATCACACTTTTATAATTTTACTTTTATAATTTTACTTATATAATCTAATCTGTTATTTGTAGGCTCTGAATGTTCCTTATTTAATCTAATTACGCAAAAATTGTAAAGCCTGTTGCTCAGTTCTGTTATATGTAAACCGATGAGATGTTCCCAACGTTCGTCGGTATATAAAAGTTACTAAATAAATAAATAAATAATAGGGTCATTCATCAAAATTCGATATGGTGATAACGCGTTAATGCCATAATGCACGCGTTAAGAACAATAACGCACGGCCTGAATGCAAATTTTTTGGAGGGGCGGGATCAGGGAGGAGTTTGGGTGGGATTTAGTAAAATGAGGGGCACTATTGCATGGTCTGATAGCATAACACATGCTATTGCACGGTTTTAATGCCAGAAATAACTACACCTTTTTTCCTGGCATTAGGCTATGCGATATGGGCAAAATGGCCATACTGCAATTCACAATACCTTTTTAGCATTGCATTTTGGCCATTTCTGGGCTTGAGAGGGAGAAGCTCTGGGGAGGGCTTCACAGTGTGCAACTATTTATATCTCTAGAGGAGGTCAATGAGTTACACACCACCATTTATAACTGCATTAAATGTAGTTGTTTACAATATTATAACTGGTGTCTTTGACTTTCATTGCTTTACATCTAATCATAGGTCCAAGTTCCTAGTTTTTTAATTTTTTATGATTTTCTTTGCAAATAAAATTCACTTATTTTATTTCAATTGCTGGATTCATCCCTATTTTTCACATCTTGCGGGGCGGGGGGAGGGTCTCACAGTGTGCAACTATTTATATCTCTAGAGGAGGGCTATCTTATAGGTCGAGGTGAGGTGTTGGTGGTGGTTTAGGGTTTAGGAGCCAGTTTTGTATGTAGAGTGAGATGTACGAACAGCACCGTACACCTTGGTGAAGATTTGATGTCATTTGGAGTAAGGAAAGTCTCACACAGATGAAATTTTGTACTATGTTAACCCACCCTAGCTTGATGGTGCCCTCTTATAGAGTCTATTTCCCCCCCCCCCTCCCCACAAGACATGAAAAATAGGGATCACAGGGTGTGCTACGTTTACTTCACCATGCGATATGACAACTGCAAAATGGTAATTCTAGAAATTTCCCTAAACATGCCCCTCTTTCTTAATGTGAATGTTATCGATACGATAACCCATTTTGATGAATCTAGGGGTAAGACTGCAAAAGAGACCAGCGAATATGGCAGCAATGTCATGATGGCAAGGACACTCCAGTCCCACCACTGGAGAAATCAAAATGACTGGACTGGACTGGAGAGAAATAGAGGCATGTTAACAAGAGGCAAGGCAAAGCCTCATAGAGCAGACAGATGAAGCTGTCCTGCTCCAAGGATACAAGAACACCACTGCCACCTCTGCACTTTTACTGGGAGTAAACCATTATACTCATACACCCCTTCTATCCATTGGGATCCATATGGAAGTGTGGTCTTGTAGATGAGCTATGCAAGTTGGAGAAGGAGAGAGGAGCATAACATCCATGGCACAGCACCTCCAGCTGAGGCTGCTGGACCAGTTGGTTATGCTTATATAAGCCAGAGACTGCTAGAAATTATTTTTTTAGTTGAAAGTCTATGGAAGAGGAGTGTTTCTTTTCAGTTCACTTTTCCTGGGGAAATCTTAGGCCCAACTCAAGGGCCGATACAGTAAAAAATGCCCGCTCTCCCATCGCGCGCACAGAACACTCTCCTGTGCGCGCGATACAGTAAATAATTTTATTTAAATTAGGCCTGGTGGTAAAAAGAGGCACTAGGGACCCTAGCGCGTCCCTAGCACCTCTTTTCGGACAGGAGCGATGGCTGTCAGCAGGTTTGACAGCCGACGCTCAATTTTGCCGGCGTCGGTTCTCCAGCCCGCTGACAGCCACGGGTTCGGAAACCGGACGCCGACAAAATTGAGCGTCCGGTTTTCAACCCACGAGCAGCGGGCCTATTTCAATTTTTTTTTTTTTTACTTTTTTAAACTTTCGGGACCTCCAACTTAATATCGCCCTGATATTAAGTCGGAGGGTACACTGCTTTTCTGTGCACTTTCCCGGTGCCCGGAGAAATTAGCGCCTACCCAAAGGTAGGCGCTAATTTTTGAAAGTAAAATGTGTGGCTTGGCTGCACATTTTACTTACTGAATTGCGCGGGAATAACTAATAGGGTCTTCAACATCCATTTTCATGTTGCGGGTGCTATTAGGTTCGGGGAGGTTGGCCACGCATTTTGGAGCGCTATTACCCTTTACTGAATAAGGGGTAAAGCTAGCGCATTGAAAATGCGCGTCCAAATGCCGGCTAACAGTGCGCTCCATTGGAGCGCACTGTTAGCCGACATCGGAGCGCACTGTACTGTATCGGCCTGTCAGTGTTTCTCGTGTTTCCTCTTGCTCTTGATTTTAAGAGACTTTCTAATTTCTAACTTTTTGGGGTTAGCAGAGATTCTTAATTTTGGAAGTTCAGTTGAAAAGAAGTCCATTGGATGATATGCCAGTCTAAGGTCCCATCTTCCTCAATCACATTAAAAAAAAACACAACTAGTGTTACTAGTGTACTATTCCATTGTACATGCCAAGCTCAAAACTTCCAAAATATTTTGTCCTTTGGAGGGAAAATAGCAAAATATTCAGGTTTTGCCAACTAGTGAGTGCTGTAAAAGTAGATATTCACTAAAACGTAAAGCTATTCAAAGCATGCAGGAAAAGGAAGCTCCATAGATACTCTATTAATGCACCAGTTTTCTAAGTCACTCAATGCTACAGGCAAAATATTCTGTACCTCTGAGCAAATTCTCTAACTAATCCATTCCTAAAGGTAAAAGGCTGTGTCTGCTGGGGCCAATCTTCCCTACCCAGACATCCAATCTGAGAGGCGAGTGACTCCATTGGTTCATTATACTAAAGATAACAAAAGGAATCTGCAAAATCAATTCAAATAGCCATCACAATCCAAAAAATTATTTTGTGTGTGAATATTTTGTATTTATCTTTAAACCGCATCGCAGGCCGGTGAGCAGCAATACGTTTCTTCATTTTACAAGCGCTCATCCTTGCTCGTTGAAGGAAAATCTACCTGTGAGCCAATTTTTTCATATACGGCGATTGTGCACTACTGTAACTGAATATCACCATCAGGCAAAGACATTAAGGGAACAATTTCTTGCAAGAGGATTCCCCGAAGCATTGTATCAAAAGGGCCTTTGTAAGAGCTAAGTACACCCACTGTAAATGGCTGTTTTTACCTCAGCCATCTGAAGCTGAAGTCATTTTGACTTTTGTTCTACCCTTCTCATCAATGACACACAAGATGAAAGGTCTAATTCATAAAAATTGGCCCATCCTGCAGCTATATTAAGAATTTCAAAATACTCCTAGGTTTACTTTTACTCGTGGCTCTAATCTTAAAGATCAACTGGTTCCCTCTGATTCCTCCATTCGGGATTTTCAATATACAACAGGGTCCCACTCTGCATGTGGAGCATGTTCCATTTGTCATATTATGATACAGACGACATCTATATATTTTTCTAGACAGCATTATATATTTCATCTAAAGCACAACATGAATTGTTCATCTACAGGAGTGATCTATATCATTCGATGTCCGTGCAACAAATTATGGGGTAGATTTTCAAAGGGTTACATGCGTACGATATGCGCGTAACCCCCTAAAACCTACCCCAAACCCCCCCCCCTGCATGCGCCGAGCCTATTTTGCATAGGCTCGGCGGCGTGCGCAAGCCCCGGGACGTGCGTAAGTCCCGGGGCATTCCTGGGGGGGGGGGGCGTGTCACGGTGGCACGTCAGCCGATTTTGGAGCGGCCTTGGAGGGAACGGGCAGCACACGCAGGGCTCGGCCCACGCAAGGTGCACAAATGTGCACCCCCTTGCGTGGGCTGACCCCGGATTTTATAAGATACGCGTGTATCTTATAAATCCGGCATACTTTTGTTTGTCTGGTGCGCGAACAAATGTAGATGCTCGCGCTTTTTTATAAAATGTACCCCTATACATGGGCAAAACAAAACGCGCTCTGAAAACTCAGTTAATTGTCTAATCATTGACAAGAAACTGAGTCTTTCACAAGAAAGATATCTACGGGAGCAGACCGACTGTTAAAAAATATTTTGTTATTTTGTTGAAAAATTTAGAAGCACTTCGGTCTTTTCAGTCATTTGCAGTGAGTTGGAACAGGGACGGCTTTGATTTTCACAAAGCACGTTGTCAGGCTTGCTGATGCGGTTTAAAGCTAAATAAAAAATATTCACCCACAAAATCATTTTTTGGATTGGTGATGGGTATTTGAATTGGTTTGGCAGATTCCTTTTACTTGCTTATTTTAGATTTAGATTCCGCTTTTCGCACTTTTTTCAGCGCTTCAAAGTGGATTGCATTCAGGTACTGTAGGTATTTCCCTTTTGTTATCTTTTGCACGTGCATGCAGGATCGATTTAGGCTCTTTGTGTGTGTTAGTTTGCTTCATTATACCATCCAGCTGTAGAAGTGAAAGACCATTCCTTTGGGCAAATCCCCCACCTGGAGGTATAAAGACCTTATCCCTCTGCCAAACCAGGCACCTGGCTGAGGTTTAGAAAGGAAAGGAAATACAGTATGACAGATGGGCAGTTAGTGAAATGTTACAGGCTTCACTGATGAACATTTTTTTTTTTTTTTACAACAGGCAATGAATGAAAGAAAACCCTTGACAAATTAGGTGGAATATATTTTTTCTGAGGTTTTTTTTTTTTTTTTTTTTTGAAGAGTCATGCAGCGCTCTTGACCTGCAGTCAGGGAAGTCTGATTTTCTCGTGTTTCCTCTTGCTAGCATCAGCTCGTCCTGACCTGTTGCACTGTTGCCAGACACAGAAGAGCAGATGAGCTGATGCAATCGCTATTCTCTGCATAAAATATTCATGGCATTAGTCCCTTCCTACAGCAGATTTCATGTTCAGACTGCATGGGTACTTCCTACCAACAGCCTGTCCTCCTTCCACCACGAACCTGAATTATCCAACTGATTTCTTTCAACATCCGCTGCCTCCAGATAGGTTGCTTGCAAATTTGTTATTCAACAACCCTCCAACAGAAAACTGATGATGAGAATACTTAGAAAAATAAATCTGTATGGGAAGTTTCAGGATAAAAATTGTGAGTCCCACCATGACTTCCCCCCCTTATAATAAACTGTACCCATTCTACGCCCGGCGAGCCTTTTTATTGGCACATATGCTCTTGTATGAAAGCGTTAGCTGAAAAGGAAAAACTAAATTGTTTTCACCCAGGGCTACGGATGAGGAGGCACATTTCCCAAAGCCAGGGCTGGCAAAGTTTATTTACCAAGCTGTCTCTCGCACTCCCCCACACCCCCTCTCCTCTCTCACCCGCATCCCTCTCCCCTCATATAAGCTCCCTCTCTGAAACCTACACTCAAGCATCCCCCCACCCCCCCCTCTTACCAACCATGCTCTCTCTCACACCCTCCCCATCCGTCTCTTACCAACCATGCTCTGTGTCACCTCCCCTCTCTCACACACACATTCTCTCTCACCCGTATCCCCGCCCATGCTCTCTCTCACCCTCCCCGATACACATTCTCTCTCACAGGCACGCTGCGGGACCTGTGCCGTTCGCAGCGAAGATGAAGGCCCGGTGCACCGTTCACGGCACACGGGGCCCTTCCATTTTCACCTTGAGCAGAAAATAGCAACGGAAACCCTAGGATGCCACAAATGGAGCGCGTCCCACGGCACACGCTCTGCGGTGACGATGAAGGCCCGGGCGCGCCGATCGCGGCACACAGGGGCCTTCCCTTTTCACCACGAATGGAGCGTTGCAGTGGCACAAGCTCCGTTTGTGGCATGCCAGGGTTTCCTCTGCTATTTTCTGCCTGTCCTGCGATGGCCGCTGTCCTTCTGGTTCTGAATGGTCTTCCAGCGAGGGAGGAAATCTGCGCAAAATCTGCCTTCCGCAGTAGCGCTGAATTCCCCCAGGAGTACCGCTTGTAGCTGATGTTGTGACATGGCCGCTGTACGGTGTGTTTGAGCCTCCACGACAGCCAGGGAGCCGCCTGCACCATCTATCGGCGGGCTGGGGAACATGCGCGAGCACTGATGGACACACTACCAAGCCCGATATATTATAGCGCCATCTATCAGCGGGCTGGGGAACATGCGCGAGCACCGACGGACACACTACCAAGCCCGATATATTATAGCGCCATCTATCAGCGGGCTGGGGAACATGCGCGAGCACTGATGGACACACTACCAAGCCCGATATATTATAGCGCCATCTATCGACGGGCTGGGGAACATGCGCGAGCACTGATGGACACACTACCAAGCCCGATATATTATAGCGCCATCTATCGACGGGCTGGGGAACATGCGCGAGCACTGATGGACACACTACCAAGCCCGATATATTATAGCGCCATCTATCGACGGGCTGGGGAACATGCGCAAGCACCGACGGACACACTACCAAGCCCGATATATTATAGCGCCATCTATCGACGGGCTGGGGAACATGCGCGAGCACTGATGGACACACTACCAAGCCCGATATATTATAGCGCCATCTATCAGCGGGCTGGGGAACATGCGCGAGCACTGATGGACACAGTACCAAACCCGATATATTATAGCGCCATCTATCAGCGGGCTGGGGAACATGCGCAAGCACCGACGGACACACTACCAAGCCCGATATATTATAGCGCCATCTATCGACGGGCTGGGGAACATGCGCGAGCACCGACGGACACACTACCAAGCCCGATATATTATAGCGCCATCTATCGGCGGGCTGGGGAACATGCGCGAGCACTGATGGACACACTACCAAGCCCGATATATTATAGCGCCATCTATCAGCGGGCTGGGGAACATGCGCGAGCACTGATGGACACAGTACCAAACCCGATATATTATAGCGCCATCTATCAGCGGGCTGGGGAACATGCGCAAGCACCGACGGACACACTACCAAGCCCGATATATTATAGCGCCATCTATCGACGGGCTGGGGAACATGCGCGAGCACTGATGGACACACTACCAAGCCCGATATATTATAGCGCCATCTATCGGCGGGCTGGGGAACATGCGCGAGCACTGATGGACACACTACCAAGCCCGATATATTATAGCGCCATCTATCGGCGGGCTGGGGAACATGCGCGAGCACTGATGGACACACTACCAAGCCCGATATATTATAGCGCCATCTATCAGCGGGCTGGGGAACATGCGCGAGCACTGATGGACACACTACCAAGCCCGATATATTATAGCGCCATCTATCAGCGGGCTGGGGAACATGCGCGAGAACTGATGGACACACTACCAAGCCCGATATATTATAGCGCCATCTATCAGCGGGCTGGGGAACATGCGCGAGCACTGATGGACACACTACCAAGCCCGATATATTATAGCGCCATCTATCGGCGGGCTGGGGAACATGCGCGAGCACTGATGGACACACTACCAAGCCCGATATATTATAGCGCCATCTATCGGCGGGCTGGGGAACATGCGCGAGCACTGATGGACACACTACCAAGCCCGATATATTATAGCGCCATCTATCGGCGGGCTGGGGAACATGCGCGAGCACTGATGGACACACTACCAAGCCTGATATATTATAGCGCCATCTATCGGCAGGCTGGGGAACATGCGCGAGCACTGATGGACACACTACCAAGCCTGATATATTATAGCGCCATCTATCGGCGGGCTGGGGAACATGCGCGAGCACTGATGGACACACTACCAAGCCTGATATATTATAGCGCCATCTATCGGCGGGCTGGGGAACATGCGCGAGCACTGATGGACACAGTACCAAACCCGATATATTATAGCGCCATCTATCGGCGGGCTGGGGAACATGCGCGAGCACTGATGGACACAGTACCAAACCCGATATATTATAGCGCCATCTATCGGCGGGCTGGGGAACATGCGCGAGCACTGATGGACACACTACCAAGCCCGATATATTATAGCGCCATCTATCGGCGGGCTGGGGAACATGCGCGAGCACTGATGGACACACTACCAAGCCCGATATATTATGGATTAGCAGTGACTGAAATTTGTACATTTTTTTAAAATTTGCAGCAATTTTTGCATCTTTGGTAAGCGTACAACTTTGATGACCCCCCCTACGCTCTGCTTGAACAATGCTCAAGCTTTCCGGATCCACTCAACTCCACCTGATTCAAACCTCCTCTTCCTTTAACCTCTACCCCATGAAGTAGCAATTGCTTACATTTTTTTATGCAAAAGAAAAATATATAAAATGCCCCAGGGGGGGAGGGTCAATGTTATTTAATCCACAAAACCTAGAAATTAACTTCCTCTAACATAAATAAAGCTTAATCCCAGAGTTGCAGAAATGTAATTTTGCTGCATGAAGAGATATAATTTGCCACTCCCCCATAAATAATACAGCTCTGCTGATCATGAGCGACTACAACAAGGATTTGAAAAGCTTCTCCCAGCCGTCATATCAGACGCTCCACTCTACTGCATCAACAGCTAGTGGCTTTGCACGGCTTCCTCACAGAGCAAAAGAAATTGCATAGAGCAATGACAGGAGATTTACAAAATCATGAGCGGTGTAGAACAGGTTAATAGGGCACGGTTATGTACCCTTTCACATAGTACTAAGACTAGGGGTAACTCCATGAAACTAACCTGGAGCAGATGTACAACAGAGGTAAGGCATGTTTTTTTTTTCACTTAATGCTAGATTAAGATGTGAAATTTGTTGCTGGAGGCAGCCCTGGATTTGTCAATAGACACCCATTATGCCTGTGCCTAGAGTCACAAACATGTAAAAAGGCAGCAGGTTGGGTAAGATTTGCTGCTTTCCTGCCATCTGCTGCCCTGTAACAGATCCTTACAGCAAGTTGGGGGCTGGGGGTTTGAAAGCGGCAAAATCCTAAATCTGTCTTTGGCTGGAGGAAGTGGTCAGGACTATTGGATAGCTGGATAAATAAATACATAAATAAAAAAGGTTTGGATAAAATTCTGGAGACCAGGTCCATTAATTTAGTTTAATTTAGCAATTTTTAATAGCATCAAAGTGGGGTAGTAAAAAACTTGTCCAACATCAAATAATTTGACCTGAAGATGGTGTCCTCGGAGTGAGCAACAGGAAAGGACTTTTCCCATTAAGATCTGGCAGGTGGCCAGGATTGGCCCCTGTTGGAGAGGGGATGTTGGACCATTGCTCTGAGCCAGCATGGCTTGTCTTATTTCCTGACATTGCTGATACTGGTGAGCAGGTCGCCAATGGGCAAGCCATAGGGACAAACAAGGGAAAGAGGATGACTGCCTTCCATTAGGGCAGCTGTCAGTCTGGGGAGGAGAAGCAGCTGGGAGCTTTACCCTTAGGTCATTTTCAGGTCTTCTTCCTTCAGCCTTTTCATTCAGGAGGACGTTGCTGGTCATTATCAAAACGTCATTACATTCCTCCTCTCTACTTTAAGTGCAGTTGCCAGGGTTCACTGTTCCACCGCAGCCTTATCCTTTGGTTATGGACAGAGCACCTCACCACAGCGCTTCCCTCTGCTTGGATCTTAGGGTGCCTTTCTGATCCGAATAGTCACCCTCATCACTGTCTTTGCTCTTAAAGGAAGATATCCTGCACTTGATCCAGATCACTGCCTCCCCTATTTTGTGCTTCATGATCCCTTCTAATGGGTTTTGAATTGTAGCTCTCCGTTGGGAAGAAAACCTTTGGAGTAGGACATGCTTTGGAAAGCTAGAAATTGTAGGTTACAGCAGAGACACTGCTTGGCTTTCAATTTGGCCTCCTAAACTGTGCCCTCTATTACACATCTTCCACACTCAACTAGATTTCAGAATTAATTTTTTACCCTTCACTAATGTTCTGGTGTCTCATGATTGCTATTTAACCTATTAGATGCAGAGGGTTTTATTAAACAAACATTTTTCCATATATGTAAGAGAGGAAAAAGTCCTTTTTTGTACAAGACCCATAAAATGGCAAATAAAGACGATAAAACTCTCTAGTCAGCCTATGTCCCCTTCCTGTTGCAATACTGCAGACCCCACTTGGTCTCCAGCTTTACCATTTCCCCTCCACTAAGGATCTGCTGTGCTTATCCCATACTTTCTTGAATTCCAATACTTCATTTGGAGAATGGTTCATGTATCCACTACCCTTTCTATGAAGAAGTATTTCTTTAAAAAACTATTCCTAAGGAGAGTGTTTTTCATCCTATACCTCTGAGTAGGACCATCATCAGGCAAAATGATGCTGTGAGAAATCTTGGAGGAGAGCTCCCTTCATCAAGGTCAACTAGATGGGCCCCTCCAAGCTTTCTATTGGCTTGGAAGGATTCTTGCAAAAATGCATCCTGAACCCAAAATGATGACAGCAGCTGCCACAGGTGCTTATCTACAACAGATTCCTGGAATATATCCTCCAGAAACCTCTGCTCATCTGGCCTTGTTCCTGTGCTGCAGTCCTGCTCCGCATACAAGATTACAGTCCTGCTCCAGGACCCTTGGTCTGACCCAGTATGGCAATTTCTTTTGTTCTTTGTTCCTGCTCCTAAGCCAGTGTTACAGCTGCGTGCCAAGATGCCTCCCAAGCTGGACTAGGTTTTACAGGCCTTAGTTCAACCTTCATCCAGTCATTCAGCCTCTAACATACCATTCATTAGTGACCAGACATACAAGGAGTGTTCTAAGAAAGTCTGAGGACTGGTTGAGGGCTTGGCAGCTAAGCTTCTGTCCGAAAAAGTTCAGAAATCTAACAGAACAGTACGTGATAGGGGTGAAATACTGGATGTGCACTAAGCAGGAGAGGGACCTTGGGATAATCATACCTGACAATCTCAGTGTGGTGGAAGTACACAACATGGCAGTGGTCAGCACCAGAGGAATACTTGGGTGCAGTGGGAGGTTGGAAAACAGAGGCAGAAAGATCTCCCTGCTGATTTGTACAGAGCCATTATCTACAGTATTGTGTCCAGTTCTGGAGGATGCACACAGAATAGAGGCAGTGCACATAAGGGCTACTAAAATAGAGAGGCTACAGCAAAAGCCCTATTCACTGAGTCTTAAGATCCTAAATATGTAGACCCTTAGAGAAGACAAGAAAGAAAGATTGTGATGTAGACCTTTAGATACTTCAGACATAGATAATGCTGCACAACAAGCAAACCTGGTTCAATAAAAAGGAAATATTGAAGCAAGAAGTCATGATAGGAGGCTTAGAGGGAATAGACTCAGGAGTAACATTAAGAACTATTTCTTCATGAAAAGGGTGGTGGATCGATGGAAGGGACTCCCAAGAGAGATGGTGGAGGCAAAAAAAAGGTAACCCAATTCTAGAAGGCCTAGGATAGGTATAAAGGAGCCCTAGCTACAAACAAGGTAAGGGAAAACCAATGATATCATCTGGGGCCTACAGCCCTACCAAAGGAAGCAAACTGGGCACACAAGATGAACAGCACCATCCTTAACTGCCATTATAGTTTCTGTTTTATGATGGAAATGGTCATGTTTACATATTTTATAATGAAAAGGGACAAACAGATCGCACAATATTCTTCTGTTAGGTGCTTACTTGTGTCTTTGCACTTCCTTTCCCAAATGATCAATGTGGAAATGTGGGGATCTGTGTTCAAAAGTATGTGTGTGGCTACGTTTGGGATTTAGCTGGACAAACAATGGGTTCTGAAAATTCTGCCTGCTAAGTCAGGGGCGGAGCAATGTTATCTGGCTAAAGAAGCTGGATAACTGAGAACGGCCTCAGTGCTGTACACGTATCCAGATATATTGTGAATAAAGCCAATTAAGTATCAAGTTAACTGGTCAAGCACAGTACAAAACAAACAAAAGAAAACCAGGCTTTTAAGCCCGACTTCCCACCTCCGAAAAATATCTCAAAAGTCGTTGCAAGCTAACACCCAATCCCCCACAGTTAACATGAAAGAAGTGGGTCTTAACCCAAAACTAGGCCCCCCCTCCATCTAATCGTAACCAGCCCCCCTCCATCTTACCCTGAATCCTTAATTGCACCTCTCCCCCCAATCCCAACCTCAAGTGTGGTAAAGTTTTAATTGCTCCCAGCCACTTCTAGTGTTCCTCTGACAGTAGCACTGAAAGTATACACTGGCCATGTTGTTGGCAGTGCAGGTGGGTGAAGGAGGAGGCTCAATATTGTGGAGGGAGGCTGGCCTGTGGTCGCTCAGGCCTGCTTCTCATTTATTTTGTATTTTGGTGGTGAAGAGTGGCTGGGGTAGGGGGAGGGGATTGCTGGCACAAGCCTGCAGCTCCATTTAAGTATTTGGAGGGGAAAGGTTGGGGGATACAGCATGAAGGCCTGGAAAAATTGTTAGAAAAAAATGAAAGGAGCAGCTACAAAGGTAAAAAGTGTGCAAGAGGTGTGGTCATTGTTAAAAAAAAATAGCATCCCAGAAGCACAGTCCAGATGTATTCCACACATTAAAAAAAGGTGGAAAGGTGGCAAAACGATTACCGGCATGGTTAAAAGGGGAGGTGAAAGAAGCTATTTTAGCCAAAAGATCTTCATTCAAAAATTGGAAGAAGGATATAACAGAAGAAAATAGGATAATGCATAAGCGTTGGCAAGTTAAATGTAAGACATTTATAAGACAGGCTAAGAGAGAATTTGAAAAGAAGTGGACCGTTAGATGATCGAGGGGTTAAAGGGGCACTTAGAGAAGATAAGTCCATCGCGGAAAGATTAAATGATTTCTTTGCTTCAGAGGATGTTGGGGAGGTACCCGTACTGGAGAAGGTTTTCATGGGTAATGATTCAGATGGACTGAACCAAATCACGGTGAACGTACAAGATGTGGTAGGCCTGACTGGCAAACTGAAGAGTAGTAAATCACCTGGACCGGATGGTATACACCCCAGAGTTCTGAAGGAACTAAAAAATGAAATTTCAGACCTATTAGTAAAAATTTGTAACCTTTCATTAAAATCATCCATTGTACCTGAAGATTGGAGGATAGCTAATGTAACCCCAATATTTAAAAAGGGCTCTAGGGGCGATCCAGGAAACTACAGACCGGTTAGCCTGACTTCAGTGCCAGGAAAAATAGTGGAAAGTGTTCTAAACATCAAAATCACAGAACATATAGAAAGACATGGTTTAATGGAACAAAGTCAGCATGGCTTTACCCAGGGCAAGTCTTGCCTCACAAATCTGCTTCACTTTTATGAAGGAGTTAATAAACATGTGGATAAAAGTGAACCGGTAGATGTACTGTACTTGGATTTTCAGAAGGCATTTGACAAAGTTCCTCGTGAGAGGCTTCTAGGAAAAATACAAAGTCATGGGATAGGTGAAGATGTCCTTTCGTGGATTACAAACTGGCTAAAAGACAGGAAACAGAGATTAGGATTAAATGGACAAATTTTCTCAGTGGAGGAGGGTGGGCAGTGGAGTGCCTCAGGGATCTGTATTGGAACTCGTACTTTTCAATATATTTATAAATGATCTGGAAATAAATAAGAGTAGTGAGGTAATCAAATTTACAGATGATACAAAATTGTTCAGAGTAGTTAAATCACAAGTAGATTGTGATAAATTGCAGGAAGACTTTGTGAGACTGGAAAATTGGGCATCGAAATGGCAGATGAAGTTTAATGTGGAAAAGTACAAGGTGATACATATAGGGAAAAATAAACCATGCTGTAGTTACACAATGTTGGGTTCCATATTAGGAGCTACCACCCAAGAAAGAGATCTAGGCATCATAGTGGATAACACAATGAAATCGTCGGTTCAGTGTGCTGCGGCAGTCAAAAAAGCAAACAGAATGTTGGGAATTATTAGAAAGGGAATGGTGAATAAAACGGAAAATGTCATAATGCCTCTGTATCGCTCCATGGTGAGACCGCACCTTGAATATTGTGTACAATTCTGGTCACCGCATCTCAAAAAAAGATATAGTTGCGATGGAGAAGGTACAGAGAAGTTCTACCAAAATGATAAGGGGAATGGAACAGCTCCCCTATGAGGAAAGACTAAAGAGGTTAGGACTTTTCAGCTTGGAGAAGAGAAGGCTGAGAGGGGATATGATAGAGGTGTTTAAAATCAGGAGAGGTCTAGAATGGGTAGATGTGAATCGGTTATTTTTTCTCAGATAATAGAAAGACTAGGGGGCACTTCATGAAGTTAGCATGTGGCACATTTAAAACTAATCTGAGAAAGTTCCTTCACTCAACGCACAATTAAACTCTGGAATTTGTTGCCAGAGGATGTGGTTAGTGCAGTTAATGTAGCTGTGTTTAAGAAAGGATTGAATACGTTCTTGGAGAAGTCCATTACCTGCTATTAAGTTGACTTGGAAAATAGCCACTGCTATTACTAGCTACAGTATCATGGAATAGACTTAGTTTTTGGATACTTGCCAGGTTCTTATGGCCTGGATTGGCCACTGTTGGAAACAGGATGCTGGGCGTGATGGGCCCTTGGTCTGACCCAGTATGGCATGTTAGGGGTTTTTTTTTTCCAGTTACCTGGATATATTCTTATTATAGCTCAGTCTTGTTAAAAATGTATCCAGGTAAACTGACTCTGATAGTTTTAAAGTTAAGTTTAAAACTAAACTGAACATAGTCAGGTATCTGGTTGATATTACCCGGCTATCGCTAGGTGACTATATCAGTTTACTTCAATAAGGGCAAGCAGGAAAGGGCGAAGATCAAAAGGGCTTCAATAAAAGAGTGCCACAAACAAAGGCGGGGCTTAATAACAACAAACCTCATAATGGCAATGAGACTGAAGGCCCGTGTTAATAAAGGCGGTGATGAACATGGGCACCTCTAATGGTTGGTTTGGGGCTGGTCTTGGTGCCGATGCACCCACCTCAGCGCTCTGCCATCACTCTGGCCTCAGCACGCAGTGGTAGTTGTGACGCACTGGCCAACCCAACGAGGCCGTCTCACGTTGCTGGGAGGCTCCTCCATGGAGGGCTTCCCTCCCAGTTCTTGTTCTCAGGTAGCCCGGTGAGGGCCCCCGAAGGAGAGTTGTTTCTTCTGCTGCTTCCCCGCATAACGAGGTCTTCAGTGGCTATAAAGGGGCAGGCTGATTCCAGCTCGCCGTACCTGTTCCTTCCTCCTCCAACTTCAGGGGATTCCCTGGGGGCACCTCAGCTGCATGAGGCCCTGCGTCTAGGCCCGGAGGGAAGCCAGGGCCAACCCATGGTCACTGCCGCACTCCTTCGCTCTGATGCTGCTAAGCAGAACTTTGAGGTAGGACGGAGAGCTTCAGCTCAGTGTAGTACCTAAAAGGAGGGGGGGGGGGGGGGGAGTTAGTAATTTGCCATTATTTACCATTAGAGGCGCCCATATTCATCACCGACTTTATTAGCGCGGCCCTTTAATCTCATCGCCGTTCTTAGTCGCCGCTTTTATTAAGCCGCACCTTTGTACACAGCCCTCTTAATGAAAGCCCTTTCCCTGCTCGCCCTTATCAGAGGATACCAAGCATATCCAGCAGGAGGCTTGTGCCACTTTTCTGAATATGGACCACAAAACATTCAAGCAGAAAACCCTTTCCATAAAATATATACAGAAGAAGCAGAAAAGATGCACAGAAAAATATGTACGATGGCGGTGGGTGGGGGGTCATGTGCTGCCATGAGCAAACGCAGCAGCAGTTCAGAGAGGCTTCTGCTGCTCCTCATTTAAAAAGTATCCTTTTTAATCATTTTGCTTGCCATGATGCATAAGCAGGAAAATAAAACTGAACAAGTAGCTAAATTCCAGCAAACAGAGCGAGAAGTGCAGACTGAGAACCCAGTCAGGCCAAAGGCTCAACCTCCGACAAGAGAGACTGGCGTCCTGCGTCAGTGACATTCTCCGCACATGCTTTCCAAAAAAAGTGATAATCCAATGGTATTACAGCTAGGAGACATGAATTAAAAACCAGAAACTGTGGTGGAAAAAAAGTGGCACATCTGGTCTCATCAGTGAACTTAAGTGCAGGACAGTTTAGCCCACTTGGTCAAAGCAGAATCATGCAGACAAGAGTTAAGAGACCTTCATAACAGCTGTACGACAATAAAACAATTAGAAAGGAAATAACTTTCTTACTGAAAAAAAAAACAAGCAAAGAAAATATCAAAATAATTGTCCTGGCACGGATAGAAGGTTCTTATCCAATAATTTCTTAGGTACATGAGTCCTGAGCATTTTTAGGCTTTCCATCAAAAATAACTGCATTCAAACTGAAAGAGCCCATCGGGTTCTGACATTGGCACCGTTCTCCGAAAGCTGCCCACTGACAATAATTAAAATGGAAGAGTCAGTCTGGGGAGGGCACCTACCATAGGTTTGCGCCAGTGAAGAAAGCAGTTCGGTTACGTAGTAACATGGTAACGGCGGCAGATAGAGACCAAGGGTCCATCCAGTCTGCCCAGCAAGTTGCTTTTGGCAGTAACTGCTGTTCCATGCAGGTTACCCACATGCGTTCTGTTAAGAATAGTAACTGCCAATGAGCTTCTATTTCACAAATACTTTTCATCTCTGAGGATGTTGCGATCCCATTGCCTTGAAGATGAAGAGCTTGAGAGTAGTATTGGACTGATCTTTCCATCTTTAAGTATGAGCCAGGATTTTCAAATGAAGACTTTTGCAAAGACTGAACCTCAAAAGTTTCACTCAGTGCTTCAATCACTAGTTTGGACTCTTGCAATTCAATTTTTTTTTTTTTAGGAAAGTCGGCAAATGCACTCAGAGCATTACAGCAAATGCAGCTGCTTGTGTCCTTTCCAGTCAGTGCGGGAGGTCACACATTACACTAACATTATACCATCTGCACTGGCTCCCAATCGAATGGAGGATTAAACATAAGGTGGTGATGATACATAAAATGCTTGTGGAGAATGCGTTCTCTTGGATGAATGCAATGCTGCGCATCTATAAACCCCCAGCAGATCCCTGAGGTCCTCACAGAGTGGCTTGCTTGATGCGCCATCTTTACGGCATGCATGTCATGAGACGCGGGAGAGGGCCTGGTCTTGTGGAAGTCTTTGCCTGCAAGTCTCCAGTTGACGGCACGTAAGAAGATCTTTAAAAGCCTACTCCAAACTTTTGTTCCACCATGCTTTTACACGAATGACAATCAATCACCCAGGAAGGTTTTCCTGAAGGAAATTAGTACTCAGCAAGTAGATATGGGCTGAGCTCTGGTTGTTTATGTTTACATACCCACTTTATGAATGTTTTATGTTAGCTGCTTTCAGCTGCAGATATCTGCAGGATAGAAATGTCTTAAAGAAACTCAGGGCGAGAAGTGTGGCAGGAGTCCAGTAGCTCATCTGCTTTAGTAGCAGTACCAGACAAATCCACGATGGTATTTTCATTAAGGCTGGGGGAAGAAAGCACATGATGTACTCACAGCCCAAAAGAATCCAAAATGCACAAAAACATTAAAAATAATCTTTACAATGAAACGTACACAACACAGCCAAGCAAAATGAAAAGAATGGACTTTACCATATTCTTTTCATTCTACCAGCAACTGTAATTGTCAATGTGGGGGAAAAAAAAAATCAGGAAAAAATGGGGAGAACAGAAAAAAAAAATAAAGCCAATAGGTCACAAAAGTCAACTTTCTTCACATTGACGAAGACTTCCTAGTCATCATGGTGAATTTTGCTGAGCAGATGCCAGAATTAAGGATGTGTCTGTGCAGCCACATAATTGTAGATCTGCCCAAAATTATCGACAGCAAGGGAAGTCATGGACCATCATAGATCTCATGCTCCCAAATTTTTCTTATGCAGGGAAGGAAGGACCAAGTCCCTTAAGAGTTTTTTCTGGCCTTCCTTGTTGCGGTCCCGGGTCGCTACCTTATTTTTTATCCGGGAGGCCGTGCTGAGTCGCGGCGAGTTCGGGCCTGCTAGGCCGCGCTGCGGCGGCATCTCCATGAGGGAGATGTCGCCGAGATCTTGGTTTGGTCCCGCCCCCCTCGGACGCATGCACGAGAGGATTTGAATGGCTCAGCACCTGGAGGCAATGGACAGTTCCTTTGCTGACATCAGACGCCGGCAAGCTACTTAAGCCGGCGTGTGGTCTGTTTAGAATTGCTTTGCAAGAAGTTTTTCTTCAGGAGAGTTTCCTGATCCTGTGACTCCTGATCCTGTGACTCCTGATTCTTCTGATCCTGTTCCAGTCCACGGTATATGTTTTGGATTCCTTTGTTGATTTCCTGGCTTTTGACTTCGGCATCTCTTCGTTTCTCCTGTTTGCTGCCTGCCTCGACTTTTGGATCGTTTTCTCATCACTTCGCTCCTTCGACACCTAAGTCCCAGCTGTCCAGGTCCTTATGGGCTCCTCCCAGGGGGGGAACTTGGGCTTCCAGGGCAAAGACTTCATCTTCGTTACTCCCGCCTAAGTCCCAGCGGTCCGGGTACTCAAGGGCTCCTCTCAGGGGTACAGCGGACTTCCAGAGTGAAGCTTCTGCACAGCATTCAGTCTGCCAGCCGCCAACCCGGCCTTCTCTTCAGTGGAATCCAACTACTCTTCTCCACAAGGTCGGTCCCAAGGGTCCACATTCCTGGATACAACATTCCTCTGCAAGAGTCCTGTAAGAAAAACACATGCCAGCACTGAAAGTGCTGTTCAAAATAAAATCTTTTACTGGTGAAGCTTGCTTGCAGATGAAAACACAGAAGGTATACTTGTGTGAGGTGCAGTCAGTGCATGAAAATAAAATTCCAAGAAGCCACAGTCTCGGGCAGTAGCACACCCTGACAATATTTTTTGAATGTTGACTGAATTTAAATACGAAAACATTTATAGGCCACTGACACATTGTTGTAGGCAGCTTACAAATTAAAGCATTCATCCTTACAATAAAACATAAATGAAACAATTTAACAGAATAATACTCTGCTACAACATGCATTTATAACATTTGTGCTTGCTACATTGATTCTTTATCACAATCAGTGCTTCAATTGTATCTTCAATTTAGTGCGGCAGATCTGTATACACAAGAAAACATCACACGTTGGGTTATGCCTCGTCAATAGGTGCTCTGAAGGCCTATCCTGGACTCCAGTGAGTTAGGACTGGATGCTCCTCTGTGGACAAGGCCAAGGTAAGCTTCCGCAGTGGCTTTCCTCAGATAGCAACTCTGAATTTCCCCAAGCCTGCCAATCCTCCTTACAGCTCCAGCCAGGAAACTCAATGCCTCACTCGACTGAAGCAATCTCCTTGGACAGCTGAGAAGTAGGGAAATACCTCTCTCTCTCTTCCTTGAGACCACTTCCAGTTCTTCATCAAGTCTCAGTGGTCCCCTAGGGCTCCTGGATAGAAAAACAAATTCTCAAGTCCTGAGGGGCCCAGGCATCTTCCTAGCACAGGAGGCAGGCAGTCCTCTCTCTTGGGAGAGGCCACGCCTGGGAACCTTGCTCATTGAGAGACCTGATGAAGAAGAAACCCTGAACCACAAGGTACAGGAGGAGTTTTGTTAAACTGCTGACTCCTCGCACCGAGGAGCGCCAGTCCTATTCATCACGCCTTCTTTACTCTAACCTCACGCTGAGGGCTACTAGCCAAGAACAGTTTTGTGATCCTCCCCCTTATATAATTGTCATCAATTTGTATAGCAGGACTAAGCATATGCAGTGATGACCAGAGAGCTCACAGTCTAGTCAAGACAGACAAACTATGGAGAGAGTCTATATAACAAAATGAGCAAAGAGGGCGCGTGGATGAGAGATGGCATGGGTGGGACTTAAAAGTCAGATGAATGAAAGGATTTTTTTTTTTATATATATAAAATATCTTCAACAATTCATGTTGAGTGTTCTACAACAAAAAACACAGCGAGGTCCATGTAGAAAAAATTTGTTTGGCTATGTTTCAGACTTAACAGGACAAATCATGGTATATTCAACCCCTGCCTTGCTCACCACCTCAGACATATTCAGTTTAGATGGGTAAAAACTTAGCTGGATAAATCAGAGGTGTTCCAGGAGAGTTCTAGGCTGGGGCTAAGTGATCCGGATAACTTTAGTCATGTCAAAATGCTGTCCTAACTTATCCGGATAAATGTGCCCAGATAACGTAGGATCTATCTGAGTATATTCAGTTGTGCAGTTTGCTGTTGAATATCTGGTTTAAGTTACTGGGTAAGCTTATCCTGTTGCTGCATAGGGACCTCAGATTTTGATTTCTCAAATTTCTACTCCAGTTTAAAAAAAAAATAGTCACTCATGATTTATCAATGAAAACATAGTGGGCCGGATTTTAAAAGGTGCGCATGTTATAAAATCCAGGGTCGGCGCATGCAAGGGGGTGCACAATCGTGCAACTTGCATGCGCCGAGCTGCGCGGCCTTCTTCCATTCCCTCAGCGCCCCCCATCTTCCCCTCCCTAACCCCCGCTTACCTTTGTCCTATAAGTTGCACCTGCCTCCGGGCAGGCATAGATTACATGTGCGGACCAATGGCCGCTGTGCCTGGAAGCTCTGGCCCCCACCCCGCCCCCTTTTCAAAGCCCCGGGACATACACGCGTCCCCGAGCCTATGCAAAATAGGCGCGAGTAGGAGCGGGTTTTCGGGGTGGCGCGTGCAACCCTTTGAAAATCTGGAACTGTACAGATATCAGATAGTGTGGCTGAAAGGGCAGATCCCCGAGGCACTCCGGTTGTCAATGTGCACCAGTCGGATGCACCATCTGCAGTCCTGGCATGCTGGGACCGGGTCCGCAAGAAAAGACCAAGACTCTTCTAGACCTAGATCCCACATTCCCACAGTGGCTGTACCTGAATCCCATGGTCAAGGGTGTCAAGAGCCGTGGAAATGTCCAAGAAATCCAGGATGAAGCTTTGACCACTGACAAAACCTCTCCTGAGTACATCAAGACCTGATAACAAAAAAGAGTTCCCGTGCATAGGCTCTTACGAAAGCCAAACTGATACTGACCTAGGACCTCGTTCTCTTGAACAAAAACGGCCAACTGTTTCAAAACAATTGATTCAATAATCTTGGATAAAAGAAAAAAAAAAAAAAAAAAAAGTTAAGGAGGAAACTTTTTTTTTAATGAAATTGCTGAGCGCTCTGCACGGGTCGTTTCCTTATTTCACAATTTGCACGTTTTTCTAAGAGTGCCTGCAAGTATCCTGCGAGTGTGCCACTCGGGGCTCTGTTTAGGAGGCACTGTTCAAAGTGCCCCAGTGCTGTTGCAAAGCCTGGGAGCGCTTTTAACCCGCGGAGTTTGCAGCCACTTCCAAAGCAGGAGTACGCACACGCCCTTCCGTTTCAAAAGCACCACGGGTCGAAGCGTCCGCACTCACTGGCACCTGCTTCTTCTCCAGATACTTTTCCCATGGAAAGCCACGCACATGGACTTGAAAAAATGTGATCCAGGCGTGTTATTTTGCTCCCCCCGGAATGCCTCTTAATTCATTTCAAGGTGCACGGCGGAGCCCCGCCTGTACCGCTGGCTGTGAAGGATGGGCAGTTTCCACCCAAGTAAATGGCCCTCTTACATTTATTTATTTATATCGACTTTTCATGCAAGTATATCAAATCGGTTTACAGTAGTTAGCAAATAATTTTAAATGATTAATTGCATTTCCAAAGAAGAAAGAAATACAATATTTCATAATATAATTAATATAGCAAACTAAATAGTATGCTAAATAATCAAAATTTAAACACTTACGGGCCGATTCAGTAAAGTCCACGGGAGAGCGGGCAAATGCCCGCTCTCCGTGCGCGCGATTCAGTATGCTAATTAGGCCCGGCGGTAAAACCAGGTAAAAGGAGGTGCTAGGGACACTAGCGCGTCCTTAGCGCCTCCTTTTGGACCGGAGCGGCGGCTGTCAGTGGGTTTGACAGCTGATGCTCAATTTTGCCGGCGTCGGTTTTCGAGCCCGCTGACAGCCACGGGCTTGGAAACCGGACGCCGGCAAAATTGAGCGTCTGGTTTTCGACCCGACAGCCGCGGGCTGACTTCAAATTTTTTTTATTTTTTTTTTTACTTTTGGAAAGTTTTGGGACCTCCGACTTAATATCGCCATGATATTAAGTCGGAGGGTGCACAGAAAAGCATTTTTTACTGCTTTTCTGTGCACTTTCCCGGTGCCCGAAGAAATTAGTAATTTCTGAAAGCAAAATGTGTGGCTTGGCTGCACATTTTGTTTTCTGAATCACGCGGGGAATACCTAATAGGGCCATCAACATGCATTTGCATGTTGCGGGCACTATTAGGTTCGGGGGATTGGACGCACGTTTTTGGCCCCTTACTGAATAAGGAGTAAGGGAAAACGCGCGTCCAATGGTGGTTAACAGTGCGCTCCGTCCTGTTAAAGAGATAGTAAAGTTAGGGTAGAGATAGTATAATAAAAATAAAAATATACATTACATTGGTATTAAATCAGAAGTGTAAGATAATTATGCTAACAGCTCTTGGTAGGCTTGTTTAAAAAGCCAAGTTTTAATCCCCTTTTTAAATAATTTGATGTCAGTTTCTAGTCGTAATTCCTGCGGAATGGAGTTCCATAGAAGGGGTCCAGCAATAGAGATAGATCTTTCTCTTACATTATTTAGGTGGGCAATTTTGGGGGAAGGAATTGGCAGCATCCCTGTTCCAGTTGATCTGGTGATTCTTGAGGGGTTGTGGAAGTGAAGTAAAGAGGTTAGCCATTCAATTTTTTCATCGTAGAGGGTTTTGTGTATTAGTGATAAGATTTTATGCTGGGCCCTGTATTTGAGCGGCAGCCAATGAAGTTTTTTTTAATATTGGGGTGATATGTTCGGATCTTCTAGTACCTGTCAGGAGTCTAGCTGCAGAGTTCTGCAGAAGTTGCAATGGTCTTGTGACATTTGCGGGAAGGCCTAAGAATAGTGAGTTACAGTAGTCTAATCTTGCTAAGACAAGTGCCTGTAAGACAGTTCTAAAGTCTTTAGGGAATAGGAGGGGTTTTAATCTCTTGAGTATGTTTAATTTGAAGTAGCCATCGCTTATGATTTTTTTAACGCAGGATTTCATGGAGAATTCGCAATCTACAAGAATCCCTAGATCTCGTACTTCTAGGGAAATGGGGTAGTTTTTGGCCGCTTCTTGAATTTCAAGCTCTTTTGTCTTGCTTAATTTAGGTGAGATGTATGGGATTTCAGTTTTTTTAGTATTTGGGGAAAGATTCATTTGGGTTAATACCTTTTCAATGGTGGATTGGTATATGTCCCAGAGCTTTAAAGTTTGGTCAATGGACTTTTGGATCGGTATTAAAATTTGAACATCATCGGCATAGATAAAGTGTGTTAGATCAAGGCCTGATAGAATTTTGCATAAAGGGAGCATACAGATATTAAATAGTATAGAGGATAGAGAGGATCCTTGGGGCACTCCAAAGCTGAGATCGATAGGATGTGACTCTTTATCATCTGAAGGCTTATGCTGGGGGGGGGGGGTTTGATATTTCCTGTGTATTATTTGTACTATGGTAACTTCCTGTATACAGATCACCCCCTGCTACTGAATACTATGGCAGCGTTGATTGTGATAAAGCTTTGATTGAAGTCACGATTTAAGGGGGTTTATTGTTAAGGAGTAAAAAAAATAAATAAGCGTTAGCTACACAATAGGCGTGTTAATTATCTTAAAGTCACGCAGCGTAATAATCGCTCTATTCACGCCAACAGCTCATTCATTTTTCACGTCTTCTTTCAGCCCCCTTCATTCTCAGCTTGATAGATGGGACTATTATAAAATTTACAGCTGGCCCTAGGCTAATATGACTGCTAAGCTGGATATTATCTCGTTAAATGGATGTGGTAGTTCTTCACCTGTGAAAAGAGCTAGGATACCGAAGTCACACACACACAAAAAAAAAAAAGGCTCACGTAGCATTTCTACAAGAAGTGTGGCTTATCTGAGACAGAGCCCTACACGTTACACGCAAACTGGGCGGGTCACATTTACTCTGCATCTTGCAACTCTGAGCCTGGGAGTTACACTACTACTCCTAAGTCCCTTCCTACGGCACCGTGATTTCAATCATTCTTGGATGCAGAGCGTTGCTTTGTTGCTCTGCAATGCCCTGCCAGGCTCTGATTACGGCGTAGACACAACAGGCAGGGCTTACAGCCAGCTCTAATTACAGAAACGCCTATCAAACATCACGTGGATCCCTGTCCTACACTATGCAGGAGAAACAAAAACATTCAAGAAGGTTTTCTTACCGGGCGAGCGAGATTCATAGCGACCCAGCTCGGGGAATGAGGCATTCATTGTGCCCCCAGAGCCTCTTTGCTAGCCAGGGCTTTACAGGTGTGCTTTTGGGCCAATGAGACTTCACTAGACGTGCCCCACCCCCTAATACCTGGAGGATAAAAATAATGCCAGCTTTCCACAGACAGCAAGGCTCTCCCCTGCAGAGTCAACAGCCAGTGGCGCAAGCCGGCTGGGTCTCACGTGACCTTCTTGTATTTGGACCAAAGCTTGGAATAATGAATGGGTAGTTTTTGTGTTACATTTAATGTTAACAGAAGGTGGAGAGATTGCTATTGTTTCAATACCTATAGCTTAAAGGTTTTCTCACTAGGGGGACTATTAGAAAGTCTTGTAGTAGGGATTTGACTGTTTTTGAACAATTAGCACTTATCCCCTTTCAAAGTAAGGGTCTCATAGCAAAAATTATAGAGATTTCTATTACTGAAGGAGGGGGATGGGCTTAAAAAGATAAAGAGGAAACGGGAAGGCATTGTGGGGGAAGAAGTAGCCGACTTAAGGTGGGGAAAAGCTTTCTGTCGAATTAAAATGGTTAATTCTGTGTCACCATACAGGAAAATGGATATACATTCTGTGCCAGTGGTATCATACTCCTGATAAATTAAAAAAGATGGGTTTAATGAATCATGATAATTGTTGGTGTGACTGTTGAGCAAAAGGCACCTTCTTACATATTTGGTAGGCTTGTCCCAAAATATAAATAAATTGATCTGAAATTCCCTCTTAGATATAGCAGATCCAATTTGCCCTTGGATCTGCTAGTTATATTATTGGGGAAAACCACAGGGGGATTTTCCTCCTGTTAGAAAGGGAGGTAATTGTTTGGCTCATCACCTTTTAGCTGCAGCCAGGCAAAACATAACCTCTCAATGGCGATCTGCTTTCACACCCTCATAAGAACATGCCATACTGGGTCAGACCAAGGGTCCATCAAGCCCAGCATCCTGTTTCCAACAGAGGCCAAACCAGGCCATAAGAACCTGACAAGTACCCAAACACTAAGTCTATTCCATGTTACCATTGCTAATGGCAGTGGCTATTCTCTAAGTAAACTTAATAGCAGGTAATGGACTTCTCCTCCAAGAACTTATCCAATCCTTTTTTAAACACAGCTACACTAACTGCTCTAACCACCTCCTCTGGCAACAAATTCCAGAGTTTAATTGTGCGTTGAGTGAAAAAGAACTTTCTCCGATTAGTTTTAAATGTGCCCCATGCTAACTTCATGGAATGCCCCCCTAGTCTTTCTATTATCCGAAAGTGTAAATAACCGATTCACATCTACCCGTTCTAGACCTCTCATGATTTTAAACACCTCTATCATATCCCCCCTCAGCCGTCTCTTCTCCAAGCTGAAAAGTCCTACCTCTTTAGTCTTTCCTCATAGAGAAGCTGTTCCATTCCCTTTATCATTTTAGTCGCCCTTCTCTGTACCTTTTCCATCACAATTATATCGTTTTTGAGATGCGGCGACCAGAATTGTACACAGCATTGAAGGTGCGGTCTCACCATGGAGCGATATAGACAGAGGTATTATGACATTTTCCGTTTTATTCACCATTCCCTTTCTAATAATTCCCAACATTCTGTTTGCTTTTTTGACTGCCGCAGCACACTGAACCGACGATTTCAATGTGTTATTCACTATGACACCTAGATCTCTTTCTTGGGTGGTAGCTCCTAATATGGAACCCAACATTGTGTAATTATAGCATGGGTTATTTTTCCCTATATGCATCACCTTGCACTTGTCCACATTAAATTTCATCTGCTATTTCGATGCCCAATTTTCCAGTCTCACAAGGGTCTCCTGCAAATTATCACAATCCGCTTGATATTTAACTACTCTGAATAATTTTGTATTATCTGCAAATTTGATTTCCTCACTTGTCGTATTTCTTTCCCTGGCTCTGTGTCTCCAGCTGATCTGGAGTATTCATATGACGGAACTCATCACTGTATGTACCAAACATTTGGGAGCCATTTCGCTCTAAAGTAACGCTTCTTTTCTTATCAATAGTTTAGCTGAGGGTATGCATATTTGGCGATGTATTCACTTATAAATTCATTGAGTGTAACAATATGTATTATGGGGCGGGTGTCCTGTTATTGTTGTGGATTTGTTAGCAAACTATTTACTTTGTAATTATATCCAGGTTATGTATGGGCATAGATGAAATAAAATGTTCTTTTTGCTGTTCTTCATGATCAGCAATGATCATTTTTGTAGTGTATAACTTATACTGTTCTTTCAGCTGGATTCTAATGCATTTATTCAATAAGAATTTGTAAAAAATAGAATCTAAATAGTTTAGTAAATATAGGTCAGAATACATTTTTTCCTTTTTTTTCACAATGCTTTCTCTTTACTGCGTTTCTATCTTTCACATTGTGTGTAACTGGAATATTTGTCTAAATCCCATTATTGACAGATCTCCTGGCTCTCTCTCTCTTACACTGCTATCCGCAGTAGTTTACGGAAATAACTAAAATGATGCTCTGTTTAAAGACATCTGGGAAGAAATGCAGCTTGTACTACACTATTTTCCCCAAGACCCAATTCCTATAGCAGGATTGCTTTCCTCAAATTGCCAGCATGATTGATTCTTGTGATATTCTAACATCATGTCACATACAGTATTAGACCATCAATCTATCTCACTAGTACCAGAGCTAGTTCTCTCAACCTAGCTTGATGGACTCTCTACCTGGGTAACATCAAGCTAGGTTGAGAGAACATTGCCCAAATCTCATCTTGGAGTGAGTTTCCTCACTCCGAAGGCCATCAAATCTTCACAAGAGACCACTGTTCTGTTCGTAGGTGTCACGTAGAATGTCAAAGTGGCCCCTAACCCCCTATACTCTTACCTAATCCCCATCTCGAGTTACTTGGTAGGCCTACCATAGGGATACAAATACCTACCTATGGGCCATGACATTATGGCCAGTCTCTCTCTCCCCCCCCCCCCCCCCCATTAACAATGGTCCCCCAGTGGTTGAATGCAGGAAATACAACAGGTTGGCACTTATCGCAGAATCTGAAAAGGGTATCACAATTTGCACTAACTTAGCTCTTCACACAGGTAATTAGTGCAAATTGCAATAAATGCTATATTAGCATAAAACACACCCCTTTTGCTATCGCATGCAGTACTTACTGCATTTTGATAAATCCAGGCCTTAGCCAACTGCTATCTACCATATTAACCAACTCAACTTTGCTCATGACGGCAGAAGCTCTTGTGGGTTCCCTCACCAACTGACCTACAATTACAGCTAACGCGAAAGACAGCCTCATCGCTGTGGAACACCTTGCCAGTTTCTTTAAGGAAAGAAGTTAGCTATTTGAAAGTTTGGAAAGGTTTTAAGACTTCCCTTTTGACTCATGCTTATGGAGAAGTCCTGCTACTATATTTTGTTCTTGGTTTTATTTGGTCTTAAGGAACAACTTTTAACATATATGTTTTAAGTTTTGCACTATTGTTTTTTAATCGGGTTATACTGTATTTACTGAATGTGCTGTATTTGCGACTGTTTAACACTGGCTTGATAATGTATATTGATTAGCGGCATATGAAGTTGAATAAATAACAGTGCATGCCCTACATGTAACTCAGGCAGGAGAAAAGGTGGAGCAGGAGCTCACATCAGTCATGGGCCTTTCACTTGTGCTAAACCCCATTTTGTGTTTGTTACGATGTTGGGGGTGCAGGGTCCTTACCTTGCAGGTCAAACAAAGCTGGTGGCCAGGGGTGGCTTGTGGCAAGATTAACCATCACAGCCTTCTGCAAGCGTACACTACAATCTGAATTTTGGAAAGAAAGGTTTGGCCTTGCTTTGGGAGGAGACCTGAAATCTCCATTGGAGAATGGCACAGAAAAGCAATATAACTCCTTTACTGAGGACTGATAAGGAACTGCTTCTGGTCAGGCAATTATTTTATTTACAGCAGACATACTGTCAAATTTTGTCTTTTGCCCCTGCAGTTTCCTCCTTTTTTTTTTTTTGTGGGATTCTCAGCTCGATCTGAACCGCCTTCTATTGGTGCTGGTGCCAAGAAACCTAATTCACAACTATCCAGGGGTTCTCCCCCCCCCCCCATGTTTTTTTTTAATCCCCCCATCCAACTCAACCCAACTATTGCAGTGATGGTCCTTGGCCAGGGGACCACAAATCATGGCTCCTTCCAGAACACTGGATAACATGGACCCTGAGCTTGCCCCCTAGGTGCTGCCATTGAGCAACACTGAAACTTCATCCACCCCAGCGGCTGCAAACGCTGCCCCCACAGAAATAATTTCAAAGCTCAACGACTGCTTTCTGAGATGCTGAGGGGAAGACATTATGTGCAACGTGTGCCTTTAAAAAGTGACCCCCTCCCCCCCCCCATATCTACAATAGGGAATTATAAGAATGCCTGCTTGGAAGAGCTCGCAATCTTATTAAGTTCCATATGTTGACATCCTGCAGCCCAGCGTGGAGCCACTTAGCAGTCTGCAATGCACCTGATGCTCTCTCCGCTCCTTCCTCTGATCTCTGCTGGCCACAGCTGATACTGGAGACAGTCCAAGGTTCAACCTTGTCTTGAGGAGCAGAATACTGTCACTGAGCCACCGCAGTGGCCCACAAGCCTTATTCAGAAGAATGAACAGTTCATAAGCTCCAAACTAAATAGTCCCTGTGTTAATAACAAATAAAAGCAGCAGAGCTGAAGTAATAACTCACTACTGTGAGGTTTTCCACAAAATTTGGGTCACATTTTTAGAAAGCTACAAACCACATTCACCCTCTTCCAGCTCAGACATCCTTAACAAACAAGCTAATTTAAATAGTGCGTGCTTGATTAATTGCTTCTTATTCTAAGGTCCAATTGTTCTTTCCTGAAATTACTGGTACATTAGTTGCAATTAACATCATGGACATCTGATTCAACAAAGGGACCGATTCATGACCGCAGCAAATAGGGTATTGTTACTGGCAAAAACCTGCTATGATTTGGTTAGTAACACTAGGGGTAGAGACCAAAGGGACTTGATTGGTTTCAGAAAGCAGCTTTGCAAAAAAAAAAAAAAAGGGTTTTGCTGTTCCAGAAAAATGAGACAATCTCCGAGTCAGCAACTGAAACACTGTTCTAATCCCAGCCTTAGAAGATGAAATGTACTTTTGTGATTGTACACAAAGGACACAAGTCTAAAAGTATTCCTGACTAGGAAAAAAGAGAGAATTTTTGTTTGACATAGTCAAATATACACATTGCATCCTAAAGTGCATTTTAATCACCCTGCACAGCCATTGCAGAGGTGAAAACTACAGAGCATTTAAGCAGCCACACAATCTGTCAAGATGAGGTGAGCGAAACAAAAGCTATGGAAAGCAAGATGAGATGTTAAACACAGAGGAACAGATTACGTGATTTGCCTAAGCCTATAGCTGCAGGTGCCAGTTTCATTTGCTGGTCCCAGCCCAGTCAGAACCAGAGCTGGAGCCTTCAGTTGCTGCAATTGCCTTGAAATTTTATTTATTTATTTTTTTTACTTACTTAATATCCCCTCCCACTTCATTTAGCCAGCCATTGCCATGACAGTCCTCAGCCAGGGGCCGCCCCCCACGAGCTCCTTCTGGACACCTGCAATCATGGGCCCTACTTCCATCCACTCAGTGTCACCACTGAACAATGACTGTGACTGTTCGCCCGCCAGAGCTGCAAATGCTAATTCTGCACCACCCTCATCCCCAGCCCCCCCCCCCTGGTGAGAGGAAAACCCGAGTTGGGAATCTTAAATCCGGACCCTCTGCATAGCAGAAAGCAGCACAGCCCTGAGTCACTGGGTTGGCCCTCTGCTATCAGCCCTTAGGATAACTGAATATGCAGGCAGCTCTGAGAGAGCTGGAGCATAAGATTTACTGATGTAACACCCTCTTCCTCCCCCCCCCCCCATTTAAAAGGGGCTGATGAGCATGGAACAACTCAGTAAAGTGTCTTGGAAAATGCACGGATCTGTGCTGTGGGGGGGAAGGGATTGACCAAGCAGGCCCAGAGGATGACTCTCTGAGCACAATAAGTCTATGCTAAGTGTTGTGTTCTAAACAAAATAGAGTTTACTCATATTTGTAATTTATTTATTTATTTGTATACCATCAATCTGGTAAACAATCTGGCGGTTCTAAAATTTAGCCAGTACATAAAATAGAAACAATCCAACATACAAAATTAGAAACAATATTTATCGAAGAATAATCTCAGCCAGACCCAAAAGAGAAAAGATAAATAAATCTTCAAACCACTTGAGTACTAAGGCAGGACTTGAGGGATACCTCCTGGTCCTCCTAATTCCTCTTTTCCCCACACAAAAAGAAAGGTAGCTTTCTCCTTGATGGTTGGACCCAGCTCCATAGCAAGACCTTCCCTTCTTCCTTCACCCTTAGAATCAGGATCCCCACCAAATCCTCTTCTGTCTTTGGCTGAAAAAGAGAGGAAAACAGTCCCCTTCCTTCCCAGAGCCCAGTGAAAGCCATGACCTGTGGCTGCCTCTCACCATCTCCCTCCCACACTGAACAGAGCTCTCATCAAACACCCCGGAGTCACAATTTCTAGACCTCTGAACTGATCCTGTCACTCTCAGACGACTGCTCCTCCCTTGGAACCTCTTATCCTTAGGGATTTTCTTCACTGTAAAATACAGCGGGGCCTAGTCAGCACGACATTTAAGTAAATCACCAACCAGAAAATATCCAAATTGCTTTCACTGCTTAAATATATCTGTTCAGATCCTTATTCCAAGAAAGCCCAATTCAAAATCTTTCTGCCAGAGTGTGCTGACACGGAGGCGCTTTATGTGGTGAAAAAGTCCAACTAAGCTTGTGGTGTGTGCTGGCAGATAAAACGGGAGGCCTGGCCCGAGTCTCAGGTTTTCAAACACAGTAATTGCTGTGACCAGAGGACTTAGTCCAAGAGTTGATTCACTGAGATAAACAGTCCCTACAGTAAGACCTAAGTACCATATGCTGATTCAGATTGTTACCATGATTATAAGACTTTATGGCCAGCCTGGGCACATTCACAGAGTGGCAGACATTTAATCGGATAGCCACCAACCCAAAGGAGGGAAAACAGCCCCTGCTTTGCATTACACAGCTAAGACATCCAATTCAATGTCAACAGGAACTTTGCCAGCATTAGAGTATCACCGGTTCTCTGCTTGCGGGTAGATCATTGCCAAGGGCCAGCCCAACGGCTCTGCGTTCGTTATACGTGCTGCCAGACAGGGGGGGGGGGGACTTGGGTTTCACTCCCAGACTAACTCCTGCTGCTTGGGCCAGCACCGGTTTGGGAGCACTTGATTGTTGCATAAGAGATACTTGCATGGTTTCTTAAGGTTACACCTGTGCCAGGCTCTGAAAGGACCGTGGTCTGTATCCCTCCGCTTTTGTGACGCCTCAGGAATGAAGGGGGGAGGGGTGGTTACTAAGGGGGAAAAATACCAGCTGTTGCAAAGGGAGGGCTCAGAATGCCTTCAGCTTCAGAATCCTTCCCTGCATCACAAAAAAAAAACAAAAAACGCAGCAAGATTAAAGCAGGTTCTACAGCTCATCAGGAATCAACTGTTTCTCTTGCTTTCTCCCCTAAAAATTAAATCCTTATCAGGACCTCACAAACAGTGCTAAAACAACTTGTGTCTTACTAGAGCTTAGTCTCTTTTGATATTTTTAGCCTGAAATCTGATGAGATGCCAGTAAATGACGTGTGAAGATGATCCCAGCTCTCCCCTCCGTGGCTGACTTTTTGTGACATGGGTCAGCTCGCTTTCTCCCTCTGTGCAACAGCAATGCTGACACTAGAAAGAATATACTTCCTTCGACCCTTTAAAGCAAGGGTGGGCGACGTTGGTTCTGGAGAGCCACCAATCAGTTGGGTGTTCAGGATATCCCTGATGAATGTGCATGAGAGACATTTCCATGCACACGGCCTCATTTGAATGCAAATCTATTTCATCCATATTCATTAGGGTTATCCTGGAAACCTTGACTGATTGAAGGCCCTCAAGGACCAGAATTGCTCACTTCTGCTTTAACCTTGATTATGCAATCCAGGTAACAGAATAGCGTTGCCAAGCCACACAATCCACTCAGGTTGGCTGCATGCATGTGTCTGAAGCATCAAGCCATAAAGCAGGTAGATTCTTGTCAGGTTTTCAGGATATTCACAATGAATCTGAGGATCAATGTACAAGCACTAGAGACCCAGTATTGGCAAATTTATCTTATGCGTGTTCATGGTAAGTAGCCTGATAACCTGAATTGCTGTGGAGGTCACCAGGACGGGTTTGGTAAGTCCCGGGTTAGTGAAAGGTTTCTGTGGTAACTTGGCGATAGTGACTCGGGAAACAGCCAGAAGGAATTAGGAGGCAGACTCTGGCTGTTTCCTTTATATGCAATTTATGTACGGTGAAAGAAAAGTCAAACAAACAAATGCAGCTCACCTTAAGTTCAGGTAGCACACAGACTTCACACATAGCAGGTCTTTGCATAGAATGGGTTCCTGTCTGCTCCCCGGGGCCTGTTTAACCCTTCTAGGCCCTGAGTTCTTATGTTCTGGTGAGGAGCTCCTCCCTTCACCTAGGATTCCTTGTGGGTCTGGATCTTAAGGAAGACCAGGAGAGACAGCTGTGCCCGGTCCCTTAAGGTGGTCTGAGGGAGTTTCCTATAGACTCCCTCACAGCAGCATATCATTTCCAAGATACTATTCATTAAAAAATGCTGAAGGCAAATACCTTCTCAGGAAGCCAGTTCCGAGGCAGAGGGGAGGCTCAGAGACATTCTCACCATGAAACAATCAGAAGGAAATAAAGGGGATCTTAAGATTTTAATTGCAAAAGTATCAACACTTTCTCGTATTTCAAGAATTTGTTTTAAGTGTCTCCAAATCTTTCTCTGAATAACAAAGGGCATCTATGCACATCTTTGTTCCCCTCACAATGAGAATTATTATAGCTTCACAGTCTAAAAGTCTTTGAATTTCAATCACGGTATTTTGGTATGCCCCTGCATCTTGACAGAATTTTTTTCCTGAATTGCTACCAATAATTCCAAAAGGGTAGGTCATTTGTTTATTTATTTATTTATTTATTTATTTGAAAAGGACTTGTTGCCTGCACCCTCCAAAGTTCGGGGCAGGTTACAGTTAATATATTCACAATAAAATCAGAATAAATATAAATATATATATATATAACAGAAGGAATCAGAACAAAGACATATGCTTATAAAGCACCAGAGCCTGTACATAGCCTAGATAGTAATCTTGCCTCTTGCTGTGAAATGGTATCGGTACGCTGCCTGGTAGGCTCCGCTTTTGCGTCATTTTAGCTGGAGATGCAGGCGACGATTTCTATGGCAAGGAAAGTATGTGGAAGACGGTCTCCAGGTGGTGGGAGCCTCCAGGGAACGTGGGAAGCCTTGGTTGAGTAGCTGATGTCAACAGAGATGCTGACAATAGTAGTTCTGTTGCTAACAGCTGGCACCAAACAGAATGCAAACTCTACGATTCGCAAAATGCTGAACAGGCTTAGATCACTTTCAGAGAACGTATTTTATTTAATTATTTTGAAGGACCTCTTCGTAAAGGAAGGGAAAAAAATGTGAGATAATATGGCAGAGGATGCTAACTAATCAAATGAGAGTTTTGATTTGAATACATTCTACAGGCCTACCAGTGATGCATACATAATCTAAGATCCTTTTGGATTCCCAGGTTTGGGTCTGTATAGTTTAAGTCACATTGCTAGTCTGGATGAATGGAAAGATAACAAAGTACAGGGTTACTACTTTCAGCCATTATTATGACATCTGGGCAGAAATTCTGCCCAACATTACATTACATTTTTTATTTTCTATCCCAGCCCTCTCCAAAAAGTTCAAATTAAATACAATAACAAGGGGGAGGAAGTGACGTCATCGGCAGCAATGGCTGCCTAAGTCCGAGGCTCCCCGACCCGATCCAGCTGAATCCCTTCTCATCGAGCGATAATGACACATTGGTGTGGCATTTCTGGTCATTCACCTTTTGTTTTTGGCAGAGGTATGGCGTCGCACAAAAAGAAAGTCAATCTGAAGCAGTTATCGTTTGTGAGCGCCACGGCGTTCAGCGAGTCGGGATCGGATGGCAGCGCAGAGGAAGCCCATGCGGTAACAGAGGAGGGCCGTGATCAGGGCAACTGCGCTGGTACTGGGGTGCCAACCAGAGCAGAATTCCAGGGATGGTTTGGAGCTTTGAGAAGTGATATGGCCAGCCTTAAGAAACAGATTAGCAATTTGGTGGTGGATACGAGAAGCGACATTACCGATCTGGGGAGACAGGTCAGAGAGACAGAAGTGTGGCTGGAAGATCAGGCCTCAGAGCCGACGAGCTGGAAGGTCACCCATAATAAACTTCTTCAAGCTAATGAGGACTTAGCCACATGCTGTAATGAAACCGCTATCTGATAGGAGTTAGCAATCTGTATTCTCAGTGAGGAGTTAGTAATCCACAAAAGGACATTGCCAACTATCCCATGACTTTTTACTTTTCCTAGAAGCCTCTCATGAGGAACTTTGTCAAACGCCTTCTGAAAATCCAAATATACATCTACTGGTTCAGCTTTATCTACATTTTGTTGTGATCCCGGGCCGTGCACCGGGATCCCCACTCACCACGCAGCCTGCCCCGGGCGTGGGAGCTCCCCTCCAGCCGTCCAGGCCCAAGAAACGGCCTACCGCGGCGTTCTCCTTGCAAGGGAGACACCGACGACGATCCACTGCTGGCCCTGCCCCCTAGGCATGCACGCAGGGGCTCTAGATTTAAAGGGTCCAGCGTGGGAAAACTGAAGACAGCCTCCTGATGACTTCAGACGCTGCTGGGTTATTTAAACCCGGCAGTCACAGCTAACCCTCGCCTTGCAACGAGGTTCACTCTTCGGAGTAGCTAGTTGTGCTTCCTGCTTCCCAGTCACTGCTTGTTCCTGATGTCTGATTCCTGGCTCCTGACCTTGCTTCGTTCTTCGACTCCGGCTTCAGCTTCCGTCCCTGGTTTTGGCATTCGACATCTGACTCCCGACTTTGGCTTCGTCTCTCTCCACTGCCGCAGGTACTTCTTCTTCACCCGCCCAGAGGTTTCTCCTAAGCCCAGCGGCTCGGGTCCTCACGGGCTCCTCCCAGGGGGACCGCGGGCTTCCAAGGGTGAAGTCTCTCCTGACCTCCTGGGCGTCATCTCATCGTCGGATACCTCAGCAGGCTGCTCTTCTGATCCTTGGTCACATAGGATCCACCTAAGACCAAGAGGCCCGGGTCCCTACGGGCTCCTCCTGGGGGGATCTCAGGCTTCCAGTGGTGAAGCCCTCTTCGAAGTCTCTCCTCAGCGCCGCTTCCCGGCTGCGACGCCCATTGTGGGGTTCCACAGCACTACACCTGCCGTCCCAGTTGGCCCAAGGGTCCACGATCCTAACACATTTTTATTAACTTTCTTAAGTTCCACCGCTACAGCATCAGCAGGAGGCTTTAGTGCAGCTCAACTCATGAGGGAGCAGCGGTGATTTCCGCTTCAGTACGTTGTCAGCAGGAATCTTCCTTAGAGCGGCTGGACAAGAATATGGCTTCTATTGTTCCTCAGGAGGAAGTTTGTATTTCTCCTACAGACCTTCAGTCCAGGGTGGTCTTCGCCTCTCGGGAGAAACTGGCAGTTGTTACTCGTGACTCTTTGTGGGATCTTGTGGCTCATTTTGGGAGAGCTCTCATTTCTTGTGATTCTAACGTTCTTGCCATGTCTTATCAAGTTGAAATCATTTCTAAGAACTGTCCAGGAAAATTAAGGAAGTTGACCGGCTTGTTAAATCCTTTAAAAGTGTGCAATCTTCTATCATCCAAGACTTTAATTTTTTGAACAGAAGATATGAATTTATTGAAAATAAACTGCGCCATTTGAACTTGCGCTTGTTAAATTTTCCAGGGTGGTGGGTAAAAATCCTAGGTCTATTCTTAAACGTTACCTTTCGGATGTATTAGCTTTTCCTTATGATTCCACTCCCACCATGGATAAAGTATATTTTTTTGCCATCTCGGACTTCTAATTTAATTCAGCTTTTGGATGTTAACTTGACCGCCTTTCTTGCAAAATATGGTGGACTTCTCTCTGATATAATAGTATTCAAAAATCTAAATCATCTGAGTTAATTTGAGTCTTTATAGTAGCTTGCATGGTTTACATATGTTGCTTCTTTAAGATTTTAAGTTGATTGAGCAACTTTAGAAATTCTTTATCTCTAATCTTAGCTTGATGAGTTGTATATTCTAATGATTTCCCCCTCTGAGCACAGCTTTCCCAGCATTCAAAAACAATCTCCTGTGATATCAGTTGTAAGGTTAAAGGCAACATATTCTTTCCATTTAGTCTTAAGGTACTCACAGAATACTTTATCGTGGAATAATGCAGGCTGTAACCTCCACTGAAAACCCGAGGGGCCTCTATGTTTGTTAGCTCCATTAAGATGGGCGCATGATTCGGTACAGAAAAAATATCTATGGAAGCTACATGGATATTAGGGAATAGCCTGGTGGAAACCAAAAAGTAGTCAATTCTGGAATAGGAATTATGTATTTTAGAGTAATAAGAAAAATCCGACCTAGAGGGTTGCAGTGCTCTCTAACGGGGGAGATTTTAAAAGACCGGCGAGCGCAAATCCCGGGAGGATATGCTCAAAGGCTGGGCTGCGCGTGCGCCGAGAGCATTTTCAAAACAGCCTGGCTACGCGCGTACCTCCCAATAAGCGCGGAAGTGCCAGGAATTTTTAAAAAAGCGGTGGGCGCCGGCACGCGCAACTTACTTCTGCTCGGAGGAACAGGTACGTTTTTAAACATAAACAAATGGGGTAGATAGGGTGGGTTCAGAGGTCGGGGTGGAGAGGGGAAAAGAGAGGAAGGTTTTTGTTTTGTTTTGTTGTTTTTTTTTACAAAATAACCCAACCCTTGCGTGCCCAAGTCGGAAGCCGCACGCAGGTACAGGATTTTATAACATGCGAGTGGTGACGTGTGCATGTTATAAAATCAGCGTGTCCATGTGCGTGCACCGGGAACCGCACGGACATGGACACCCGCACAGTCTTTTTAAAATGTACCCCTAAAGGTCGAAGTGTTGGAGCTCTTTCATTAGAAAATGTACCCTACCCCTTCCCTTTTCTTACAGCAGGCTTTCAAATGCATTGGTTTGGTATCCAGTTCTGGACTGGATAGGTTGCTTGAAATCTCGACCTATTACCTGATGGTGTAAAAATTGACCCAATTCCATCACCAGCTTGGAAAAGGTCCGATTAAGTATGTTTGGAGCATATACATTGCACAAGATATCTTTTACGTTAACTATGGAACCAATTAGCATAAGGTAGCAGCTGTCCTGAGCTGACAGTTTTTTCTCCAGTATAAATGGACAATTTTTTAAATCAAATTAGCTATACCTATCTGTTGGATTGAATAAGACACAAAATGACATTGACCAACCCAGTGCTGCTTTAATTTCTTATGCTCTTTGTCAATTAGGTGTGCTTCCTGTAGGAACCCAGTCTGTGCTTTGCACTTTTTTTTTTTTTTTTTAATCAAATTTAGAATTTTCTTTCTTTTGATCAGAGAACGGGTACCATTGACAGTGAGAGAGAAGAGCCCCACTTCAGCCATACCTTATGACCATTCCTTGATGTAGGCCAGTTATCCTAAAATTCCTTGGAAAAAGTGAGATGTTGCCCAGCTTCAAAATCTCAGGTCAAAACAAAGGGAAAAAAAATACATTTCCTTTCCCTTACATTCACTCAGATAAAACAACTCTAGGTGATTGCCAACATACACCCATGCATTCATCCATCTTTCACACACAATTGTAATTGTCAGACAAATTAGTAACCCATAAACAAGAACAGAAAAAAACACCCCCCAAAAAAACTTGCTCCAAGGGACTGCATCTTCCTTTTTTCTTCAATTTTCTTCTTCATAGATGCACCCTGTTCCAGGCTGAGAGATACTTTGAGTGACAATCCTTTCATGATACAGTTATGAGAGAGAGGAAAGAAAGAGAGCTGAAATGAAAATATTTCAGTCCACTGCCTTCAATGATTATGTTCAAATGAATTGCTTTCCCATCCACAAAAAAAAAAAGTTCTCCCCAGGAATGTTTCACCACTATATGGTTTCCAACATGTCATGTTAATTGAAAAAGAACTTTTTGCTTGAATTGCTTGCGACCCTATCTCTTCCAATAAATATAGAATGCGAGGAGAGACAAAATGGCCGCCGACGAGTGAGCAGCGGAAAGCGGAGCTCCGTGGCGATTTCGCTTTTCTTTTCTCCAAAAAGATTTCCTATTACATTTTCCTTAAAAATTCGGTTGTGGTATCATGCCACATACGAAGCGTAAGGCGAAAATTAAAGAAGTTACCTCTACTCCGATCCAAACCTTACATCAGCCACGGATAGAGGAGCTTTTCGCTGGCCTGTTGCAACAAACGCCGGAAGGAGGGGCCGTTGGAGGAGACGACGGAGAGCAGCCGTTGAGCCTTCTGGCCACAGAAATATCTTTGAGCCCCGGCGCGCCAAAAACCCCCGAGGCACCGCTTAAGGAATTAGAGACCGACGCTAACATCTATGCACTGCTGGAGAATAGAACAACTCTCCAGGTAGGAGAAGCCCAGAGAGGAAGGGAAGGTTTTCCAAATTCCTCGGTGAGTTTAGAGGAGTCTAACTCCGGGGCCCTACGGGTTGTTAAACCCCAGCGAATCAGCGAAGGTATCTCTTTTTTCTTGAAGCCTGAAATGAGGAAAGAGAATGAAATGCGGGTTGTTTGCGACTCTTCACACTCCATAACCCCTAATGTGACTTTGGAACATATATTAAATGCTATTTCCACTATGGAAAAGTCTATTGCTCCCTGACCGTTACAGTCAGGGAAAGTATTGATCTGAGTCATGGATTGGAAAAAAGACTGGAGAAAACTGAATCCATAACATCTGTATTGGAAAAGAAAACAACTGAAATAGAAAAGATTCAGATGAATCTGATTAAATCTGAGTCTATACAAATGACTAAAATGGAAAATCTGGAAAATCTCGTAAAAAGGAACAATATAAGAATCTTAAATTTTCCTAAGATGAGATTATTATCACACCGTGAACTGCTTAGATGTTATTTTACAAATGTTTTAAAATTTGCTGAGCAGGATTTTCCTAAAATAAAGAGAATATATTATATACCCCAGCCAAATGAAGTAAAATCATGTTTAGATCATAGGGAGAATATGGAGGATTCTTATGATCTAACCAACATCCTAGAAAAATCCTTTGAATTGGAAGTGAAGGAGAGAGCTACTCTATTTGTTCAACTTGACTCATCTGTGGAAAGAGATGTGATCTTGAAGTTGTTTTTTCGAAATCAGAATCAAAAATTCTATGGTTTCACTGTGAAAGTTTTCCCTGACCTCACTAAAATAACTCAGTTAAGAAGAAAATGATTCCTGGAAATGCGGGGAGAAGTTGTATCTAGAGGGGGGAAATTTCTCTTACGATTCCCATGTCAATGTTTAATCATATATAAAGATTCTAGGTATAAGTTTAAAGAGCCGGAACAATTACGTATATATCTCGATTCTCATTCCAGTCAGCCTGAGGGGAATTAGGCATATAGAATTGTGCACAGGTTAACTCAGAAGCCTATGTTAATGTTTAAGACTATCCTCAAATTACTGCTTATTTCAAATTGTCTCTCCCCTATTTCTTATAATTTTTTGGGCTAAATGGAAGGGATGTATTCTTTATTACAATATATTTGTTTCTTAATAATAATTGCCTTTTCCCTTCTATTGTGAAATGCTGATACTTATCTGTAAAATTTGTGAAAATTCAATAAATAGATAATTAAAAAAAAAAAAAAAAAATATAGAATGCGAGTGAAATTACACTGTCACAGAATCCAAAATGGCGACTGAATGGCCTACTACTGTGAAAAAAAAATACTCCAAACGTAATCTTGGAAACCTTTGGTGTTCTCCAGATTCAAGGGTCAGCAACAACAGCAAAGAAAAGAAAATCAAATCAATTTCCCGGGTTAGACCATAAAGTTCCAATACCGAACCCATCCACACTAAGAAGATCCCATGCTACTGATGCAATTAATAGCAGTGGCTATTCCCTAAGTAAACTTGATTAATAGCCGTTAATGGACTTCTCCTACAAGAACTTATCCAAACCTTTTTTGAACCCAGCTACACTAACTGCACTAACCACATCCTCTGGCAACAAATTCCAGAGCTTTATTGTGCATGAGTGAAGAAGAATTTTCTCTGATGTCTTAAATGTGCTACTTGCTAACTTCATGGAATGCCCCCTAGTCCTTCTATTATTTGAAAGTGTAAATAATTGAGTCACATCTACCCGTTCAAGACCTCTCATGATCTTAAAGATCTTTATCATATCCCCCCTCAGCCGTCTCTTCTCCAAGCTGAACAGCCCTAACCTCTTCAGCCTTTCCTCATAGGGGAGCTGTTCCATCCTCTTTATCATTTTGGTTGCCCTTCTCTGTACCTTCTCCATCGCAATTATATCTTTTTTGAGATGCGGCGACCAGAATTGTACACAGTATTCAAGGTGCGGTCTCACCATGGAGCGATACAGAGGCATTATGACATTTTCCATTTTATTAACCATTCCCTTCCTAATAATTCCTAACATTCTGTTTGCTTTTTTGGCTGCTGCAGCACACTGAGCCGACGATTTTAAAGTATTATCCACTATGATGCTAGATCTTTTTCCTGGGTGGTAGCTCCTAATATGGAACCTAACATCGTGTAACTACAACAAGGGTTATTTTTCCCTATATGCAACACCTTGCACTTGTCCACATTACATTTCATCTGCCATTTGGATGCCCAATCTTCCAACTTTATCGTAAAGATATCAAATTCAATCTTCTGTATCCAGCTAAACTAAAAGTTTATGAAGGTAAACCCACTATACTAATGTCCAAAGAACAAGAGTTTAAATTTCTAAAGAAAATACAATCTGAAGCGGAGACCTAAGAGGGTCGCTCAGATTTTATGAATACTGGTTTACCAAAGTCCCTCATGAGAGGCTTCTAGGAAAAGTAAAAAGTCATGGGATAGGTGGCGATGTCCTTTCGTGGATTGCAAACTGGCTAAAAGACAGGAAACAGAGTAGGATTAAATGGACAATTTTCTCAGTGGACGGGAATGGGCAGTATGTTATAAAATCCGGGGCCCAAGGGCACATGCACACCAGATTTTATAATCCACACGCACATGTGCGGGAGGCACGTGCAGGGGGGGGGGAGACACATCCTGGCCTTCCCCAGTTCCCTCCCAGTCCGCTCCAATTAAGGAGCGGACTGGGAGGGAACATCCCTACTCCCCTATCTAACCCCTGATTTTTTTGTTTTACCTTTTGCTCCTCATCAGGAGCAGGGTGCTGGCGTGCACTTCCCCGGCACAGCGGCAAATGGCCACTGTACCGGCCACCTCCAGCCCCACCGCTTCCCGCCCCTTTCCCTGGGCAAGGCACTTATTCTCTTACCGGGATTTATGCACGTGGCCAGGCCCATTTGAAAATTGGCCCGGTGTGCGTAAGGCCCGGCCACATATGTAAACCCCAGGATTTAAGCGCGCCGGGTTTTTAAAATCCACCCGTATATGTCAGGGTTCTTCCCCTTAGGTTCGTATTGGGCTCAGTCAGAGCCCGATTTTTTTTTGGATTAAACACACATTGACAAACACTGCTGTGAAGTTCACAGAAACTTGATAAAGCACGATATAAGGAAAAAAAGCAAAATACCGAATGAATATGTTAGACACAGTAATCTCTCTCTTGCACCTGACGAAAATGAAAAGTTACTGAAAATTATACAGCTTAACCAAAATTGGTTCCCATCTATGCAAAGTAACAGACAGCATACCTGAGAACAGGAATTTCAGTTCAATTGTAACTTTGAAAGGGCATAGACTGAGTTCAGAGAAGGGCTATCAAAATGGTGCAGGATCTGCACCAAAAACTATGAGACTTAAGGCCCTAAATATATATACCCTAGAGAACCTTTTTTCTGAGAAAAAAAATGCTTGAGAACAATGGAAGGTTCAGCGGTCTGGTTTTCAGGATATCCACAACGAATATGAATGAGATATATTTATTGTGATTTATAACTCACCTTTTCATAAAAAATGCTCAAGGTGGAGAACATCATCAGATACAGACAAAATATAATCATATTAAAAACAGTTCTCAAAACACATAATTCATAAATTTAACAGACAGTAAACTCGCTAGTAAAATATAATGGAGTCCAAATTTAACTGCATTTAGCTGGATTACTTGTGAGGTATCTAGTTAAATGCTGAATTTTGTTGTTGACTGTATGGGTATATATCCTGTAAATAAACAGTTTTGCTACTTAGCCAGCTACATTTTAGCAGATAATGTAGGGACAGAATTAAGTTAGCCATATGTTGTCTGGCTAACTCCAATATTCACAGTTAGCCATATAACTTATCTGGCTAACTGTGATTCTGCTGTAGAATAGTCCTAAAGTTAGACGGATAAAGTTATCTAGCTGTCTTTAAGACAGGCGGGTATATTCAGCGGTGCCACCATGCCACTGACTATCCCACCAAAGTCAGCTGGATAAGTGGCTTAATTTTGCCCCTAACAAATATAAAATTGAAAAAAAAAAAAAGTTCATCTCAGCCTGAAATATAAATTTAAAAAAAGATCCCTAATTGTATTTGTCAGGATTTGCTGACCGTGGGACACTCCCGTGATGGGCTGCACTCACTCTGATGCCACTGGCTCAGCTGCTGCTCTCCTGGGATGCCTCCTGCCTGCCCCAACATGTTGTGGGCCTACCCTGAGATGTGAATGCCATGGTCAACCTTGTTATTGTTTGATTAACTAGTGAATGCTTGTGGGAGTATCATTCACATTAATTAGGGATCTAGAGGGACACACAACTATGCACTACACCTGATAAATACCAAGGTTAGTGGTTAGGACACACTTTTAAGTTCCTTTGTTATGGCTCATCATCGAAGACTGGTTGGTGTGTCACCTTTCCCATTGACGGTGCCACAAGAGGGAAAATGATATAATTCAGAACTCTGGTTCAGAACTTTGGCTCATTCAGCCAGTCCCAGAATCCTCAGCTGGCTGATTCACACTGACACTGCTGAAATACAGTGAACTTCTGACTCAAGAATGTAGAAGATCTGGGAAACTTGTATGCTCTGCAAAGCCTATAATTAAAGGCCAGGTGGGCATCAATGGCAATATTTAACTCATAATACAAGGAAGCTTGGTTCTCACGACAAGCTTGTGTCTCACAGATGCTTATCTCAACTGCAGGAGCCAGGTGAACGAAGATTCCCTAAGGTTACAGCTTTAATTAAAATTCTCAGCCAAACCATTAGATGTAGGTCTATATACAGATACAACCTCCAGCCTTGCCCAGGATGCTGCTCCTTAGGCCCACACGCATGCCATGGTACTATATATATATATATATATATATATATATATATATATATATATACATATATATATATATATATATGTAAGCCCCACAGTGGGAACCCTAGGGGCAGCGCATGCTGATGACATTGGTGCTGGCTCGGCATTTAAATCAAGCCCAAGCTCCCAGCTGGTGCCTCAGCAACAGATCGTCCTGCTTTGCCTGCAGAGTGCGTTGCTCTTGTCTTCCTGCCTTGTCTCATTCCTGCCTTACCTTGTCCAGTCGGTATTGTCTTGCTCCTGCTTGCCCTGTCTTTCCCAATCTGGTCCTTCTTTGCCTTTCCTCGGACTTACCATTGCCTGGAACCTGATGCCGCTTGATCTCTGCCTGCTCCGACCTTTGTCTGGACTTTGCCGACTGTCTGCCGCTTGCTGCAACCACTACCTGTTCCCTGGCCTTCTCTGCTGGTTCTCCACAAGACCCTCGTCTAAGTTCTGCTGGCCTCCGAATCCAACGGCTCAACCTGCGGGAAAAGAGGTATAGGTGAAGCCCAGATCTAGTCCCTGTCCGAGCAAGTCCATCTCCTCTTAGTGAGGGCCTTAGCTGGGTCACTAGTTGGGCAGCGCCAATCTCACTGCAGCATAAAGGCTCATAACCCGTGACAGTATTATCTTAGCAAAAAATATAAATGTGACAAAAAAAATTACAATAAACAAATAGATAAAATCAAATCAGACAGCCAGCAGATGGAACATAAACAGTAATATTATTAAAGCCTCAATTAAAAGCAATCTGAAATGAATTAATTAGATATCTAAAATGTAAACAAACCACCGATAATCAAATCTCTTTCAGGACAGAATTCCACAAGTCTCGGAGCAGCACTCATAAGAGCTTGATCCCACATCCCTTTTATCTAACTTCCAACAAGGAAGGGGTACATAAAAGATCTTCTTGAGCCAATCTTATAGCTGGTATGTAAGCTGACACGACTTCAGGTATATGGGCTGTTGCCCTGTTAAAAGCAAGCATTATGAGCTTTAATTAAGCATGGAGACCAACTGTTAGCCAATGTAGCTCTTTTAAAATCAGAACAATGCGTTCTCTAAATTTTTTTTTTTTAATTTAAATCTTTTATTGGCAAAACATAATAACAGTAACAATCTTGTAATAAACATATTTGCCTCAATTTCAGTATAATAATCCACATACAATGCACAACATGTAAACAGTAATAATCTTTATAAACCCCCCCCCACCACCAGGTCTCATGCAGTGATTATGATAGAAAGTAGCTTAAGACATAGCTAGGAACATTTAAAGAGAGGCGACACTTGCGCTGGTCTTCCGCAAAGCCACCATCCAAGAGTACTCAGATCACGAATATCCATCTAAGGGTAAGCAAACGAAAGACACATACATCAAATAAAATGCAGAGTCAGAATTAGTCATAACAGGTCAACAGGGTGTATAAGAGTTACTCCAGGTGATAAATGGGTCCCAGATTTTTTGATAGGTGGGTAATCGGTTATATCGCAGGGCAGTAGCATGTTCTAGCATTTGCGTGTTCTGTAACCGTTTGACAATGGTAGACAATGTGGGAATATCTGGGCTTTTCCAGAAACAAGCCAATTCAAGTCTAGTAGCAATACACATCTGTTGGCATAGACGTTGTTGGGTAATAGAGAGCTCTGGGAAAGCAAATGTTGCTTACCTGATGTAACAGGTGTTCTCACAGGACAGCAGGATGTTAGTCCTCACAAATGGGTGACATCGAGGATGGAGCCCACCACGGAAAACTTCTGTCAAAGTTTAAACAGAACTTTGACTGGCCCCTACTGGGCATGCCCAGCAAGGCACTGACCCTGCAGCCAGCAGGGGTCTCCCTTCAGTCTGATTTTCAAAGCTACAGGCAGTGCCTAGAAAGTAAGAATAAAACGAACCCAACACCGCGGGGAGGCGGGCGGGTTTCGTGAGGACTAACATCCTGCTGTCCTGTGAGAACACCTGTTACATCAGGTAAGCAACATTTGCTTTCTCACAGGACAAGCAGGATGGTTGTCCTCACAAATGGGTGAGTACCGAGCTGAGGATGTCCCGACTTGCACCAAATGTACCCAACGGTGTGCAGCAGGCACAATAAGTGAGGAGAAATTTGGGAAAGGGCATCCGCACCCAACCGGGTAGGTGGAAGGGTGTTAGTACATCAGGTTGGAAAAAGGTTACGCAAGACAGACTGGCCGAAGATGGAGTCCTGTCTTCCAGCCTTGTCCAAACAATAATGGGCTGCAAAGGTATGGAGAGAACTCCAGGTTGCAGCTTTGCAGATGTCAGGAAGCGGCACCGATCGAAGGTGTGCCACTGACGTCGCCATGGCCCTCACAGAGTGTGCTTTAACACGGTCTTGAAAAGGAATGCCAGCTTGCTCATAGCAAAAAGAAATGCAGTCCGCCAACCAGGAAGAAAGAGCCTGCTTACCCACAGGTTGTCCCAACTTATTAGGATGGAAAGAGACGAATAATTGAGTGCTCTTCCTATGGGAAACTGTACGGTCTAGGTAAAAAGCTAGAGCTCGTTTACAGTCTAGGGTATGCAGGGTCTGCTCTCCAGAGTTGGAGTGGGGCCTGGGAAAAAAGATAGGTAGTATGATGGATTGATTGATATGAAACTCAGAAACTACCTTAGGTAAAAATTTAGGGTGAGTGCGGAGTACCGCGCGGTCCTGCAGGAGCTTAGTGTAAGGCAGATAGGTAACTAGGGCCTGTAATTCACTAACCCTGCAAGCTGAAGTAATAGCCAAAAGGAATAACACTTTCCAAGTGAGATATTTCAAGTCACAGGAGTGCAGAGGTTCGAAAGGCGGCTTCATTAGACGACCAAGAACCAGGTTAAGGTCCCAGGATGGGGCTGGAGGACGCAAGGGCGGCTTTAGATGGAGCAAGCCCTTAAGAAAGCGTGTTACTAGGGGTTGTACTGAAATAGGATTACCCCCAATACCCTTATGGAAGGCGGCTACCGCACTGACATGCATTCTGATAGAAGAGGCTTTAAGACCTGATTCAGAGAGATGCCATAAATAGTCCAAGAATTTGGAGATTGGACAGGAAAGGGGATCAAGGGACTGAGAAGTGCACCATGATGTGTACCTTTTCCATTTGTATGAGTAAGACTTTCTTGTGGAAGGCTTTCGTGAAGCTATCAGGACCCGAGAAACGGAATCTGAAAGGTTGAAAGGCTGAAGGACTAACCTTTCAACATCCATGCCGTCAGGGACAAGACTTGGAGGATGGGATGGAGGAGGCATCCGTCGTTTTGAGTGAGCAGATGCGGGTCCTTTCCCAGAGGAATGTGCCTGCGGATGGAGAGATCCTGGAGTATTGGAAACCATACTTGGCGTGGCCAGTAAGGTGCTATCAGGATCATGGTTCCTCCGTCCTGGCGTAGCTTCACGAGAGTCTTTGACACAAGAGGGAGTGGAGGGAATGCATAGAGCAGACCGGTTGTCCACTTGAGGGAGAATGCATCCCTCGGCCGAGAGTGCTGGCTCCGAATGAGAGAGCAGTAATCGTCCACTTTGTGGTTCTGAGGGGACGCAAAGAGGTCTATGCGGGGAGAACCCCACTTGTGAAACAGAGAGGTCGCTACCAGAGGATCGAGTGACCACTCGTGTGGTTGGAAGACACGGCTCAGCTGGTCTGCCAATACATTGTCTACTCCCGGCAGGTAAGTGGCCCTGAGGTACATGGAGTGGGAGAGGGCTTCCGCCCAGATCTGCGCAGCTTCCTGACACAGAAGGAAGGAGCCTGTGCCTCCCTGCTTGTTTATGTACCACATGGCCACTTGGTTGTCCGTCTGGATTAAGATTATCTGATGAAAGAGATGATCTTTGAAAGTGCGGAGCGCATAGCGGATTGCTCGAAGTTCCAGGAAATTGATCTGGTGTTCGGCTTCCTCTTTGGACCATAACCTTTGGGTTTGAAAGTCGTCCACATGGGCTCCCCAACCGATGTGAGAAGCGTCGGTGGTTAGGATTACTTGCGGATCCGGTGGAAGAAAGGGTAAGCCCTGAAGGAGGTTGACCTGAGTCGTCCACCAGGTTAAGGATAGGCGCAGCGCTTGTGTGACTGTGACTATGGAGGACAGAGGCTGAAAAGCTTGAATCCATTGGTGTCGTAGAGTCCATTGTGTTACTCTCATGGCTAGTCGGGTCATGGGAGTGACTTGAACCGAGGATGCCATGTGCCCTAGGAGAATGAGGAACTGGCGAGCCGTGGCAGTGTTCTGAGACTGGAGCTGGCGAGCCAGGGACATTAGGGTGTGGACCCTCTGAAGAGGAAGGTAAGCCTTTGCCTGTAAGGTGTCCAAGTCTGCCCCAATGAAGGATAAGGTTTGAGACGGGACTAAGCAAGATTTCTCGTAATTGACGAGAAACCCTAAGGAAAGGAGTGTTTGAATTGTCAATTTTAGGGAGGATTGAGCTATCTGTTGGGTGGAGGCCCTGATTAGCCAATCGTCCAGGTATGGGTAGACGTGGACACCTTCCTTCCTTAGGAATGCTGCTACCACTACGAGACATTTGGTAAAGACTCGTGGGGCAGAAGCTAGACCGAAAGGGAGGACACGGTATTGATAATGGTCGTGGCCTACTAGAAACCGCAGATATTTGCGATGGGATTGTGTGATCGCAATGTGGGTATAAGCATCCTTGAGGTCGAGAGAGCACAGCCAATCCCCTCTTTGTAGCAGAGGGAGCAGCGCGCCTAGGGTTACCATTTTGAACTTCTCTTTTTGAAGGTATTTGTTGAGGGCTCGAAGGTCCAAAATGGGACGTAGTCCCCCTGATTTCTTTGGTATTAGGAAGTATCTGGAATAGAATCCCTTGCCTCGTTGAGAGGGAGGAACGGGTTCTATAGCATTTGATTGCAGAAGAAGGGATACTTCCTGTTGTAATTGAGCCAAATGGGTGGATAGACTCCACGCTTGAAGAGGCGGGAGTCTGCCGGAAGAGTTATGAAGTTGAGGTGGTAACCCTGTGCGATAATTGTTAGCACCCACTGATCTGAGGTGATCTGCAACCAAGGTTGTAGAAAATGGTACAGTCGACCTCCTACAGGGATGTCCGGAAGAGGGGTTTGGCATGTGTTCCCTACAGGGGAGTCAAAGGCCAGCCGCAGGCCCAGGAGGAGGGGCTACAGTAGGCCTTTGTTTCCTAGGCTGACGCGGCTGAGGCCTAGTAGAGGATCGAGCTGGACGAGGCCTGGCCGATGGAGGGTAATAACGGCGTGGTCGAAAGAATGACTTCTTAGAGTCTTTCTTTTGCGGTTGCTTGGAGGTCAGCTCAGGTGGGACAGATGAGAGTTGTTTCAACGTCTCATGGTGGTCTTTTAACTCCGCCACAATCTGCTGAATTTGCTCTCCAAACAAATTATCGCCTAAGCAGGGTAAATCAGCAAGACGATCCTGAACCTCTGGGCGAAGGTTGGATGATTTTAACCAAGCCCAACTGAGATGGCTGAGATGGCTGTGGCTGAAACTTTTGGGGAAGCATCGAATATGTCGTAGGCAGTCCTAATCTCGTGCTTCCCTGCCTCAAATCCCTTGTGAAGAAGGGCTTGAAGCTGCGGTTGGTATTGGTCTGGCAACGTGTCAGCATAGTCTTGCATCTGCTTAAGGATGGCTCTGTTGTACTGAGTCATGTAAAGTTGATATGAAGCTATGCGTGAAATCAACATAGCTCCATGATAGACTTTCCGTCCAACACTATCTAGGAACTTGTTGTCCCTGGTAGGTGGGGTAGAAGAGTGTGGCTTAAGACGCTTGGCCTTCTTCTGCGCGGACTCAACCACAACAGAGCGATGATCCAGTTGAGGTTTTTGGAAACCTGGTGCTGACTGGACAAGGTAGGTGGAGTCAGCTTTTTTGTTAACTGGGGACACTGATGAAGGAGATTCCCAGTTTTTCTTGAGCAGATCCAAAAACACCTGGTGTATAGGGATGGAAGCGATGATTTTTGGAGCATCCAGAAATTGAAGGAGTTCCATCATCTGGTGTCTGTCATCAGCTTCAGATTGTAGTTGAAAAGGTACAACTTCTGACATCTCTTTCACAAAATTAATGAAAGATAGATCCTCAGGAGGAGATCTTTTTCTACTCTCTGTAGGAGATGGTGGCGAAGGCAAATCTGTGTCAGAAGATGTATCATCATCATCACCCCAGGTATCGTAGGGATCAAGTGGGGCTTGTAGCCCTGATGGACCTGGCTGAGGCTCTGAAGGCATCGATGGAAACCGAGGTGGAATCGGTGCCGTAGGTGGAACCAGAAATGGCATTGATAGCTTCGGTGCTGCCGATGGAATCGGTGCCTGGCGTGGAATGGATGGAACCGAAGGATATATCGGTGGAGATATACCAGAAGGCACCGATGGAACCACCCCGGAAGGGGGAATCCGGAACGGTGTTTCTCCTGCCGATGAAAATCCAGTCGGAGACGGTGGTGTTGTCGATGGTACTGGAATCACCGATGGAAGGGCCGTCATGAGCGCCTCCATGCGGCTCAGTAGCGGTGCTAGCGCTTGTATCAACGGCTCGGTGGTCGGTTCCCTCCTCGGTGGCGAAGCCGGTGCCGGTGTCGGTGTCGGGGGCGGCACTGGAACCGGTGCCGGAGACGGTGCCGATGGAGGTTGCAATTTCTTCATCGCTTTCTCGATGGCCTCCTGGACCAGCCGGTCCAGTTCTGCCCGGAGACCAGGGGTAACCATACCCGGCTCGACGGGAGAGGGAGGCTGAGGCAGGGCCGGAGGGACCACCGTAACCGGTGGGATCACGGCCCCCGCACCCCGGGAGGGTGAGGGTTTCCTCGATGCCGGCGAACGAGACGTGGAGGGTGTCCGGTCTGTTCGCGGCTTCTTTGTCGGTGGCTCGGCTTGAGCAGAGGTCGATGGCTGTGGATCCTCGACAGGCCGAGACTTGTGCCGTCGATGGCGGTGCTTTTCCTTCCGATCCCCTCGCCCATCCGGGGAAGGGACGGGAGTCGACGGCCGAGAAGCGATCGATGGCGGACGGTCACCGGAGGGTTGACGATGATGGTACAACTTCGACGGTGCCGGTTCCGATGATGTCGATGCTATCGATGGCGTTGGGGTGGGTGCATGGAAGAGGAGCCCCATCTTCTCCATCCTGGCTTTGCGACCCTTGGGTGTCATTAAGGCACATTTGGTGCAAGTCAGGACATCATGCTCACTACCCAAACACATTACACAAACCCTGTGGGGGTCTGTGATGGACATAGTCCGGGTACAATCCGGACAACGGCGGAACCCCGTTGCCATGGCCTGAAGCCAAAATTTAGGCTGGGGATCGGTAAGTGCCAACAGGCCTCAAGGGCCAAAATCGACGGTAGTCGATGGAAAAAGGCAAAAAACTTACCGGGTTCCGTAAGATGACTAAAAATTTGTCGAAGGGAGACCCCTGAGGGGCAAATTTTCTTAGGAAATTAACTTCCAAATTCCTGTCAGGAACGTGGTTAGAGAGCTCCTTTCACCGCGTGGCAACTGCTGCGCGGAAAAAAGAAGACTGAAGGGAGACCCCTGCTGGCTGCAGGGTCAGTGCCTTGCTGGGCATGCCCAGTAGGGGCCAGTCAAAGTTCTGTTTAAACTTTGACAGAAGTTTTCCGTGGTGGGCTCCATCCTCGATGTCACCCATTTGTGAGGACAACCATCCTGCTTGTCCTGTGAGAACGGATTATCCAATAACATAGAGTAAGGTGTAGGAGTAACAGTTGTTCCAAACATTTGATTAATCCAGTTGCCAACTTGCTGCCAGCATGGTAAGATGTGGGGACAGGTCCACCACACATGAAGATAGTTTCCCGAGTGTCCACAACTGCACCAACAGCTGGCAGAAAGCTGCGGGTACATGCGACGTAATCTCTCTGGTGTATAATGCTATCTATATAGTAATTTTAAGCAATGCTCTTCTAAAGTAGCAGAGAGAGAACATCTCCTTGCTCTAATAAAGAGTTGTTCCCAGTCATCCGGGCTTAAAACAATCCAAGGTCTGATTCCCATGCTGTCGTAAATACCAGTTTAGTGGTTGGCTGGCCTAGAACCAACTTATAAATTTTGGAAACAGCTCCCTTGATGACTCGCTGTTGTGTGCAAAATGTTTCAAACATAGGGCCTCATTTACCAATATCGCATTGGTAACGCAGTAAGGGGCGTTTCCCATGCAAATGAGGCTTTTTCGTGCAGCGGGGAAACTTCGCGTGCCACGATGTTTTCGCGATTTGCGCAAATGTATTCGCAAATCACGAAAACATCTTCGCGGTGCACGATAAAACAACCAGAGAATCATCGCAGTGCATGAACAGCCTATTTCAGAGGTGGGGGGGGGGGGGGGGGGGGGGAGAGAGAGAGAGAGAGAGAGAGAGAGAGAGAGAGAGAGAGAGAGTGCCTTGCTATAGTGTCTCTTCCCTAGACAGGTATTTGTATCCCTATGAGAGGCTCACCTAGTAACTCGAGGTGGGGATTAGGTATGAGTGTAGGGGGTTGGGGGCCACTTTCACATTCAACGTGAGACGTACGAACAGAACAGTGGTCTCTTGTGAAGATTTGATGGCCTTCGGAGTGAGGAAACTCACTCCAAGATGAGATTTGGGCAATGTTCTCTCAAGAGTTACTAGGTGAGCCTCTCATAGGGATACAAATACCTGTCTAGGGAAGAGACACTATAGCAAGTCTCTCTCTCTCTCTCCCTCCCTCCCCCCCCCCAGTGTACTGAAATAGGCTGTCTGGAAACATCGTGAACCGCGATAAACCTTTACCGGCCTCTAGCGCACAACATACCGAAAATGACAGAGGTGTAGCTATTGGCCGCGTTAGAAGCCGCACTAACACTACGGCTGTTTCGCGGCACATGATAACTCTTTCCTACTTAACATATGCTCCACCCCCTGAATACAAAATTTAAAATTTGCATTCGCAAATCGCGTTAACGGCTGTTAGCGCGATTTGCGGAATTATCTCCTGCGGTAACTCCTTGGAAAATGACCCCCATAGTTTTGCGATCTGGTAGGGATCGAGCAGTAATTAATGTCCGTAGAAAATGGGAAATCTGAGCAAACTCCAAGATATGTTGAGCTGTAAGTGAAATTGATGGCAGTAAAGAGTATAAAGAAGTTTTTGTACCTTGTCGCAAGAAATGTCCCATTTGTACAAAACCAATAGTTTTCCAAACATGAAAGGCCCCTTTTGGAGAGACCAACTGCGAAGGCCATGTTATGAAATAAATGGGAAATATGATAAAGTTGCTTTCCAACTAAGTGAGGCTTCCATTTGTCTCAAACTTTCAGTGTGGTCTGGAGAAACAGCAGTACGATGTATGGAGACCTCCACGTATGTTTTGGTTGCCAGGGCATGGCATTAAGAGGCATATCCCCCACCATACATTGTTCAATTAACTGCCAAGGACTCGGTAGTGAAGCATTGTGGATATCCAGAATAGTCTTCAACTGTGCGGAAGCATAATACCAGCTCAGGTTTGGAAAACCTACACCCCCAATCTCCTTTGGTTGAAAAAAAACTGACCGCGCTACCCTCGATGGTCTTTTCCGCCACACAAAATAAAAAATTCTCTTCTGCATTTTACGCAATAAGGCAGGTGATAGATAAATCGGTAGTGTCAAAAATAGATATAGGAACCTGGGTAAAATGTTCATTTTAATGGTAGCTATGCGGCCCAACCAAGAAAATGACTCTCTGTGCCATCGGGAGAGGTCCCGATCTAGAGCCTTCAGCAGAGGATCATAGTTTAACGTGTACAATTTTGATGTGTCAGCACCTAAATAAATCCCAGATATTTAAAGGGTTTATTGGTCCATCTAAAAGGCAATGATGATTGTAACGTATTTATGATGGATATGGGGGTATTAATATTGAGCACCTCTGATTTATCAAGATTCACCTTGAACCCAGATACAGCGCTAAACTGTTGTATTTCATTCAATACCGCAGTTAATGATGAAAGAGGCTCAATCAAGGTAAACAAAATGTCGTCTGCAAAGAGCGACATTTTAAACTGATTAGACCCCAATGGAACCCCCTTGTACCCCTATATCGCAATGACAGAGAGGAGCACCAGGGAGGCGGTGTGGTGCTTTATGTCCGGGATGGCATAAAGTCCAACAGGATAAACATCCTGCACGAGACTAAATACAAAATTGAATCTTTATGAGTAGAAATCCCTTGTGTGTCGGGGAAGACTATAGTGATAGGAGTATACTACCGTCCACCTGGTCAAGATGGTGAGACTGACAGTGAAATGCTAAGAGAAATTAGGGAAGCTAACCAAACTGGTAGTGCGGTAATAATGGGAGACTTCAATTACCCCAAAATTGACTGGGTAAATGTATCATCGGGACATGCTAGAGAGATAAAGTTCCTGGATGGAATAAATGATAGCTTTATGGAGCAATTGGTTCAGGAACCGATGAGAGAGGGAGCAATTTTAGATCTAATTCTCAGTGGAGAACAGGATTTGGTGAGAGAGGTAACGGTGGTGGGGCTGCTTGGCAATAGTGATCATAATATGATCAAATTTGATTTAATGACTGGAAGGGGGACAGTAAGCAAATCCACTGCTCTCGTGCTAAACTTTCAAAAGGGAAACTTTGATAAAATGAGAAAAATAGTTAGAAAAAAACTGAAAGGAACAGCTACAAAAGTAAAAAGTGTGCAAGAGGCGTGGTCATTGTTAAAAAATACCATCCTAGAAGCACAATCCAGATGTATTCCACACATTAAGAAAGGTGAAAAGAAGGCAAAATGATTACCAGCATGGTTAAAAGGGGAGGTGAAAAAAGCTAATTTAGCCAAAAGATCTTCATTCAAAAATTGGAAGAAGGATCCAACAGAAGAAAATAGGATAAAGCATAAACGTTGGCAAGTTAAATGTATGACATTGATAAGACAGGCTAAGAGAGAATTTGAAAAGAAGTTGGCCGTAGAGGCAAAAACTCACAGTAAAAACTTTTAAAAATATATCCGAAGCAGAAAGCCTGTGAAGGAGTCAGTTGGACCGTTAGATGATCGAGTGGTTAAAGGGGCACTTAGAGAAGATAAAGCCATCACGGAAAGATTAAATGATTTCTTTTCTTCGGTGTTTACTGAAGAGGATGTTGGGGAGGTACCCGTACTGGAGAAGGTTTTCATGGGTAATGATTCAGATGGACTGAACCAAATCACGGTGAACCTAGAAGATGTGGTAGACCTGATTGACAAACTGAAGAGTAGTAAATCACCTGGACCAGATGGTATACACCCCAGAGTTCTGAAGGAACTAAAAAATGAAATTTCAGACCTATTAGTAAAAATTTGTAACCTGTCATTAAAATCATCCATTGTACCTGAAGACTGGAGGATAGCTAATGTAACCCCCATATTTAAAAAGGGCTCCAGGGGCGATCCGGTAAACTACAGACCGGTTAGCCTGACATCAGTGCCAGGAAAAATAGTGGAAAGTATTCTAAACATCAAAATCACAGAACATATAGAAAGACATGGTTTAATGGAACAAAGTCAGCATGGCTTTACCCAAGGCAAGTCTTGCCTCATAACTCAGCTTCACTTTTTTGAAGGATTTAATAAACATGTGGAAAAAGGTGAACCGGTAGATGTAGTGTACTTGGATTTTCAGAAGGCGTTTGACAAAGTTCCTCATGAGAGGCTTCTAGGAAAAGTAAAAAGTCATGGGATAGGTTGCGATGTACTTTCATGGATTGCAAACTGGCTAAAAGACAGGAAACAGAGAGTAGGATTAAATGGACAATTTTCTCAGTGGAAGGGAGTGGGCAGTGGGGTGCCTCAGGGATCTGTATTGGGACCCGTACTTTTCAATATATTTATAAGTGATTTGGAAAGAAATACGACGAGTGAGGTAATCAAATTTGCAGATGATACAAAATTATTCAGAGTAGTTAAATCACAAGTAGATTGTGATAAATTGCAGGAAGTCCTTGTGAGACTGGAAAATTGGGCATCCAAATGGCAAATGAAATTTAATGTGGATAAGTGCAAGGTGATGCATATAGGGAAAAATAACTCATGCTATAGTTACACAATGTTAGGTTCCATATTAGGTGCTACAACCCAAGAAAGAGATCTAGGTGTCATAGTGGATAACACATTGAAATTGTCGGTTCAGTGTGCTGCGGCAGTCAAAAAAGCAATCAGAATGTTGGGAATTATTAGAAAGGGAATGGTGAATAAAATGGAAAATGTCATAATGCCTCTGTATCGCTCCATGGTGAGACTGCAGCTTGAATACTGTGTACTAGGGATGTGAATCGTTTTTGAACGATTAAAATTATCGTCAGATAATTTTAAAATCGTCCTAAATCGTCAGAATGCACGATACAATACAAATGCCCCCGATTTATCGTCCTAAATCGTTAAATAGGGCACGGGAATTATTTGGGGGAGGGCGGGAAAACCGGCATACCAAAACAACCCCTAAACCCACCCCGACCCTTTAAAACCAATTCCTTACCCTTCCCCACCCTCCCGAACCCCCCCCAAAATGTTAAATTACCTGGTGGTCCAAAGGGGGGTCCCGGCGCGATCTACCGCTCTCGGCCATCGGCGCCATTTTGGCTGCCACTAATTAAAATGGCGCCGATGGCCCGATAAAAAAAAAACCCACCCGACCCTTTAAATCGACCCCCCTTAGCCTCCCCCACCCTCCCGACCCCTCCCCCAAACCTTTTAACATTACCTGGTGGTCCAGGGGGGCCTCGGGGGACGATTTCCCGTTCCCAGGCATCAGCTGCGCTAAAAAAAAATGGCGCCGATGCCCCTTTGCCCTTACCATGTGACAGGGTATCCGTGCCATTGGCCGGCCCCTGTCACATGGCAGGAGCACTGGATGGCCGGCGCCATCTTTAAAGATGGCGCCGGCCATCTTTACTCATCAGCCCCTATTATACTATACTCTATAATAGGGGCTGATGAGTAAAGATGGCCGGCCATCCAGTGCTCCTGCCATGTGACAGGGGCTGGCCAATGGCACGGATACCCTGTCACATGGTAAGGGCAAAGGGGCATCGGCGCCATTTTATTTTAGCGCAGCTGATGCCTGGGAATGGGAAATCGTCCCCCGAGGCCCCCCTGGACCACCAGGTAATATTAAAAGGTTTTGCGGGGGTCGGGAGGGTGGGGGAGGCTAAGGGGGGTCGATTTAGAGGGTCGGGTGGGTTTTTTTTTTAGCGGCGCGGGCCTCCCTAAAAAAAAAATTAGTGATGTGAATTGGAATCGGAAACGATTCCAATTCACATATCTTAACGATCAGATTTCCCCCCCCCCCCCCCCAGCCGAACCTGATCGTTAAGACAATCTGGCACACGATTCACATCTCTACTGTGTACAATTCTGGTCGCCGCATCTCAAAAAAGATATAATTGCGATGGAGAAGGTACAGAGAAGGGCTACCAAAATGAAGAAGGGAATGGAACAGCTCCCCTATGAGGAAAGACTAAAGAGGTTAGGACTTTTCAGCTTGGAGAAGAGACGGCTGAGGGGGGGATATGATAGAGGTGTTTAAAATCATGAGAGGTCTAGAACGGGTAGATGTGAATCGGTTTTTTACTCTTTTGGATAACAGAAAGACTAGGGGGCACTCCATGAAGTTAACATGTGGCACATTTAAAACTAATTGGAGAAAGTTCTTTTTTACTCAACGCACAATTAAACTCTGGAATTTGTTGCCAGAGGATGTGGTTAGTGCAGTTAGTATAGCTGTGTTTAAAAAAGGATTGGCGAAGTTCATTACCAGCTATTAATTAAGTTGACTTAGAAAATAGCCACGGCTATTACTAGCAATGGTAACATGGAATAGACTTAGTTTTTGGGTACTTGCCAGGTTCTTATGGCCTGGATTGACAACTGTTGGAAACAGGATGCTGGGCTTGATGGACCCTTGGTCTGACCCAGTATGGCATTTTCTTATGTTCTAATAATGGTAAGCTGGTGGGCAATCTGGGCATTATTTAGTTCCTGTAATTCCCTGTTAATAGCACTCAATTGCTTATAAAGCCTCATATCTGGGATAAGCATATGGCGCTGAGTGAGATCGGTTAACTCGGATAGGAGCTGCAGTTTTTTCTCATTGCGCACATTTTTACAATAGGAAGCCTGTGATATAAAATGGCCTCTTACAAAGGCCTTAGAACATTCCCAGATAATGGCAGGGTCAATTAAAGTGGCAGTTTGATGGTGAAAAAAAAATCGATCAGCAGCTTATCAATTCGATTAACAAAGCTAGTCATCCAGTAAGCTGTCGTTTAAACGCCAATAACGCATACCCCCATCTGAATCCGCTATATCTATGTTCAACCGAATGGGTGCATGGTCTGACCAGGATATAGGCTCTATCTCTGTTTTGCTCACTTTATTTTGTAGCAATTTGTCCACTAAAAACAGATCTATATGTGAATAGGTATGATGTGCATGAGAATAAAAGGTATAGTGCCTTGAGCGAGGATGTCTCTGGCGCCAAATATCAACAAGGCCCCACAGAGTTAACAATGCCAGTAGTTTTTTCCTGGTTTCTCCTAAATTTAGGGTGCATGGCCCCAAATTATCTAATGTTGGTTTCAGGGTGAGATTAAAGTCCCCTCCTATATAAGTAGGGATCCTTTGGCATACCGGAACAGAACATTTTCCATATCGTGAATGAACACCTGCTGGTGTGTATTAGGAAAGTAAACATTAAGCATAGTCAATATTTCGGACCCTATCCGGATAGTGAGTAATAATAGGCATCCAGTAGGCGTGGCATATTTATAAAGCACTACATGTACACAATTTGCTGAGATCAGGATAGCTACTCCTGAATATTTAGACCCAATAGTAAGTACTAGCAGCAAAATATTGCATGGGATAATCTTTATGTATAAGTAACTTCTCATATCTAGCTCACAGGTGTGTTTCCTGAATAAAAGCTATTGTAATTTTGTGAGTTTGTAACTCCTGGAACAGAAGTTGACGTTTGCAATAAGAATTAAGACCCTTTACATTTAGTGATATATAGGATATCATGTATAATCAAGGACATGATCCAAGTCTCTATTAAGGTATGCCCCAAGGACTCTAATCAGTTGTCCATAGCTATAAATCATAAAAATAAAGTGTAGCTGCCAGGAGGCCTGGTGATATTTCCCCTCCATATCCTGGGGAACCCCAACATCTACTTCCTCTGCATAGCAGAGCCTTCCCATTATGGGGGTCACTGCTCGCAAAAAGATCAGACCCCGAGCCCGTGTCAAGACCCTCCCCCCATTCTATGTAAACAATGGTACCCAGCAAAACTCATTAACCTTAAGCTTTTTTCTGCTTTTGTAAAAACCAAAATCAATCATGCACACTACAATATTGCTGAACCTAGTAACAGAACATATTACAAAATATAACATCATAATAGTGTTAAGCATAGGAGCGATCACTATGGTAACCATACTTAACCACTATTAAAGAAGAAATGCACAGTGCTATGCAGATGTGTTACGCAACTTTCAACCCTGGTCAGAAAGTTGGGATTGCTGATCCCCAGATTGTCGACGTAACCGTCTCCTTCCATTAGTTACATGTTGCCATCTTGGGTAATGATCCCTCTTTGGTAAGGGAGCCTGCTGAGTCATGATGTTAAAATCAACAGGTAGCCCTGCCTTTTTGAGGGCTTCGGCCGCTTCAGCCAGCGTTTGCACACGATAAGATGTCCCTTGATGAGAGAAAAAGAGCCCGAACGGAAAGGTCTACCTATATTTAATTTGGGCTCCGTGTAGGACCCATGTTGCTTCCTTGAGCTCAAAGCGCTTACACAGGGTGGTAGGTGCCAAATCTTGGAAGATTGATATTTTGAAATCCTCCCATGGCCATTCCTGTTGACATCTGGTAGTCTCATATATCATCAATTTTATGGAGAAACTGCGCAGGCAAATAACTGTCTCTGGGCTTGTTATCAGATCTGAACCCTATAGCCCGATGGGCCCTCTCAAGCTCAAGCAATCTAGGCTGGTCATCCAGTGTTGGATCAGATGCCAGTGTGGCCTGTGCTAAGAAGTGCGCACATATTTTCTTCGCCACTGTGAATGAATCCTCATATGCATCAGTCTCGGGAACAGACGCAAAATAGGTCTAGATGCAAATTATTGCATCTGGACCTATTTTCAAGGTCTTCCAATTTGTCAGCAAACACTTTATTGTCCTTTTCTAGCTGTTGGCAGTGCACAGAGAGATCTGCCATGTTGGCCGCGAGGCCTTCCACTCGCACGTCAAGCTCATCTACGCGGGTCCCTAAAGCAGCCAGATCTTCTTTTATTTCGGTGATCGACGCCAGCAGCTTGGCGTTTTGCTGCTTAATATCTGCCCTTAAATCGATGAACCAGCTCCGAAGTTCGTCCCTGCTCAGGAGGTCGTGCAGTTGTATTTCTGCTGCTGCGGATGAGGCCTCTGCCGCCAATTCATCTTCTGGCTCTGGGGCCTGCACGGTCTCCGGGTGCAAGAACTCCGGCGCCTGTTTACTAAAGCCATAGTGCTTTAAGTCGGCCGTTTTGCGCTTCGTAGCCATCTCGGGGTGATGCACTCTCAATGAGGTATGTTTTTGGTCGGTTTGCTGGGTTTTATGCAATTTAGGCAAAGGGAATCGCTCCCAGGGTCAGAAGCTTAGCGTTCACGCGTCTGCTCTCGTCGCGCGCAGGATAGCGCCCCCGCGTTCTCTAAATTTAACACTGATCTAAACCCTGGCAGGTGCATTCTGGATTAATTGAAATTAGTGGGTAGTCTTCAATAACAATCCTACCAAGAACACATTACAATAATCTAATCTTGCTGTGATAAAAGAGCCATACTGAGTCATGTATTTGAGATGCAGAAATTCAAAGGAGCTGCCTGTAATGGGGGAGAAAGATTGATGTGCATGGACTAGTAAGGAGACCTCGAGGTGATGTCTAACTGAAGACAGCAACGCAATACAGCAAGGCGGTGACTATGGCCAGAGGGATGCTGGGCTGTACAGAAAGAGGCAAAACCATCAGGAAAAAGGTGGTGGTGAGGCCTCACCTGGAGTACTGGGTTCAGTTCTAGAGACCACATCTCATAAAGGGACAGAGACAAGATGGAGGCAGTCTGCATGGGAAGACCTATGAAATTAGAGTGAAAGACCTGAACATGTATACTCTGGAAGAGAGGAGAGAAGGGGGAAGATATGATACAGATTTTTAAGGAATTAATGATGTAGAAGAATCAAATCTTTTTCAGTGGATAGAAAGCTGTAGAACTAGGGAGTCATGATCTGAAACTCCGAGCGGGTAGACTTAAGAACATCAGGAAATATTTTTTCTCAAAAAGGGTGATTGATGAATGGAATGCCCTCCCAGGAATGATGGTGAAGACAATGTTCATGGAATTCAAAAGGGAGTGGGATAGACACAGAGGATCTCTATTAGCTAAAGGATGGAAATAAAGAAAAGGAGTAACCTGTGTTAACTGAATAACATGCATAGACCAGAAGTTACTATCCTTAACAGAAGGCATGGAAATGATGTGCATGAAGTGACAGTTACTACCCTAAAAAGCTTTCTGGGCAGACTGGATGGACCACTTGAGTCTTTTCTGTTCTCATTTACTACATTATAGATAAGACTGCCTGGTCCAAGCCTAAAAAGAGTTGCCACATTTGTCTAAGTAGAAAAAAAAACACCTTTTGGCAACCAAGATGACATGAATCTCCATAGTTAGAAAGGAATCAAGTCACACCTACGGTACATACAGTATTCAGCGGGATAGCCATGTAAGGGGTTGATTTTAAAAGGAGCATGTGGCCATCCATATTACACAGTTCCCAGCACGCCAGTGTGCGCATGTTATAAAATCCAATGGCCACGCGGATGTGCGGGTGGCCGCTCCAATTAAGGAGCGGACTGGAAGGGAAATTCCCTACCCCCATACCTAACCTTCCTCCTTCTTCCCCTCTCTTCTCCAACCCCTTTCTATCTACTTCCTTTTTTTTGTTTCATTACTTACTGCTCCTCTGGAGCAGAAGTAATCTGTGCGTGCCGGCCAGCTGCTGGCGCACGCTTCCCCAGGACAGCATAGAATGGCACTGTCCTGGCCCACCCCTTTGGAGAAGCTTGGCACTTGTGCACGTACTGGGGTTTACACACGTGGTCGGGCCCATTTTAAAACGCGTGTGGCATGCACAAGGCCCAGCCACGTGCATAAACCCCGGTTTTTATGCGCGCAGGCCTTTGAAAATCTGGGCT